>NC_092141.1:12207527-12516902 GCF_043159975.1 Macaca nemestrina
AAAAAAAAAAAAAAAAGTGAGATCCTGGGCCAGGTGCAGTGGCTCACACCTGTAATTCCAGCACTCTGGGAGGCCGAGGCAGGCAGATCACAAGGTCAGGAGTTTGAGACCAGCCTGACCAACATGGTGAAACCCCGTCTCTACTAAAAATGGAAAAATTAGCTGGGTGCAGTGGCACACGCCTGTAATCCCAGGTACTTGGGAGGCTGAGGCAGGAGAATCGCTTGAACCCGGGAGATGGAGGTTGCAGTGAGCCGAGATTGCACCACTGCACTCCAGCCTGGGCGACAGAGCGAGACTCTGTCTCAAAAAAGAAAAAAGTGAGGTCCTTACATTGTCACTTATTCAACATATTGAGACATATTCAAGTTAATATGTGCAGGAATCAGTGGATTTATGGATTATATTACCTAGTTTTAACTAAATTAACCCTAGCAAAAGGAATCCTAGTTTTAAGTTTCTTGCAAAATAATCTCAATTTGAAGAGAACAGTAATAATGCAGGCACATGTAAACAGCAATAAAACAGCATAGCTACACTTCTAACTTGAGTCTTTTTGCAGATACGTTGGAAAGTAATGATAATGCCAATGAATCAGATCTAACCAAAGTCAGGCAAAATAATTTCAAATATTAAGAAATCTATTAGAAATGTGCATTTATGGCTGGGCACGGTGACTCAAGCCTGTAATCCCAGCAGTTTGGGAGGCTAAGGCGGGCAGATCACCTGAGGTTGGGAGTTTGAGACCAGCCTGACCAACATGGAGAAACCCCGTCTCTACTAAAAATACAAAAATTAGCCGGGTGTGGTGGCACATGCCTATAATCCCAGCTACTTGGGAGGCTGAGGCAGGAGAATCGCTTGAACCCGGGAGATGGAGGTTGCAGTGAGCCGAGATCGTGCCATTACACTGTAGCCTGGGCAACAAGAGCAAAACTCCGTCTCAAAAAAAAAAAAAAAGTGCTTTATATCTGTATCACTATACTGAATGGCACCTTAACAAGATGTATATTTATGTGTATGTATTTACACTGAGTGTGTAAATTAGATTTGAAATGTTTAAATATATATTTATACTTACACTAAGTATAAATATGTGTGTCTATATATTTGTACCCATATATAAGTATATATAAATATATATGCATGTATGTGTGATGTATGTATATTTATGCAGGTTATGGATACAGAATTTATATATATACCGATTATATATACAGATAATAAGTATACACAGGTACTAATATATGCATATATATTACACATATAGAACATGAAGAAAATTTAACAAAGCTGAAAGTCATATTCTATCAAGTACTTTATGAAACTTCATCAAATCAAATGAAAACTGGTGGCCTCTTTGGAGGTTCTGATATATGAAAATCAATACACAAAATATTCCATATAAAAAGTTTTGTGCGGCCGGACGTGGTGGCTCACGCCTGTAATCCCAGCACTTTGGGAGGCCGAGGCGGGCGGATCACAAGGTCAGGAGATCGAGACCATCCTGGCTAACACGGTGAAACCCGTCTCTACTAAAAATACAAAAAATTAGCCGGTCACGGTGGCGGGCGCCTGTAGTCCAGCTACTTAGGAGGCTGAGGTAGGAGAATGGTGTGAACCTGGGAGGCGGAGCTTTCAGTGAGCCGAGATTGCGCCACTGCACTCCAGCCTGGAGCACAGAAGGAGACTCCGTCTCAAAAAAAAAAAAAAAGTGTTGTGCTTTTCACTTTAAGCCCCGTGGTAAAAATTATGAAAATGCAATGTCTCTTCCAATTAGTATGTAAGAGCTACTGACTCACATCAGAGACTACGGAAATTAGTAGCCACATTTCATCAAAATTTTTTGCTTAATTAGCAGATGGCATCGAAAAACAAA
This sequence comes from Macaca nemestrina, assembly GCF_043159975.1. Taxonomy (NCBI): domain Eukaryota; kingdom Metazoa; phylum Chordata; class Mammalia; order Primates; family Cercopithecidae; genus Macaca; species Macaca nemestrina. The sequence goes on from NC_092141.1 coordinate 12,209,407, forward strand.
TATCATTTTTAGTATCTGCTGCCAATGATGTACTTTATCCATTTGGAGGTTTGAGAGGTTTCTTTTTTCACTTTTGACAACCATTATAACTAAGTGTCAAAAACAAACTGAATTTAGAACCCAACTTTAAAACTCTCTGTATCACAGAGTATTAAAGATTTGCTCAAATAATGAGGTGTATTATATTTTTGGTGAGAACTTTATTGAATAAATAAGATGTATATTTTAAAATATTATTTTTCCATTTTTACCATAGCCTTTTTAACTTTCAGTTTTGAATATGTTCTATAATGTACAACATGTAGGCAAAATAATACATGTATATATTATTTATGAATAAATTCATACACAAACAGGGGATACATAGTCTCAAAATACTTTTACTAGAAAACAACGATTGATCAAAAAAGTGTAGATCTCCCTGTTCTAGATCTGGGAGCTTCTTAAACTGGGCTACAGATCAGACTCACCTGGAGGGCATGTTAATTCCACATTATTTTGACTTGTTTCCTGAATCAGATTATCTGAGAGGCAGAGTCTGGAAATATGATTTTTTAACAACTTCCAAAGTGCTGTTTTTGGCACTGATTGTGAGTGGCATTCAAATCCGTGTTCATAAATAATTGTCTATTAAATCAAACTTCAGGACACAAACAGATGTTAGTTGCCAAAACTTATGTGGGCAGGAAGGATGATAATACAGGGAGTAATACAATTAACTGGCAATCAAGATGGCTTTGGAAGAAGTTAAAATAGAACAAGGTTTCCGGGCTGATTTTTATCCAGGAATTCCTAACATAGATATCCCCAATATAATAATATATTATAGCCATCTTTATGCATCTCAATCCTCTCATTAGTAAAATGAGACATAACAATGCCACTCAATGCTCAGGACTGTTAAGAGAATTAAATGAGACAATATATGTAAAATACCTAGAACAGTGCCTTGGCACACAGCAAAATCTAGCTGTTATTGAGATATCATAATTTGTATGTATCATCTGTTTTAGGATAGGTGATTCCTAGAAAGAATAGTAATAAAAAAATTATTAGAAGTGAGCATAAATTAACTGGGCACGGTGGTGCATACCTGTGGACCCTGCTACTTGGGAGGCTGAGGTGGGAGGGTCACTTAAGCCTCAGAGGTTGAGGCCACAGTGAGCCATGATCTCACCACCACACTCCAGCCTAGGGGCCAAAGCTCAAAAAAAAAAAGAACTGAGCAAAAATATTACCACACCGGTTTTTTTTTTTTTGCCACAGTGTTTCAACAGCATCCAGATATCCCAGAAGAAAGAAAGAAGCTGTAATTATCAAACATAAAAGTCTCAACTAAATGAACTTAATTTTGTAAATTGTAAGACATTCTGTAATAACGTAATAACTATCATATTTTTATCTCAAAATTAAAACCCAAAGGAATTACGTAACTGTGGCCTCGTAGAGATACCTAACGACCACATGAATGTGGTTTTCTCTGTTAGGTCAATGTTTACTGTTTTATTTTATTTTGTTTTGTTTTGTTTCTGTCCTTTTAGAGTCCTGTCTGTACCTCTGAGCTTAATCTCTGTTCTGGTAAGATGTCAAGATTCTGGCCTCCTCCACCAAGAAGCGGGCCAGGGTTTCAGCCACAGAGCTTCACCACCAAATGTTGAGACATCATCTCCCAGTGAAGACTCTCTCTATGTTGATTTCCCTTTTGAGCTTCAGTTCCTGCCAGAAAAAGAGCGGCAGCCTTCAGATGCAGATTTGGGAAGGTTCTGAAGTCTTTAGGCTTCTTTATCTCATTAGCCAGGGATCCTTTAAAACTTAGGGCGTTCTATACAGGTAACAATCTTAGAGGGATTGTGGAAGAGGCCTCGTGTCCCCTTAAACCTTCCACCCACCCAGAATTCTTCAGTCCTCCGAAATGTCTCACTTTGACCCCTTGTTAGCTGAATTCTGATTTTTGTACAGTCACTTGATGCTGCCCGTGGCCTCCTTCACTTTCAAATGCCTGACTCGTTGCTGGACTGATGGCCCTGCTGACTTTGGACAGTCAGACTTTGCCCTTGCTGGGTCTGTGACATCTATCTCACCTTGAAAGCCAGGACTCCTGAAAATCCCATCAGTACTGAGCTGTGGGAAGCCTCATCTGTCCCTGCCGCCTGCTGCTGGGGATGGCTAGACGCCTGCCCACGTTGAGATTTTCTCTGCACTCGGTTTTTCAGACTGAACCTTTCTTCCTCTGACAGAAGCTTCCAGGAGCATGTGGTGGCTCCTGAAGGTCTCACGGATCAATTTTTAAAAAGCAAGCTTTTTCTTCCCCTGGAGAAACAGCAAGATTGGTGACTCGTCTGTCACTGCTAATTAGCACAAAGGGTCTGAACACTGGGGAACGCAGAGAGAGAAGATGATTGGAATTAACCAGACACCAGGGTTGAAAAAAAAAAATCCTGAATGTAGTGGTGCTCAGAGAACAGAAAGAATAAAGTTAATCAGCAGCAGTGCTCTGCTGTAGAAAGTCTTGAGGAGAGCCACTGCAGAGTGCCTCCGGTTGCCCGTGGAGATATGAAGAAGCAGCAGCATGTAGCCAAAGGCACCAAACAGAAACCCCATCTTGGAAGGGGCTGGTTACCAGGAATTAAGCAAGGAATGCATTCATTTAAGCTTACAGAGTTCTATCTGAGGTCAGTTCTCTTCTCTGAGGCCGATATGGACCCTTCCAACCAGGAATTGGAAACTAGCAGCATGTATTTTCTTTTTCTTTTTTTGAGACGGAGTCCCTCTCTGTGGCCCAGGCTGGAGTGCAGGGACCTGATCTCAGCTCACTGCAAGCTCCGCTTCCCGGGTTTACGCCATTCTCCTGCCTCAGCCTCCCGAGTAGCTGAGACTACAGGCGCCCGCCACCTCACCCGGCTAGTTTTTTGTATTTTTCAGTAGAGACGGGGTTTCACCGTGTTAGCCAGGATGGTCTCGAGCTCCTGACCTCGCGATCTGCCCGTCTCGGCCTCCCAAAGTGCTGGGATTACAGGCTTGAGCCACTGTACTCCGCCAAAGCATGTATTTTCTTTGGCAAGCACAATTTTAAAAATTTACTTGAACTGGAATGCCTTTTAGTCATGCATACAATTTGCAGTGGGTCATAAGTCTGACCATCCATTATTATTACTATTATTATTATTCAGAGATGGAAGGGTCTAGCTATGTTGCCCAGGCTGGGCTTGAATTCCTGGGCTCAAGGGATCCTCATGCCTCATCCTGCCAAGTAGCTAGGACTACACGCTCAAGCCACCATGGCCAACTTTGACCATCCCTTTAGATCATATGTCTTTAACATACTTACAGTACCATCTGGACCCTGAAGACATTTGAGCAAGACTGCACTCAAATATTCTCCAGAAGGCAGAGGAGTTAAGGTTAATGATGCTCACCTCGGAGTCTGAGTTGTAGAGTCTACTGGGGATGCCTGAAGCCTTTGCTGGTCAGAGGGCCTAGGAGCTGACTATTGCAGATTGGGCGGGGTGCTGCCCTTGCTAAATCCCTTATCCCACAGTTCACTTGATACTTATTACCAGTCTGTGGCCTCCACCAGATGGTAGGCATCTAGGAACTGTTGTTCCCCCCAAGATCCTTATTATTCAGGGAACTCCCAAAAGAGAAATACGAAGGAATTTGGTCAAGGTCAACAGATAAGAATTTAGTCTAAGGCCGGGCACGGTGGCTCACACCTGTAATCCCAGCACTTTGGGAGGCCGAGGCGGGTGGATCTCGAGGTCAGGAGATCGAGACCATCCTGGCTAACATGGTGAAATCCTGTCTCTACTAAAAAATACAAACAATTAGCCGGGCGTGGTGGCGGGTGCCTGTAGTCCCAGCTACTCGGGAGGCTGAGGCAGGAGAATGGTGTGAACCCGGGAACCAGAGCTTGCAGTGAGCCGAGATTGCGCCACAGCACTCCGGCCTGGGCGACAGAGCAAGACTCTGTCTCAAAAGATAAAAATAAAAAAAAAAAAAATTTAGTCTAGGTCGTAACTATATCCCAAGAACCAAAATTTAGATACCATGGTCCAAAATTCAGAGCATAGCATTTACAGTTGTGACACCCCTGGCCAATTCCTGTCTTATGGGCACAAGCTATACAGATATCAGCCAGTGTTCACTGGAGGAAATGAAGGGAAGAAAGGAACTCAAATCTCAAGCCTGTCTGGGAGAAGGAGGCAAGTTTTTAGGGTTATACTCACTTATAAACTGGGATCTCGCTTTTTTCCAGTGAAGAATCCACTGAATTATCTTAACTTTCCTTCACATACCTGAAAACAGATATATTCGAGGAGACATGGGTTGGTGTAGACAATGTTTTTTTGGTTTTGTTTTTTTTCCCCCATCCTTTTATCCCTACGCGGCTACTTCTAAAACTGCCTGCTTCACTCGGGGTTCCAGGAGGACAGCCTTGGGTTCAGGGCAGCCACGTTCTTTTTCTTCCAAATTGTATCATTTGGACCTCTAGAAAACAGGGTCCTCTGGTCCTCCATGATCAATTTCCACCCATCTCTGTGCCATTCATTCCCGAGCTTTTATTTCTTTCTTTTTTTTTTCTTTTTCTTCTTTCGAGACAGAGTCTTGCTCTGTCACCCAGGCTGGAGTGCAGTGGCATGATCTTGGCTCATTGTAACCTCCGCCTCCCAGATTCAAGCAATTCTCTTGCCTCAGCCTCTCGAGTAGCTGGGATTACAGGCTATGCTCGGCTAATTTTTGTATTCCTAGTGGAGACAAGGTTTCACCATGTTGGCCAGGCTGATGTCGAACTCCTGACCTTAGGTGATCCACCTGCCTCGGCCTCCCAAAGTGCTGGGATTACATGCGTGAGCCAGCGCGCCCAGCCTCCTGAGCTTTTAAATCATGCCTCCTTGCTCCTGCCTGCCTAAGACGTAAAAGAAACAACAAATACCCTAACTTCGCTTCTTGAAAAACCACTTAAAATACACCAAATGATCTATTAACATATATTCCTAGAATTCCAACAGATAGATTTGTGAGATGGCAGAAAAAGTGCCTAAAATATGGCTTATCTATGTAGTATTAGGAGACGGTAGTTTAGAAAAGATTACAGGAACATCACCTTTTCCTTGACTGCACATGTGGCTTGGATTTAACAGACCAAAACAGGGGTGAAAGCTTTATTGTGGTGCCTGTCGAGAACAGACAGTCGGAATAGATAGTCAGAACATCAATAGATAGTCAGAATAGACAGTAATGGAAAGGATAGTTTCACAAGACTTTATTCTCAGGCTTAATTACAACCAATAAAAACTTATAAGTTAAAAAAAAAGGTACTATCAATGAATTTCACTATATAAATATAGTATGAAATGTTTACTAAATGAACAGGATTTTTCATTTATGTATCTTGTAATTCTTCGCTCTTCTAATTGAATCTGAGCCAAGAATAGAAACTCAGTACATTTATTTTCTGGTGCCTTAAAGAGAAAAAAGGAAAAGTTTTGTGTAAGTAAAACAGAATGTATTTATAAGAACAGACTGCTTTTCTTTAAAACAGCTTCCAAAAAATTTGTTTCTGAATCTTTTTTTTTTTTTTCTTTTGTTTTTTTTTTAGATGGAGTCTTGCTTTGTTGCCAGGCTGGAGTACAGTGGCACAATCTTGGCTCACTGAAACCTCCGTCTCTCGGATTCAAGCAATTCTCCTGCCTCAGCCTCCTGAGTAGCTGAGACTATAGGCCCCCGCCACCACGCCCAGCTAGTTTTTTTGTATTTTTAGTAGAGATGGGGTTTTAGCATGTTGGCCAGGATGGTCTTGATTTCTTGACCTCATGATCCGCCTGCCTCGACCTCCCAAATGCTTGGATTACAGGCGTGAGCCACTGCGCCTGGCCGGTCTTTGATTTTTTAAACACTTATTATGCCATGAATTCATAGGGAATAGGTTCCAGTAGCCCAGGCTTCTTCCCATTGGTTCTCACAGTGTGCTTCTCTGGGTAGATAGAGCAGGCTGGCACTTCAGTTGAACCCAGGTACTTTTCTCTTTGTCTTCTTTATTTTTCTGATAATTTTTCTTCACTCGTTTCAGGAAGCTATCTTGGCTCTTCATGTGCTTCATGTGCTCAATAGGCACATTAATTCTCTTGGCAAGAATCTTGCCCTTAACTTGTTTGTTTACAACAATGCCAACAGCGTGCTGGGGGACACTGTATACTCTTCCAGTTTCACCATGGTACACTTGTGGGGCATTCCTTGTTGAACAGTACCCATTCCCTTGATGTCTACAATATCGCCTTTCTTTTAGATTCGCATGTCCATGGCCAAAGGAACAACTCCACATTTTCTAAAAGGCCTGGAGAACACACGTCGGGTGCTTCTCCTCTTTCCCTTTGTGTTCATCATTTTGGTGAATTACTGGAAGATGGCGGTTCCCCTGAATCATATTTTTAATGAAACTTTAAAAGAATATAAATGTATGGTAATAAATATTTTCTGTTTCATGTTTATTTAACAACAAAAGAAAGGACATTCATCATTCCTGATTTAGTTACTTTTTTTTTTTTTTTTTGAGACGGAGTCTCATTCTGTCGCCCAGGCTGGAGTGCACTGGTGTGATCTCAGCTCATTGCAAGCTCTGACTCCCGGGTTCAAGCAATTCTCCTGCCTCAGCCTCCCAAGTAGCTGGGACTACAGACGTCCACCACCACACCCAGGTAATTTTTGTGTTTTTAGTAGAGACAGAGTTTCACCATGTTGGCCAGGATGGTCTCGATCTCCTGACCTCATGATCCGCCTGCCTTGGCCTCCCAAAGTGCTGGGATTACAGGTGTGAGCCACCATGCCCAGCCAAATGTTCTTAATTATTTTATTTTTTTGAGACGGAGTCTAGTTCTGTCACCCAGGTTGGAGTGCAGTGGCACGATCTCGGCTCACTGCCACCTCTGCCTCCCGGGTTCAAGTGATTCTCCTGCCTCAGCCTCCCGAGTAGCTGCAATTACCAGCATGCACCACCACATCCAGCTAATTTTTGTATTTTTAGTAGAGACAGGATTTCACCACATTGGCCAGGGTGGTCTCAAACTCCTGACCTCGTGATCTGCCCACCTCGGCCTCCCAAAGTGCTGGGATTACAAGCATGAGCCACCGCGCCTGGCAGTTACATCTTAATTCATTAATTTTCTTTAGGAATTATGTTCATGACATTTACAGTCCATAAGCTACCAAGGAATATATAACGTAAAGTGTCTCTCTCAATCCTGTCCACCAATCACCCAATTTCTCTCTCTTGAGACAACCAACATTTTCATTATTTTAAGTATCTTTCCAAATAAATTTACAAGTAACTAAATATTACATATATATTTCTCCTTCTTTAATACAAATAGTAGCAAACCATGGTGTTCTTCATCTGGCTTTTTAAAAATGTAACAATATATATTGACAGTCATCCCATACCACTACAAGAAGAGCTTCCTCTTCTTACAGCTGCGTAGTATTCTCTCCATGTTTATTTAATTGTCCACTAAAGGACATTTAAGTTGATTCTAGTATTTTGCTATAAAAATACTATATTCAATAACCTTGGACATATATCATTTTGCAAACATGTGGGAATATCTGTAGGAATACATGTCTAGAAGCATAATTTCTGGGTTAAAGGGTATATACATTTTTAATTTTGATAGCCATTGTTAAGTTGCCCCCCATTGAGCTGTGCCAATGTTCATTCCCACCAGCTATGTAGAAGAATGCCAGTTGCCCACACTTTCATCAACATACTGTGTTATTAAACTTTATCTGCTAGATAACTGAGCAATTATATCTCAATGTGGTTTTAATTTACATCTTTTTTTTCTTTCTTTCTTTTTTTTTTTTTCTGGACAAATCTTCTTCTGTGGCCCAGACTGGAGTGCAATGGCATGATCGCAGCTCTTTGCAGCCTTGAAGTCTCGGGCTTAAGTGATCCTCCTGCCTTGGTCTCCCAAAGTGTTAGGATTATAGGCGTGAGTTACCGTGCCTGCCCGCATCTTTGCATTTTTAAAGAGACATTTATATTCCTTTTCTGTGAGCCACTTGTTAATTTTCTCAGCCCAATTTTCTATTAGGTTGTTGTACTTTTTCACGTTGATTTGTAGGATTTTTTTTTTCTTTTTGAAACAGAGTCTTGCTCTGTCACCAGATTGGTGTGCAGTGGCGCGATCTCGGCTCACTGCAACCTCCCCGCCTCCTGGGTTCAAGTGATTCTCCTGCCTCAGTCCCCCGAGTAGCTGGGACTACAGGCATGTGCCACCGTGCCCGGCTAATTTTTGTGTTTTTAGTAGAGACGGAGTTTCACCGAGTTAGCTGGGATGGTCTCATCTCCTTACATCGTGATCTGCCCACCTCAGCCTCCCAAAGTGCTAGGATTACAGGCGTGAGCCACTGTGCCTGGCCAATTTATAGGAAATTTTTATTAGTGAAGTTAATCCTTTATCCATGTTATAAATTGAAACATATTTTCCCAGTTAGCAGTTTGTCTTTTGACTTTGCTTATTGTGTTTTTTGCCAAGAGAAATTTTTTAGAAATTTCATCTTTTGACTTGTGTCATTCTTAGAAATGATGGACTCATCTCATATCTTAATGATTTCTTATTTTTTCTTTAATACTAAGATTTTTGATCCATTTGGAACTCCTCTAGATTTAAAGTTTGAGCTATGGATTCAAGTTCACTTTTTAGTAAATGTCTACCTTTATTTGAGATCTCACCTTTAATTGTGCTATATTCTCAAAACTATTTGAATCTATTTCTAGTCTTCCTAATTAGTTTTGTCACTCTGTCCATTCATGTGCCAGTTCCACAATTCCACAAAGTTTTAATCATTGTAGATTTAAAATATTTTACTATCCGGCAGAGCTAGATCCCCTTCTCTTCTTTCAGATTTCTTTTTTTTTTTTTTTTTTAATCATTTTGTCTTATTATTCCCTATGAAATTTATAATCAGCTAGTCCGTATTTTTTTCAAACTAAGAATGGGAAATCTTTATCCTATAAATTGTGACTAATCCATAAAAGAAGTAATTGTAAGTCATATAAAAAGTAAAAAGCAACTTTGTTTAGGTTTTATAGATAATAACAACATGTTCAAATTCATTCTCTTGAATTAAAGAAGTGACTTGATAAAATTTTACTTAGTAAATATAACAATTTTAGAAAATATATTTCAGATCCATTTTAAGGGTCAACACATTGAAATTGGGCAATCTTGTCCCAGGAGACATTTGCCAAACTCTGAAGACATTTTTGACGGTCTTGGGTAGGGAGGAGATATTGGTGTTCTTGGTATCTACTGAGTAGGAGCGTAGGATCCTGCTAAGTACCCTCCAATGCATAAGACCCACTCCCCAGACAACTGATCTGGTACAAAAATGTTAACAGTGCGGATGTTGAGAAACCACGATTTAGAGAGAGCAGCAGCAGGATAGTGTTGGTTTGTTGTTTTTGTTTTAACTACAAAGGAGACAAAGATGGAGATGATCTATGAGAAAGAAAAGGTGAGCAAAGGATATAGCAGTGGTAAAGTTCTAGTTCTTTATTGCTAGTATGGTTTGATTTTGTGTCCCCACCTAAATCTCAGGTCAAATTGTAATCCCCACATGTGGAGGGAGGGACTTGGGGGAGGTGACTGGATCATGGGAGTGGTTTCCCTGTGCTGTTCTTATGATAGTGAGTGAGTTCTCACCAGATCTGATGGTTTTATAAATTGTAGTTTTTTTCTGCGCTGACACACACTCACTCTTGCCTGCCACCATGTAAGACACGTCTTTGCTTCTCCTTCGCCTTCTGCCCTGATTGTAAGTTTCCTGAGGCCTTCCCAGCCATGTAGAACTGTGAGTTAATTAAACCTCTTTCCTTTCTAAATCACCCAGTCTGGGGCAGTTCTCTATAGCAGCGTGAGAATGGACTAAAACACTGGTATTAGAATGTACCTATGTTTTGTGAGCTACAGGAAGCAGCCTGCCCATTTTTGGCTAAGAAGCAAAACAGAGTCAGGGAGACAATGATTTTGAATGAATGAGTTGAGTTTAGTTAAAGATGATCTTTCTTTGCCCTACTAGGAGCTTGTATCTGAGATACTCATATGTTAGAAAAGTCAGCAGAAAAAAGGTATTTTAAAAATTTTATATTTGTCTTTTTTTTTTTTTTGAGGCGGAGTTTTACTCTTGTTGCCCAGGCTAGAGTGCAATGGCACGATCTCGGCTCACTGCAACCTCCGCCTCCCAGGTTCAAGCAATTCTCCTGCCTCAGCCTCCCTAGTAGCTGGGATTATAGGCATGTGCCATCAGGCCCAGCTAATTTTGTATTTTTAGTAGAGATGGGGTTTCTCCATGTTGGTCAGGCTGGTCTCGAACTCCCGACCTTAGGCGATCCACCCGCCTCGGCCTCCCAAAGTGCTGGGATTACAGGTGTGAGCCACTGCGCCTGGCTTGTCATTTTTATAAGTAAAATATTTTATATATATATATATATATATATAATTATTGCTTCAATGTGTAATACTGGAATTATGTATGAGACTTGCAATCGTAGGTTTATGAGACATTTGTATTTATCCTTTATTCTTTTTTAAATATTGCATTGTGAGTACTGCTTATTAGTATTGTATTACAGGTTTGCATATCCTTTAGATATCAAAATAGTTAAAAGTTTTTCTGTCATTAATGTATTACAAACAAAAGTAAAGTGTTCCTGTAGTATTAATGGGGTATAATTTTCACAGCTATATTCAGAGTTAACAAAGCTCTTAGCATCTTAACATAAAGTAAGTTACATTTTTCCTGTGTCTCTACTTTGTCTTTTTGTAAAATGTAATTTAGGTTTTTTCATTCTTATGAGATTTCTCTCCTGCTCAATTACATTTCTGTGCTGGGTATTCTTTATTTTGCTATTAATTCAAATGTCAGGTAACTTGATTCTTTTCAACATTCTAAAAATGGAGAATTTCCTACGTGTCTAACAATAATTTTTCAGTTATTCTATATTGCTGATAAAGTGCTTCATCAACTATGGACAGAATTTAGTTGCAGATATCTGATGTTTAGAGTAAGCCCACGAACCTGTATGGAACAATTTGGAAAAGAGTAAGGCTTTCTTGAGCTTTGATTGGTTGAATTTGATGTGCTGGGACCAAAAGTGACTGACAGATGGTCACAAGAGTTCATGCTGTGGTAACTCCTCTTGAAATGAACATACGTTTCATTTTTAGTTTATAAAAAATACAATGTCTGCCAATGTCCTATTCATTGGATATCATAGATGAAATGCCTCAAAACATAACATTGTTCACTAGGGTGGCTTCAATAGAAAGGCCAGAGAATAACAAGTGTTGGTGAAATTGCAGAGAAATTGAAATCCTCATACTCTTAGTGGGAATCTAAAATGATGCAGCAACTTTAAAAAGTCTAGCAGTTCCTCAAATGGTTAAACATAGAGGTACCATAAGACTCATCAGTTTCACTCCTACATGGAGTGGAAGATACACAAGAGATCTGAAAATACACATCCACGGGAAAACTTGTACAAATGCTCATTGCAGCATTATCCATAATAGCCAAAAAGTGGAAGTGACCCAAAATGTCCATCAATAGACAAATGGATAAACAAAATGTGATATATCCATACAATATAATATTATCCAGTCATAAAAAGGAACGAAACACTGATACATGGTACAACATGGATGAACGTTAAAAGCATTATGGTAAGTGAAAGAAGTTAGATACGTATTGTGTGACCACACACTGTATGATTCCCTTTCTATGAAATGTCCATAATTAGCAAATATATAGAGATAGAAAGTAGATTCGTGGTTGCTTAAGGCTAGGGGTAGGGCCAGTTGGAGTCCAATGGGGAGCAACTGCAAAGGGTATAAAGTTTCCTTTGGGGATGATAAAAGTGTCCTAAATTTGATTGTTGTGATAGTTGCATAACTGTGAATGTACAAAAACCACTGAATTATACACTATAAGTAGGTGAATTATATGGTATATGAATTATAGCTTAATAAAACTTAAAAAAAAACAGTGAAACAAAACAGTATTATTAAATTCAAACCCGATATTGTTACCTACTCTCGAAAGCAAAACCAAACCCACAATGCCCTCCCCCAAGTAATCATTAAATTCTACAATCTTGGGTTAGCCAGAGATGCCTGTTGTGGTCTCACATTAGACCACATTTGACACATGCCTTTGCACGTGAGGCCCTTCCCTGGTTATGCCCTAGGTGATTCCTTTCTTTTAGATACATTTCATTATTTTTATCAGAACCTACCCAGTAAGATTGTATTAGTTGGACAAATTCAGACTTAGTTGTTAGAAGTTATAGTACTTGGTTTGTTATTTTGTTCTAGGGAGTAATACAATTTAGCAAAATGTTTAACTTCTGTGTGACATTTTTCGTTTTGTCATGCTTTTTTTTTTTTTTTTTTTTTGAGACAGAGTCTCGCTCTGTCGCCCAGGCTGGAGTGCAGTGGCCGGATCTCAGCTCACTGCAAGCTCTGCCTCCCGGGTTCACACCATTCTCCTGCCTCAGAGTAGCTGGGACTACAGGCGCCCACCATCTCGCCCGGGTAGTTTTTTGTATTTTTTAGTAGAGACGGGGTTTCACCGTGTTAGCGAGGGTGGTCTCAAACTCCTGACCTCGTGATCCGCCCGTCTTGGCCTCCCAAAGTGCTAGGATTACAGGCTTGAGCCACCACGCCCGGCCTGTCGTGCTTTTTATATTCCCTAATATTTTATTATAAAAAATTTCAGACATATAGTGGAAAAAATTGTAGTTAATAGCAGTCTATCCACCACCTAGATGTCACCATTAACATTTTATTAAGCTTGTTTTAGCATATCTCTATCCATCTTTCTATCCCTCTATCCTAACATTCAACCATTTTTTCAAAGTAAATTGCAGATATCAGCATTATATCCTCTTAAATACTGCAGGACTCCTATAATTAGCTAGAGTTTTATATTTGTATTTCTTTTTTTTTTTTTTTGAGACAGAGTCTTGCTCTGTCACTCAGGCTGGAGTGCGATCTCCGCTCACTGCAACCCCCGGCTCCCGGGTTCAAGCGATTCTCTTGATACTCAGTCTCCTTAGTAGCCAGGACTACAGGCATGTGCCACCATGCCCGGCTAATTTTTGTATCTTTAGTAGAGACAGGGTTTCGCCATGTTGGCCAGGCTGGTCTGAAACACCTGGCCTCAAGTAATCTGCCCACCATGGCCTCCCAAAGTGCTGGGATTACAGGCGTATACCACCACACCCAGCCTGATATTTGTTTATGGGTTTTTCTTTTGATGTAAAATTTACATACAATGAAATGCACAAATCTTTAGCATATATTTGCTGCATTCTGACAGGTGCTTACCGTTGTGTGACCCAAACTCTTATCAAGGTATAGAATATGGCCATTACCCCAGAAAGTTCCGTTTTCCCCTTACCAGTTAATCTCCAAGCTTCCTTCCCTCTATTTTAGTTTGTTTCTTTTTATTTTTTTTAAATTATTTATTATTAGTTAATTAATTTATTTATATATTTATTTTTTGAGATAGAATCTCCCTTTGTCTCCCAGGCTGGAGTGCAGTGGCACGATCTTGACTCACTGCAACCTCTGACTCCTGGGTTCAAGTGATTCTCCTGCCTCAGCCTCTTGAGTCACTGGGATTACAGGCATGCGCCACCATGTCTGGCTAATTTTTGTCTTTTTAGTAGAGATGGGGTTTTGCCATGTTGCCCAGCTTGGTTTCGAACTCCTGACCTCAGGTGATCTGCCCGCCTTGACCTCCCAAAGTGCTAGAATCACAGGCGTGAGCCACCGTGCCCAGTCCTTTTTTTCCCCCCCCCGCAGTGAGGTTATAGCAATGGAATACAGAATACGTGGACAGGTTGTGGGTGTAGTTCTGGCAGAATAGAATCTCATACTTTCGTAATATGTTCGTATTTGGTGAGACCACGGTATTCACTAGCATAAATGGTAGCACAGTATTCACTTTTGGTAATGCCTTAGAGTGAGATATTTACATTCTTTCACTCATATAAATAATGTTGTCATGAACATTTGCTCATAAATCTTTATTCTGCATGATTGTTAATAGTCAAAATTAGTAATATTGGCTGGGCGCGGTGGCTCACGCCCGTAATTCTGGCACTTTGGGAGACCAAGGTGGGTGGATCACTAGAGGCCAGGAGTTCAAGACAAGCCTGGGCAACATGATGAAACTCCATCTCTACTAAAATTACAAAAAATTAGCTGGGCATGGTGATGTGTGCCTGTAGTGCCATCTGCTTGGGAGGCTAAGCCATGAGAATAACTTGAACCCGGAGGTGGAGGGTGTAGTGAGCTGAGATTATGCCACTGTACTCCAGCCTGGGTAACAGAGCGAGACTCTGTCTCAAAAAAAAAAAAAAAAAAAAGGCCGGGCGCGGTGGCTCAAGCCTGTAATCCCAGCACTTTGGGAGGCCGAGACGGGCGGATCACGAGGTCAGGAGATCGAGAGCATCCTGGCGAACACGGTGAAACCCCGTCTCTACTAAAAAATACAAAAAACTAGCCGGGCGAGGCGGCGGGCGCCTGTAGTCCCAGCTACTCGGGAGGCTGAGGCAGGAGAATGGCGTAAACCCGGGGGGCGGAGCTTGCAGTGAGCTGAGATCCGGCCACTGCACTCTAGCCCGGGCGACAGAGCCAGACTCCGTCTCAAAGAAAAAAAAAAAAAAAAAAAAAAAGTAATATATTCTTTTATCTGAACCAGATGAAACTTTGGTTCTTTCATGGTGTGAACTGGTTAAAGTTTCTCACAGGCCCTGTATTTCCAATTAAATGCGATGCTCGAATGACATTCAGAAACCTGCACAGCTTGCAGCTCTCTGCCTGAAGAGGCAACATCCATCACTGGGTGGCCTGGTCCTGAGCCCTTGGCAATTTGAGGGTGGGCGTTTTGCTCAAAGACAATTGCTGGGGCTATATGGAATATCTGGTGACTGTTCCATCCAAATAGAGGTGTCTGACCTTGTTTCTTTCCCAGAGGCTGAAATTGGGGTCCTAAGGTGAAATCCAGTTGTAAATTATTTTTTCTTTATTAGGAATGTGAAGTGTCAAATGTATTCTTGAGGCAGGTGTGGTAGCTCACCCCTTAATCCCAGCACTTTGGGAGGCCGAGGCGGGCGGATCACCTAAAGTCGGGAGTTTGAGACCAACCTGACCAATATGGTGAAACCCCATCTCTACTAAAAATACAAAATTAACCGGGCGTGGTGGCGCATGCCTGTAATCCCAGCTACTTGGGAAGCTGAGGTAGGAGAATCACTTGCGCCCAGGAGGCGGAGGTTGCAGTGAGCGGAGATCATGTCATTGTACTCCAGCCTGGGCAACAAGAGCGAAACTCCATCTCAAAAAAAAAAAAAAAATGTATTTTTAATTTAACCATTGACATATGTATCAAAAAGAACAAGCAAGCTAGATTTCTCAACAAAGGTTCTCTAAGCAAGGAATACACAGACATTACTCTTTCTCTGCAACCTCTTTCAGGATGGGGCACTTTGATATTGCCATACATTCCTCTTAACAATCACCTTAATTTGTTATTTTCATCTACTCTAGTGGGAAGATAAAATCACTACATGGCAGAGCCAGGAGTTGCAGGCACATTTGGGGATTCCTTTAAGGATAACTTATAAATGTAAATTTGCTGTTTATTCATATGTGTTGCTTAAATGCCTTCTTGTCTCTCCAATGATTATGCCAGCTACCACTATAGTTACTAAAAAGGTTAACTTTTTTAAGCAATTTATTTTTCTGAACTGTGTATTAGTTTGCTAGGGATGTCATAGCAAAGTACCAAGAGAACCAATAAACAACAGAAATGTATTTTCTCACACTTATGGAAGCTGGAAGTACAAGGTGTAGGCAGAGTTGGTGTCTTTTGAGGACGCTCTCTGTGGCTTGTAGACAATCATCTTCTCCTCGCTCTGTGTGTCTGCATCCTAATCTCTTTATAAAGACACCAGTCATATTGGATTAGGTTCCACTCATATAACCTCATTTTACTTTGAGGACCCTATTTCCAAATATAGTCACATTCTGAGATGCTGGGGGTTAGGATACTCCAACATGTAAATTTGGAGAGGGAGCAGAATACAATTTAGTCCATAAGAAATCATAAAACACAAATATGTAAGAGAAATGTGAGCATAAGAAAAAGTTAAAAAGCTCATACATAGCTTCCTCAGTTGGAACAAATCAAAGTGCATTCTTGTTTTTGTCATATGCAGATCTACTTATTGGCTCTTACCTTACTGGTTAACAATACCAACAGCAATGCAAGTATATGTCAGTTTTATCACAAACTCAGAATTAGGTATTATTAGATAAAAAATAGGATTAGTTATATATTTATTGTATTTCTTTTTAAATTCAATTTCCCAATTTCCCTTAATGAATTTGCTAGGTTGAATGTTTTCTCATATATATATATATATATATATATATATATATTATTTTTCCCTATTTCTTAATCCATCTTTTCTAATCATTGGCAACCTGTGTTGATGTTCTGAAAGAAGTATTTTATCATTTATTATACATATGTGTATATAGATATACATTTTATTTTATTTTATTTTATTTTATTTATTTATTTTTTTTGAGACAGAGTCTCGCTCTGTCGCCCAGGCTGGAGTGCAGTGGCCGGATCTCAGCTCACTGCAAGCTCCGCCTCCCGGGTACCCGCCATTCTCCTGCCTCAGCCTCCCGAGTAGCTGGAACTATAGGCGCCCGCCACCTCGCCCAGCTAGTTTTTTGTATTTTTTAGTAGAGACGGGGTTTCACCGTGTTAGCCAGGATGGTCTCGATCTCCTGACCTCCTGATCCGCCCGTCTCAGCCTCCCAAAGTGCTGGGATTACAGGCTTGAGCCACCGCGCCCGGCCAGTTTTATTTTATTTTATTTTATTTTTTTAGAGACAGAGTCTTGCTCTGTCACCCAGGCTGGAGTACAGTGGCACAATCTCGGTTCACTGCAACCTCTGCCTCCCAGGTTCAAGTGATTCTCCTGCCTCAGCCTCCTCCAGTAGCTGGGATTATAGGTGCCCGCCACCACGTCTGGGTAATATTTTTTTTTTCCTGTATTTTTAGTAGAGACAGGGTTTCACTGTGTTGGCCAGGCTGGTCTTGAACTCGTGACCTCAAGTGATCCACTCGCCTTGGCCTCCCAAAGTGCTAGGATTACAAGCTTGAGCCAACACCCCCAGCCTTCTTTTATATTTGTTATTTACAATATTGGATGTGTGTGTGTGTGTGTGTGTGTGTGTGTGTTTAAATTAATTTTCTAGTAGTTGCCTAATCTGCAGTGTTGCTTCTAGGATTTCTATTAAAAGAATATATATTAAATTCGTATTAAAGGCCAGTCACAGTGGCTCACACGTGCAATCCTAGCACTTTAGGAGGCTGAGGTGGGTAGATCCCTTGAGGCCAGGAGTTTGAGCCCAGTTTGTGTAGCATGGTGAGATCCCGTCTCTATAAAAATTACAAAAATTAGTTGGGCATGGTGCATGTCTGTAGTTTCAGCTTTTCAGGAGGTTGAGGTGGAAGAATCGCTTGAGTCCTGGAGATCTCAGCTGTAGTGAGCTGTGACAGTGCCACTGCACTCTAGCCTGTGTGACAGAGTAAGACTCTGTCTCGAAAATAATAAATAAATAAATATGTATAATTAGAAAAGAGGGCTTATAGCACATTATACGAGACTGTAAATATATCAACTGTGCACATTGAAGACTGGAAGTAAGATTTTCATGGTGTGTTTTTTTTTTTGTTTGTTTTTTTTTGTTTTTTTGAGACAGAGTCTTCCTCTGTTGCCCAGGCTGGAGTGCAGTGGCACGATCTTGGCTCACTGCAGCCTCCACTTCCTGGGTTCAAGCAATTCTCCTGCCTCATCCTCCTGAGTAGTTGGGACTATAGGCATGCGCCACCACGCGCAGCTAATTTTTGTATTTTTTAGTAGAGCCAGGGTTTCACCATGTTGGCCAGGATGGTCTTGATCTCCGACCTCGTGATCCGCCCACCTTGGCCTCCCAAAGTCATAATGCTTATGGGAATGGTAAGACTAAAGTCCCCCAAGCCATTTCTTGGCACCATTCCAGTCCCCAAGGAAGCTGAAAACAGAACTGAGATGTACACACAAGTGACATGTAGATAAGGGAAATTGGAACCCTACTGGCAAGTACTGCAATAAAGGATGAGAAAATTGCTCCAGTAGAACTGGTTGGTATTTGATCATCCTGAATCTAGAGACTGGTGATGACAGGATACTACATTTGAGACATTTGCCAGATGACTATGGGGCTGTTGAAGTCTTCTCCCTGTATGCCAAAGTGGCCAAGCCAAAGGAAATATAAAACTGTTTTCCTGCTGGGGGTATGGAGGAGGCTCCCTATTTTCCTTCATGCATCTTTTCTAATCATTGGCAAGTTGTGTTGATGTTTTGAAAGAAGTATTTTATTTGATTTTTTATACTTATGTCTGCAGGTACTAAAATATAAACTCTAAAGAAAATAAACTTCCTGGATCCCTTCCTTACACCTTATACAAAAATTAACTCAAGATGGATTAAAGACTTATATGTAAGACCTAAAACCATAAATACCCTAGAAGAAAATCTAGGCAATACCATTGAGGACATAGGCATGGGCAAAGACTTCATGACTAAAACCCCAAAAGCAATGGCAACAAAAACCAAAATAGACAAATGGGATCTAATTAAACTGAAGAGCTTCTGCACAGCAAAAGAAACTATCATCAGAGTGAACAGGCGACCTATAGAATGGGAGAAAAAAATTGCAATTTATCCATCTGACAAAGGGCTAATATCCAGAATCTACAAGGAACTTAAACAAATTTACAAGACACAAACAACCCCATCAAAAAGTGGGCTAAGTATATGAACAGACACTTCTCAAAAGAAGACATTTATGCAGCCAACAGACATATGAAAAAATGCTCATCATTACTGGCCATCAGAGAAATGCAAATCAAAACCACAATGAGATACCATCTCATGCCAGTTAGAATGGTGATCATTAAGAAGTCAGGAAACAACAGATGCTGGCGAGGATGTGGAGAAATAGGAACACTTTTACACTGTCGGTGGGATTGTAAACTAGTTCAACCATTGTGGAAGACAGTGTGGCAATTCCTCAAGGATCTAGAACTAGAAATACCATTTGACCCAGCGATCCCATTACTGGGTGTATACACCCAAAGGATTATAAATCATTCTACTACAAACACACATGCACACGTATGTTTATTGTGGCACTGTTCACAATAGCAAAGAGTTGGAACCAACCCAAATGCTCATCAATGGTAGACTGGATAAAGAAAATATGGCACAGATACACCATGGAATACTATGCAGCCATAAAAAAGGATGAGTTCATGTCCTTTGCAGGGACATGGATGAAGCTGGAAACCATCATTCTCAGCAAACTAACACAAGAACAGAAAACCAAACAATGCACATCCTCACTGATAAGTGGGAGCTGAACAATGAGAACACATGGACACAGGGAGGGGAATATCACACACTGGGGCCTGTGGCGGGGTGGGGGGCTAGGGGAGGGATAGCATTAGGAGAAATACCTAATGTAGATGATGGGTTGATGGGTGCAGCAAACCACCATGGCACGTGTATACCTATGTAACAAACCTGCACATTCTGCACATGTACCCCAGAACTTAAAGTATAATTAAAAAAAAAAAAAAAGAATAAAGCTACTTTTCAACCTGTGCCTTAAAAAAAGAGAATGCTAGGGAACCCCTTACAGCTTCTCAATTTCTTTGTCATTTATTGTTTCTCTTCCCATCTGCACCATGCAGAAGATGTAGACAGAATATTTAGCCTGCAGTCAGCAATATATATATATATTTTTTGAGACAGGATCTTACTCTGTGACCCAAGCTGGAGTGCGGTGGTGCTATCACAGCTCACACAGCTCACTGCAACCTTGACCTCCACAGGCTCAGGTGGTCCACCTCTGCCTCCTGAGTAGCTGTTGGCCAGGCTGGTGTTGAATTATTAGGCTCTATTGGTCTGCCCGACTCTACCTCCCAGAGTGTTACAGGTGTGAGCCACCATGCGTGACCTGAGCTGAACAACTGGATGGGAATTTTTCTTTTTGGGTTCTTATAAGATTTCCTCTTCAAGGGCCTCACAATTAAGATGCCCCAGGAGCAACAAGAGCTGGGTGGGCTACTGATTTCCACATGAGGATCTGACCATATTTATAAGATCTGGACTTGAAGATACTGGGTAGTCAGCGAGGCCCATGGAGGAGAATTCTGGCAGGCTCTCCACTTAAGTACACCTACCTGCTCTCACCTTCAATTTGTCTTTAATGCCTCTCCACTTGATGTTTATGACTAGTCACTTTTAGGAGCTGAGCATTCAAGATGATGGATGAAGTTGGGTTTAGAACAAGAAGGCAGGGCTATTTTGACCCAGGACACATTTCCAACATGCTGTGAGGAACTCCCAGCATCAAATAAGGTCTGGGTGGAAGAAGTTTTGGGAAAGAAGTTAGGTGTAGATCACACGATGCTTCTAAATGGGAGAAAATGTCCAGCTCCATGGCTTACATTCTTTGGGATGCAGGATAACTGGCTATTCCATTTTAGGCAAGGCTGCCTGGCTAGAAACCCATGTCTTACCATTTCAAGTACATTGTGGTGGGCTCACAAATCCTAACCTCATAGAGAACTTTCTCTTCTTTTAGCTACTGTCTTCCTAAAAATAAAAGTCTCTGTGCAAAGCAGTGGAAGAAACCTCATATTGTTTTTTGGGGTTGTCATTTTATGTAACTTACAATAATGACTATGGCTAGTCTTATACAAGATGTAAAGGATTTGGGGGAGGGAATCCAGTGTGCATTTAGGAGAAGATGGTGATGTAGATAGCATATTTCAGGAGGCTGGGGAGTGTTGAGTACTTAAAGATATGCTTCTCAAGTTTAACGGGCGGTATTATTAAAATGTAGCCTCTAGTTCAGTAGTTTTGGGATGGGTCCATGGATAGCACTTTGGCTAGTTCCCCTTAGGACTCCCCTTTTCCCTCAGAGAAGTGTAGAGGGTTGGGGTATTGGGCTTAAGAGGAGCTCCAGACTGTAACCATAGCTACAGGTAACTCCCCTCTGGAAGTGATGTGTTAGCGACTGGAGAAGAAAGGGATCCCTGGGATCCTTTTCAACTTTACTATTCTGATTTGGGGTTCTGAGATTCCAAGAAAGGGGACTTTTAGGAGTCACAGACTTCCATGGGAATGATAAAAGCTGTGTACCTTCTTTCCCCACAAATGCAGGCCCACCTTTAATTCCGCAAACCACTTTAGGCCCCGCGGGCCCGCAGCCCTGGTCCAAGACAGCTGTCTGCTTCACAGGTCGGGCACCCTTAGCGGGATGGTTCTGCAGCTCAGCATCTGGAGCCGGCCCCGCGTCGGGCTCGGGCGGGGGCGTGTCAGGAGGCGTGTCCTGGGCGTGTCGGAGGCGGGGCCAAGGCGGGAGCAAGCCGCGCCCCTCGGCCGTGCTAGAGGCCGAGCTTGCTGCATTGCAGCCGCCGCGGCGCCGCTCGGCTCCTCACTCCCAACAATGGCGGCTCCGAGCCCGAGCGGCGGCGGCGGCTCCGGGGGCGGCAGCGGCAGCGGCACCCCGGGCCCCGTAGGGTCCCCGGCGCCGGGCCACCCGGCCGTCAGCAGCATGCAGGGTAAGGAACGCGGCCGCGCCGAGACCCCGGCCCCCTAGCGCGGCAACCCGCGTCGTCGCGGCCTGCCCCAGCGGACGCCCCCGGACCCGGCTGAGGAAGCCACGGCAGCCGCCGGCTTCTCCCTCTCTCCCTCCCCGGCTTCCCGCCCCGCTCCCTGCCGCCTCCGGCCCGGCTTGGATCCGGGCTCCGGCCCGCATAGGCCCCGGCCGCGGCCTCTGCCTGCGCTTGGCCCCTGGGCCCTACCGGGCTCCCCGCCGGCCCCCGGGGCCCACCTGGTCCGGGACCGCCCCCGCGGCCACCCCCATCGCCCCCGCCGCTTACCTGGCGCCCGCCCGGCCCCCGTTTCCGGGAACGCGCCGGCTCGGGGCTGCGGCAGGGCGGGAGGGGCGTCGGGCCTGCCTCCTGGTCCTTGACGCCGCTCAGGTAGGCGGTGGAGACAGCGGCCCCGGCCGGCGCCCCTCGGCCCCGCCGCCGCAGTGGGCCCCGCTCAGGGCCATCTTGGCTGTCGCCGGGTACAGCTGGAGCCGGACCACCGAGCTGACCTCGGGCTCCGCGGGCCTCTTGGAACCTGCGTTTTCAAACTTTTGCAGGGTTTCTGTGCGCTGGAGGGGATGGGGGTGGGGGGCGGGTTGCCCAGGCCTGTGCCACCTGTAAGGTAGGTAGGTAGGCTGCCATTGGCCTGGGAGAGGCATTTTGTTCCAGGCCAGGGATTTCTGTGTTAGCATTGCATGCAGGAAGAAAAAAAAAAAAAAAAAAAAAACTGAATTCGGTTTAAATGGAGAGATGCAGGAAATAGACAGGGGTCAAAGGGATACTGTAGTGTCTGGACATTTGAGGCAGCTCTGCTAATTAATGGCTTTCCCCAGTGGGAATGCTTATTAGCTCTGTATGGCTCTTGACAGGGGTGTTTTGAAAATACCAGGCTCGAGCCTGTTAGAGACCATTTCCTTAAATTTACTGGGGAATTTTGAGTAGTAATGCTGTTTTTAAAACAGGGAATCTCAGAAATCTCTTGACAACTTTAGCAAACTGCTTGTGTTGAATTATTAACAGATTAAGGGTCGGGGTACCCTTGGTAGTCAGTGTGACCATGGTTACTTTTTTATTCCATTCTTCTTAAAGGGCTTCTTGTCTTTAGTTAGGTTCAGCAGACATTTATTGAATATTTCATGTTTATAGAGCATGCCGTATTTCAGGAAGAAGAGACAGGATTTTATTTATCTTTACATCCCTGTCACCCTCCCCATGAAATAATTTTAATGTACATAAAAACTAGTGATAGATATATAGACAGGATGATGTCAGAGCTTAAGGACACTTTCTGTGCAGGCCCTAAGATCATTCATTCAAATTGAATTAGTTATTGGAAGTCCGCTGTGTTGCACAGCACATTATACTGATGAAGTATAAGACTGACTTCCTGACTGTACAGCTTTAGAATCTAGGTGGTGGGGGGCGGAAATGAAATGGCAAAATGACAATTTAGAATTGTATTTCTTGTTCCAGATGGGTGACTTATAAAGCTTATGAAAACAAGGTGGTTTGTTTTATTGGTGGGGAGGCTGACAGTTTGAAATAGCTGGATACTTTTTTTTTTTTTTTTGGTTCAAAAAATATTTATTGAGCATCTGCGTAAAACGCTCATGCTGAGTTTAGAGAATTGAAGAGTCTCTAACTGTCCTCATGGAGGTATCCCCCTGTGAAGATGGGGGAGGGAAGGTTATTTAGCTCAACTTGAAAAATTACTAGTTGGGAAAGTAATAAAGGTAACAAGCTGGGTTTTGTGATAGAAAATAATAGAGGGCAGTCTGCTTGATGAGATGGTCAGAGAAGGCTTGTCTGGAAAGCCTAACCCTCTTTTACCTGAAGAGGGTTCTAGGCAAAGGGAACAGTGTGTATGAAGGTTCGAAAGCAGGGAAGAGCTTGGAGTGTTCTAGGAACTCTTAAGTCAGTGGTTAGGACTTTTTTCTGATGCTCTCCGTTCTCCTCAGCCCTTGTATGTTGATACCCAGTTAACTAAACTTTCTAATAAGCAGAACCCATTTTAGAAGGAAAAAGGACCTAAGACCTCTCTTTGAATTATTGCCGAATTTTCTTTCTTTCTTTTTTTTAATCAATATTGTGTCTAGTCTTGATTGATTCAGGAATGTGTTGTATCTTGTTCTTGAAACTCTTTTCATTAGTCAGAGTGAAGTGCTTGACATTCTCAGGATGTTGTCTAGTACAGTCTGAGTTATAAAGCTTGAACTTAAGCAGCAATTTAGGATCTTTATTTTTGGTTTGTTTTGTTCTGCTAAGAGTCACACCTCCCATACTATACTTCATCTACCAAGGATCTGCTTTCAATCAGACTTCACAGAGTGGGCCTTAGAAGATGTTTGATGTACTCCCTTCTCCCCCAATCTAGTTATACTTGCCACTCAAAAAACTTCCTTCCTGGGAGTTGTTAATGACCATGCTCTTTGGAACAGCAGGATTCAGTTGTGGGACATAAGGAATGTTTCATGCAGTAGACCTTGGCCATCCTCTTACGTGGTAAGCACTGTGGTGGGCACTGGATAACCTTGAATACTTTTTCATGGCTTCATGTTTGTGGCCCAAGAGTGGTCCAGGCTGGGCAGTATTGTTTTCTTAATGTACTGCTTAAGAACCAGAGCTCTGGAGTCCTGGGTTTGAATCTCTTGGCCGGGATTTAGGTATGCGTGTTGTGACCAGAGGCAATGAACTTAGCCTTCTGAAGCCTCAGTTTCTCACTTGGAAAGTAGGAATAATGCTTACCTCCCCGGTGGCTTTGAGAATGCATGTAAGCCTGGGACCTGGCATGTAGTAAGGATGCAATACACATTAGCCATCATTGTTAGTAGCGACAATATTGTTATGGTCTCATTAATGTTCCCTTTTATTATTGGTAAATGAATCCCTAACCTCTCATTATTTACTACACAATTTCTTCAGCTTCATATTACTAGGTCCTGCTGTTCTCTCTAGCCTGTTGATTTCCCCACTTTTTGTTATCGATCTGTCCTGTCAGAGTATCCTAGATGAGATTTTGTTCTACTTCAAACTCCAGATCTTTTTTTTTCTGGATCGGAGGACTCCCAAATGAATTACAATGTGAACGATATGAAAGAGAAGTCTAGCTATCAATTTGCTCTGCTCATTTTTTTCTTAGGGGTTGGGTAGATGGTTGGAATGGGATATATAGTGAATTTGACTTTATAACAGTAATCAACAGACCTAGCTTTAGTTGCAAGTTTATACTAACAGTTGTGGCTTCTAATCTGGCCATTTGTACCACACTGTCCCTTAGGTAATAGGGAATAACTGCTAATTTTGTTATTACTCAATAGATTTGAGTGTTTTCACTCATTCTGACTCATTTTTTTTTTTTTTTCATGTTCATTCACAAACACACCCAACCTTTATAAGTTGAGTGGTTCTTATGCTTTGGTTCTTTGATGACTAAAGCTAACAAAATGTAGATCTGTTTGCCAAGTTAGGTAAGTGGTTTTATAAAAGTGTATTTGGCATTAGGATGAGTTTGCATTTGAGAGAGGAAACAATACTCAAATGAACTACTCTGAGAAATGTTTTTTTTCTTAATGTTTCATCAATGATTTGTGAATGTAGATAGATTTAATAGGAAAATTTCTTGCATATTAGGGCATCATTCTGTGGAAAAGTATGATTCTTTAGTCAACCTAAAATATGGAATTGACTTGTAACATTCAAGAACCTTCCTAGCCATGGCTTGGACTTTCTCTTGTGGCAAATCTAAAGCCTTGTGACTTCAGCTGGGTTAGTGTGAATCCTGTAAAGAGAAGATCCCGTTACACCAGGTCATTAATCTTAGAGATGTGTAGCAAATAGTACTAGATAGTATCGTGGTTGGCATGTTAGAGAATAGCATATTCTGATTAATAAAGCTTGCCAGTTAGTTGAGAATTCAACAGCTTCTATAATGAAATTGCACAGGCAGGATGATTCCTTTTCCAGTAGTAGCTGTAGCAGCTAGCGTTCTCATAGCATGTAGTAATGTTTAAGAAACAGAAGGATGTTGAAGTGGAAAGAGCACTGGTCTTAGACCCAGAAAACTATGGTTAAGGTAACTGCTCTGATGTTTACAAATACTGTGATTTTAGGGAAATTACCTAACTTTTCTGAACTCTCTGTTTAGAAATTTCTCATCTGTTAAAATAGGGAGAATGCCTAACCTGTAGGGCCATTTTAAGAATCACATTCTTAATGCACATGAAAGTGGTTTGAAAATTATAAAATATAAGTATATACGGATTGTTATTAGACATTATTTGCCTGCTGTAGTTACTAGTCACTTAAAATGTAATAGATTTCAAGATCTCTTAGCTGAGAAATGTCAGTTTTCAATAGATGTTTTCTTACAATGGTTAGAATAGAATCTATAATTCATTAGGAAAAACACTGAGCCATTTGTAAAATACTTGTTATGAGAAATAGTTACAAAGTATATGTTGTAGGTGCCTCTGATTCTCTTAAAGTGCTGATCTAGGCAGTTTTTTTTCTTCCTCCTCTTAGGTCTTAATATAGGTATATAACAGAAAACTTAGGGACCAGTCCAGTCCTTAGCTACTTACTCTTAGCTGAGCATTTTTATATATCAATTTAAGTAAAAAGATGATAGCTTGATTCTGCTTTAGAAAACACACCCAGTACTTGAAAATGTAATGAAGTATATCTGTTAAGAAAAAGTTTAGGAAGATTTAAAATCAATGTAGTTATTTCTCCTAATAATATTTGAACATAAAATGTATATGAAATGTCCTGCTTTTGATTTTGTCTATTTTTACCAATTATTCTGGTTTCCGAAAACCATGGGAGACCTTTATCTTTAATTTTAAAGAACTGAATTGTGCAGTGAGGAGTTTAAAACCCCAGAACTGCTTGCCTTTCCCAGTGTGTTGCATAACATTTCTTTCACTATTTAACATAACCTCATACAAGTCCACTTCAGCAAATTAATCCCCACTCAAAGCACAGATTGCATTTCTTTTTATGTTCCCTTAAAAATTAGAGCAACCCTAGTATTAAAGTAAAAAAACCTCACTTTTAGAATGCATATTTTTTCACGTTTTCCTATAAAATACCTTACTAGCGTAAATGTGTGCTGAAACTTAAGATGGGATATTAGTTAACCCTGTATTTTGAGTTGTTTTCTTTTTTCGTAAATTTTTCTTCTTTCACTAATTTGAGAAGCTGGATTGATGTGAGCCCACAGAGTTTCCTTATTTTTAGGGGTCTGGATATCATAATCCTAACTCCATTCTACGTAATCCAGGTCAGTCTCCTTTGTAGTTTCTAGGAGATGGAGATAGCTCCAATGATACAACCTGAGGAACTTTAATTGAGGCTTAAAAAAGAAAGGGAAACTAACAGTTAACAACTCTCTTTTCACTGTTCTTACCTAATTTGATGCTCACAACCACCCTTTAAAGGTAAGTGGGCACAGCCCCTTTCATAGTTTAGGGGGTAGACATTTATTTGTTCTGGTGGAGGTGGGTTTTAACACCTGTGTGACTGGTAGCCTTTGCTCCTCTTACTGCTGTACGGCATGGTTCTCTGAGCCTCTTGAAGTCATTTCGGCCATTCAGGTCTGAAGGAAGAATCTTTGCCAGAAATGAGGCAGATTCAGGAATAGAGGAGAGAGATTATTTTAGGTTTCAGTCAGGGGGTGGAAGCTCCAAGCAACCAGCCACCTTTTGAGATGATTTTGGAGCCTTGGTGCTCCAAGAATGGTGCACTTTATGTTACAATGTTCTAAACTTGCTGGAGGGTTTACAGTGGCATTTTGATTCTGGAGACATTTCGATTGGGAATCTCCAAGTAAGTAGAAGACTTTTTAATTACAGGAAACCAGTGCAGATTTGAAAGGTAATACAATCCTTTTAACACTATATATAAAAGGAACTCATTTGGCATAACATTTAACAAATGTTGCCATTCTGGCTAAATTTGTAATCTGGGCAAATTACTATTTTTGCTAGTGGATGTGGGTTAGCTTCTAGCTGTTTCCTCCCAACTCCAGAAAATCTTCAGGTATCTCTTCACACGCTCGGTAAGGTTGGGAGTTTAACGTGTACTTACATTATTAGAAAGTATTCAAGTCATAAGATTGGCCTTGCTTGTAGCTGCACAGTGAAAAGGAGATGATTAGCCAGTGGTTTACCCAACTCAAGGTGGGCCTTTTGAATGAAGAAAACAGTTACATCATATGCAGCTTGGTTCTTTAAGAACAACACGTTATTCTCCACCACGGAGAAAGAGGATTAAAATGGACATCACAGCAGCTTTTTCAAGCTATATTGTATTTCATCTTACCCAAAATTGCTCAAACATTGAAAAACGAGGAATCAAGAAAAGTGTTGCCAGACGTATATATCTGAACACACACACCAAATTGTTCAAACGTTTAAAAAAAGAGGAATCAAGCAAAGTGTTACCAGACATATATATCTGAGATATCTATATGTCAGATGTATATATATCTGACATGCCTATGTCTATTTATTGCCTGACTTTGCTAAAGAAATCAGTGACATTAAGGAGCTCCCCTGATGATTTTGGCAGTTTCCCTGGTATCTAGTTATGTGCCTGTCGTGGGGAAGCATCCATCTTTTTGGGGTTGTTAGAGTCCTCAGGATGCCAGGCTGTGCCTAGGAAGGGTTGTGGCAGAGGTGTAGAGTGTGGGGTGGGGATCCCCAGGGCTGTTGGGAGTCCTTCCCTTTTGATTCTCTCAAGATGACTGTGAATGAAAGGAGAAAGACTGGTTTTGTGTAGGTTAAGCTGGTCTGGTGAGCCCCAAAAGATAGGGAAGGTGCCATAATCATTGCTCCCATGAGGGAGAGAACAGGAATAACAGCGCCTATGATAATAACCTGCTTTAGTCCAGGCTTTTGGTTGGACTTTTTAGATTTATTTTCCCATTTAATCATCACAAAGCTCTTTTGGGTATTTTATTTTTCACAAATGAGGAAATTGAGGCTCATATAAGTTAGATACTTGCCCGAAGGAGCATAATTGTAAGTTACTGCCTCAGTATCCTGTGCTTCATTAAACAGGCTTGAGAAGGTAATGTGGCATTTAGTTTTGTGGCCAAAGAATAAATAAGGTGGTCATTGCCCAAAAGGAGAGAAAGAGCTGGCATTATGAGGAGGACAAGATCTTGAATTTAAGAAGTGTGGAAGGGATTTGATTAGTATTTTATCAACTCCTGACTGGTGGATAATTCTAACAACCTGGAATTGCCAACCTAGGGTGGCTCCCTTTTGATAAAGTTTCAGAAAGTTGAGGTAAGGAAATCTAAAAGAAATAAACCAGCAGGAAATAAATCTTGGGGAACTTGCTCTGAGTACAGAGAAAATACAAATTTAGGGTAGGTTTAGATAATGCCTTAGATGTTAGAGCCATAGTGATTTACTATGGGTAGCTGCGGTTTAAGGCATATGCCAGAATTTTGAGGTTGGAAGTTTGAAGGTGTCAGACAACTAGACCCTTCATGCATGTGACAGAGGAAAGACTTTGTAGCATGGTCTATGGGCATGACTCAGTAAGACAGCTCTGATTTTCTTTACTTTAGTGTGGGTTCATATTGTAGTTCATAATGCACTTTCAGCAGTACAAAAATCCAGAATGTCCAGGGAATCAGAAGGAGCTCCTGAGGAGGTAGGAAACCACTTATGTCCTGCCCCACCCCCTCTCTGATTTATATCATCAACCTAGAGGAATGGGAATGGAGATAGCTGCAAAACCCTGTGATGGCCAAATGGCCATTACACAAGCAATATTAGATTTAGGCACACTGTTTTCAAACCCTTGAGATAATGTTATTTATTTTAAAATGACACAACTAGGGCTCAAGTGAAATGACTTCAGTTTCACAGTTGGAACTAGAACTCTGCTCTCCTAACATGCTCCATTTTGTTTTTTACTTTATCAAATACTGTTTGCTTTTTGTCTTTATAAACCCTTACACATCCTAAACAGCCTCTTACCTCACTGTATGTGGTAAGAACAGTAAATTGCAGGTTTCAAGTTATGGCCACATAAAATATCTTAAAATTGAGGTAAGAGGGTGAGAATGAGGGGCAAATGTGGGAATGAGGGTAGGAGAGACCTACAGAGAAAAAGGAGGAGGAAAAACCCCCATGGAGCTTTATTTCTCATATAGGCTTACTAGCATTCTGTCCTATGCATTTTGATACTGATTCATCAATGTGAAGAATTTAAATTCTTAAATAAATATTATTCTTTATATTTATTCTAAGGTTTAATTAAACTTGCCTGGGGCCAGGAAAAATGAAAAAGACTCAAATTTACCCCTACTTGCAATGGGGAAAATATAAATGGAGGATCATGTCAAATTAAGCCCCAGGGTACAGATGGTTCACCCAGATACAAAAAGTGAGGCACACAAGACTTTTAAAATGTAGCCAATTACTATCAACAAGTTCAATTGATTATCTAGTACTTCCAGAGATAGGACTTAAAGTAAGTGAATAGGAAGTCAGAATTTTGGAGACAAGGGAGACTTCAAAAATTAAACATATTGGCCAGGTGAGATGGCTCATGCCTATTATCCCATCACTTTGGGAGGCCGAGGCAGGAGGATTGTTTGAGACTAGCCTGGGCAACATGTTCGGACTCCATCTCTACAAAAAAAACACAAAAAACAAAAAAACCCAAAAATTAGCCAGACATAGTGGCTTGTACCTGGTGAGATGAGAGGATTGCTTGAACCCAGGAGTTTGAGGCTGCAGTGAGCTGTGATCATGCCACTGCGCTCCAGCATGGGCGACAATAAGACCCTGTCTCTTAAAAAAAAAAAAAAAAAAAAAAAAATTATGTGAGTGAGTACTAATGAATATTATAGCATAACTAAGAACTTGCATTTTGTAAAGTTGAGGATATTGGAAGTTTTCCTCACTTTTCCTTCCCACCATCTTTCTCTTGTACAAGATTGTTGCTTGTCCCCTTTGCTCATCCTTACCCTTTTGAGTATGAGCTGGCGGAGCTATTTGGTACTTTCCCAAATCTGTACTGTAAGCACTAACTTTCTGACTTTTGCAGGTCTTAGACGTTTAGACAGACTAAAAAAGCTTCTTACCTAATTTAATTGATAATGTTAAGAAAGTTACAGAATTGCTAAAGAAAAGGTGAGCCAGTGTGTTCCGGTTAATTTAGCCCTTGCTTGTCAGCGGACTCTGGGCTAGTTACCAAGTATTTTCTTAGTGAGAAATAATGCGGAGAGATGGACGTTTGGATGAGACCCCAGAATTTGTTCACCTGGTCACTTCATAATTAGATACCAAGAACAAGTCTATACTTATGCCTTGAACATTTTAATCCCCTTTCCACCTCCTTTGTAGCTACTTACATAGATTCTGCACTGGTGAGAGAACTTCAGGTTTTGAGAGTTTTTTAGCGCTTAAACTGGGGCTTAGCTTCTAATGTGTTAGAGCAGTCATTGGTGATGTTCTGTCATTCTCAGTCACATATACCTTAACATTTTTAATATGCACTTATTAAGCAATGTAACTTTCTTTTTTACACAACCTTACATACAGATCCAATTGATTTCTTTATCATATACCTTACAAATTTGTTTTCTTGCTCCTTTCACCATCCGTTTTACTATTTTGTTCACCTCTTATCTCACCTTTTCACCTCTTTCTTTTTGCTACCTAGTAAGGTATTTTACTTTAAAGTTGTTTGTTTCCCCAGCCTCCTCTCCCGTTGTAGTAGAAGGTGAGTTTTACCTTCCCTTTTCAAATGGGATGCGGGGAAGACTTGCCTGCTACTTCCAGAGGACCCTTTTCTTCCTGAATGTACTCAGTTCATTTTGCGTGGTAGGAGGCCAGCGGCTTTTAGTTACTTAGGCTTATAAGACCCATACATCTCTGTTTTTCTTTGTGAATTCTGTTCCCACTGCACGTTTGGTGGGGCAGCATATTGACCTTCAGTGGTAGAGAGACCGGGGTCAGACCTTCTAGGTTTGCCCTAGTACTTCTTTCCCACGAAGTCTCCATTCTCACTTCTTCCTGCATTGTTGTTTGTGTGATAAGGTAGTCAACAGTGGATTACTTTGGTGGTGCACCAAAGATACTTTCATGTCAAAGTGGCTACATTAGCATTTTTCAGTTTTTGTACTTTATAGATGGTATCTTCTTAGAATCCTAAGAATTTTGATAACTGGATAGGAAAGACTACTTAACTATCCTTCCTTCAGTCCTGGCTCTTTTTTCTGTATGTTTTGATTGAATTTGTTTAAACACAAAGTTATTGTGAGTTTACTTCCTTCATTTTGTTCCCCAAAACAGTAATAAACACAAGCATAGATAGACCACTAACAAAACCAGATATCCACTCACTAAACTAGGGGTGAAAGAATATTTTGTGAAGGCTTTTGTTTTAAATGGCTTATTTTACTGGGTGCCTCTTATTAAAAATTATATCTGTATACAATGTGTGCATAAGATGTAACCAGATCCAACTGGATTTGAAAAATGTGTTTAGGTTTCTAAGGGGAATTCACAGGTTTTCTTCTTATAACTTCTAAAGTACTCGGCTTTCTCATTCCTAGGGACACTATCTTTTTTTCAGGCCTGTTTTAGAAGCATCTCAACCCCTCTTCAGCAGTTCATTGTCTTATTGTTTGAAATTAGCTAATTTACTAGGAAATGTTTTGTGTGTGTAAGTTTCACAATTTATGAAGTGCTGAAACTTTTGAATCATAGATGGTAATTAATCATGGGTAACTCTAAATCAGTAATTTAAGTTAGTTAAGTAACTCACATTCTGTATTTGTAGGTTGAAAACATTTAAAAAATGGACAGAACTATCTTAAAGGTTACTGTTAACTTCTAAGGGCTTATATTATAGTTCTTTTTATTAAATATATGTGAAAAATAAAGATTAAGACTGCAACACAATTTAAACTTGATTTCAGTTTCATGGAATATATTACATCTACATCTGACAGAACTAAAGTTTTTAAAGAAAGCTCATGTGTTATTGTTGTCTCTGGTGGGGGTAATGTGATTTGACCTGTTCTTGAATTCGTTTTATTCGAAATTTAATATAAAAATGCAATGTCATGTTCCAATTTTGGTTTGTTTGATTTACAGTAAATGAACTGGAACTTATCTTTTTTACTTTAGGCTTTCAGATAAACTTCTGTGAAAAGGCACAAAGTAAGCTACAAATTTTATGATATTATGCTATTTATTTTTTTCATATTCATCTTGGTATTGGGAATGTGTCCACTATTGTTTCAGCTAACTAGCCTTGGCAATTTTACATTCAAAGAGCTTCCATTTTTCATTCTTCCAAATATTAAAAAAAATTATATTCTTGATTGTAAATTGTACTTTTTTCACTTGAAATTGAAATAGCAAAATATGTATGAGTATTTAGATGTATATAATATGGAAATATGTATTTAGGTATAGAAAAGTATATATAGGTATTCAGATTTAACCCTAATTTAAATTACAAATCAAAGAGAATTCACTTTTAAGATCGTGGTACAGAAAGTATAGAGCTATTTTCAGAGATCTTATGCTTTAAAATTGAATTATTATAAACCATACATTGAATATATTTGTAATTTTTTTCTTTAAAACAAAACAGTGTTTTTCTGTTGCTTCCCTCACCATCCTTATTCTGTATTAGGACACTAGTCTTCATATAATACAAAATAGACTTTTTCTATATTAAAAAAAGTTATAAACCTTGCATTTTATTTTATTTCATTGAGACAGGGTCCCACTCTGTTGTCCAGGCTGGAGTGCAGTGATGCAGTCATAGCTTACTGCAGCCTTGACCTCCCTCAAGCGATCCTCCTGTCTCAGCCTCCTGAGTAACGGGGACTACAGTGCATGCCACCATGCCTGACTGACTTTAAACTTTTTTGTAGAGACAGGGTCCCGCTTTGTTGCCTAGGCTAGTTTCGAACTCCTGGGCTCAAGAGATCCTCCTTTCTTGGCCTCTCAAAATGCCAAGATTACAGGTGTGAGCCACTGCACCTGGCCAAAAAGAAAAAGCATTTAAGCTTAAATGTCATCTGTATAAAGTACAGTTAAAAAAATCTCATCTCAAGGAGACTGCTCTCCAGTTAACATAAAAATATACCAGAATGTGATATAGGTCGTTTTGTCTTCTGCTTATTTATTCATGAACTGGAGAAGAATGATGCTTTGATATGTATCATTCTTGAGTAAATTGATTCAAAGGCAAAAAAAATTAACCTGGAAAAAACATTTCTATGTTTAAAATTTTTTTGGAATGAGAATGTATAGTTTCCACTGGTTGATCGTTATGATGCCTTTGAAATGTAGTTAGCAAAAATTTATTTCTTGAATGGTTCACCCACAGTGTAACTGTAGAGATCAAGCAGTTAGACCCTAGGATAAAAGTTTTTTTAATTGGTTCGTTACTGTTACTCCTCCCTTGCCTTAAATAATGGACTAAAAATAATATATGATTTCCTGCTCATAGTGAACCTTTATATATGATACATATCTATATGTAATGAAGTTACAACTTCTATTTTATGTTTTTAATTTTGACATGTTCACTGTGATAATTTTTAGCTTTGACTTTTAAAAATGTCTACTTAATATTTAGCCAGACAGTGTTTAGCTTTTATTTGTATTTTAACCTAAAATCTAATTAATGAAAAAGACTATCTTGTATTTTTGTTCATTTTGGAAACAGGGTCTCACTGTGTTTCCCAAGTTGGAGCCCAGCCTCGAATTCCTGGGTTCAAGTGATTTTCCCACCTCAGCCTCCCAAGCAGCTGGAACTACAACTGTATGCCACCACAGCCAGCTCATTTAAATTTTTTTTTTGTAGCAATGGAATCTTGCTATGTTGCCCAGGCTGGTCTCGAACTCCTGGCTTTAAGCAGTTGCACTTCGGCCTTCCATAGTGCTGAGATTACAGGCATGAGCTACCACACCTGGCCTGACTTTTTAAAAATTTTAAGTTGTATTCACATTATTGTTCTTTTATTTAACTTAGTGCTATTGTAGATATAAAACAAGAGAAACATTGATTATAGTAAGATTGTATATACAGTGTTTATCAGTAGCTTTGTATGTGGATTACAAATGCCTTTGAATGTTCTAAATGGCTCTGTTTTTGTCGTTATAGAAATGATAGGTTTGCGGTTCGGCCTGCTTTGATACATATGGAAGAATTTAACAATGGAGGCTTGGGACAGCGAAACCTATTAGAACTTAATTATGTGGTGGAGGGGCATATGTATTCCCACTTTGATTATTCACCTTGATTGCCCTCACCGTCTCTTTATACTGTGGCTGCTTTCTCCTCGCTTTTCACATCTCTCTTTATTTCTGCCTCTTCCCGTTGGAAGGCTCCTCTTTATTTTCCAGCTTTTGGGATTCAACACAGTTACTTATATACATTCATTCACAAATCACATATTGGACACCTAGAAACCATACAGTAAGCGAGATTCTTGGTACAGAAATGAATACAGTACAGGAATAGGCCCCTGGCCTTAGCAAGCTCATAGTGTAGTGGACTAGATTACATAAGGGTTCAACCCCTGATGTTACATACTAATTGATTTTTAGCTGGAACCAGGGTGAGGATGGTGCAGCAGTGGATCTGTCCTGGGCACCTTTGATCCTGCTGTTATCTCATGAGAGAGAATGAGCATAAAGGGTGCTGAGAGTCTTATGATAACTGCTTTCTTGATTGAACACCATGTCTTAGGGATCCAGCAATGGGCCTACCCTACTTTGGAGTTAAGCAGATGTGTCTGTGCTGGCTCAGACCTCAGTGAAAGACTCAGGGAATGGGAGTGCACACGTCAGGGAGGGGAGCTGGAGACTTGATAGAGATGGCCAGCCCTAAGTTGACAGTGTGTGTTTTTGTACTATCAGTACCTATATTTTAGTATAAGTTCTCAGTTGCTTACATATATTAACACTTCTAAATCTGGTCCTGTGATTTGCATGACTTAAAAAATTAGAAGTGCAAATCTGTAATTTTTGCAGACAATCTGCTGGTTTGCTCTGGAATACAGACATTAAAATGAGTAAAAGTGGTCACTCATTTCTTTAAAATTGGGCTTGGGCTGGGCACGGTGGCTCATGCCTGTAATCCCAGCACTTTGGGAGGCCACAGCAGGCAGATCACCTAAGGTTGGGAGTTCAAGACCAGCCTGACCAACATGGAGAAACCCCGCCTCTACTAAAAATACAAAATTAGCTGGGCGAGGTGACACATGCCTGTAATCCCAGCTACTTGGGAGTCTGAGGCAGGAGAATCGCTTGAACCTGGGAGGCAGAGGTTGCAATGAACTGAGATCGTGCCATGGCACTCCAGCCTGGTCAACAAAAGCGAAACTCTGTCTCAAAATAAATAAATAACTCCATCTCAAAAAAAGAAAATACAAATGAAAGTGAAGACTTGAAATCATCAAAGGACTGATTTCTCCACTGTTGGGCACACTGTATTTCTGGAATCTCCACTTTTATTCTAAGGATATTTCAGAATTGTCAGATAAACTTATGTTTAATTTATTAAAAGGAACTATATGTCATACAGTAGTTGTAGGAAGGTATGGGGCAAAAAGCACAAAATTAGATATTCAAGTCTGATAAGTCTTGAGTACTGGCTTCTTCAAATGCTCAAATCTCTCACAAATAAAAAAGATTTATTGTAAGATGATTCTGATGACTAATGGAAGCTCTGAAGGATTAATTTTTTTCATTGTTTGACTTCACGTAGTTTTTGCTCTTTATATTGCTACTTCACTCTCTTTTAATCACTTTATTACAGTTGCCTGTTACAAGTCAGTGGAGTTTTATTGGAGATGTGTGTGTATGCATTTACATGCACAAATAGAGATTACATATTTAATTTGGGAAACAGATTTCTATAGAAATTCAATAAAAATTCACTCTGCTCCTCACAGTCTTCCTTTTATAGATTATGATTTATGCTTTTATCTACTTTTCAGTTTATTTTCTAAATATATGTTTATTTTAGATAAAATAAACTTCAAGTTATATTTATTTAAGACCATAGTGTCATGTTTTCTTTAATATTGTTGGATCATTGAATTTTTCTGAAGTCTGAATGTAAGAATACTTTAGGGAAAAAAATATTTTTCCATTCGTAAATGTAGAGTTATAAGTGTAGAGGTCCTGTCTTAGAAGGTTGATAAATTTATCAGTTATTTGAAGATAATGTTTTTGTACATGTAAAGGTATTTATATAACTTATGACCATAGCTCACTGACTTTAATAAGCTAACCTGTGAACACAGTTGTTTAGAATATGACTTACTTGCTTTATAAAACCAGTTTTTCATTTTTTTTTTTTTGAGGAGGGATGAGGATTTGCCTGAAAACATTTTTTTTCACAAGCTACCCAACTACCAAAAAATCGTTCTTCCAAAACCTCCTGATGTTGATTCCTCGTGAAGAGCAACTGAGTTGCCCAACGTGTGCCACTCATGACAGAAGCCCCCTTTTTTAGAAACATAGTTTTTGAGAAGTGCTTTTGTGAATTGAATTTACCTTAGTGTTGTCAGCATTCTAATTTTTTTTTTTCAGATGAGAATTGTGACTCATTAAGGATCCTTGGGCATAGGGATTTTCCCCAGAAAGTGCCTAACCGAATTGTGTGCTAATCAGATTGATAGTAGCTAGGTGTTTGGCAAATACTCTTTTAATAATTTATTTTTCACCGAAAGGTACTTTCAGCTCTTTATCTATCACCATCCTCCCCGCTACCCTTTTTTTAACTATAGTATATTATCAGTTCATGGCTGAAGAGTTCTGGAGCTCCAAGTATTTTGGGTAGCGTTAAGTTTCTGTAGCTTCACCTTTTACATTTTTGGTGGCCTTAAAAACTTTGTGCTTTTAAAAAATTGTTTAACTTGGAAGTGTTTGCATAGCAACAGGATGTTTATTTAGAAGATTAGATGCTCCAGAGCTATTGTTCTGGATGCCACGAATTGAAATTAGAGTACAGGTGGTGGTGGGTTTTGGTGGCACTGCACATCAGTATATTTGGAGGAAAAAAAGGAGGCATCCTGGAGACTGATTTAAAAGTATCCCTAATTGTTTCTTAAATTGGTAATAATAAAAAGGAAATCATAAAGAGGAAGAAGGATGTTTTGTGAATCTTCCAAGAAATTTGGGAAAGATACAAAGTTTACTGACCCGTTAAGAAGTGTCTGTAAATGATGATGTTTTGACTTTATTGGAGTGGAATAGAGGAAGACAGGAAAAGTAAGGAGTGGAGGGAAGGTTAAATTTTTCTGCATTTAAAACTAAGAACTTACAAAATTCAGCTGGTTAATTTTCTAATTCCTCATTTTATGTAGCAAAAATCTGCAGCCAGTGACAAAAATTATATCATTTGGAAATTATTAAATTCAACTGAATTTGTTAGCAATCCTAAGAAACAAAATGTCATTTACTGCTCTTGGAGGTTTATACCGTTTATATAAGTTTATATATATATAGATAGATAATGAAATTAGTTGAAAAATGAGACTTTTGTAGGATTAGCCATAAGCCAGACTAACATCTAATATTCATTACTATATATTGTGGCGACCATGATAAATTGTCAATGGGAAGTCCATCTGCTTGGAAAAAAAAGTTTTTATACTAGTTAAAGCCCAGGAACTGTAGAAGTGATACATTCCAGAGTCAGGATTCACCTATTCCTCTCATACTTTATGCTTATACCTTATACTATTCTAAAGGGAATGTTGCTTAGTTGTCTTTGACGTTGGAAATGGTGGGAACTTGAATTTGTCCTGAAAATGCTTTTTGTTGCTAGGAGAAGGAAGGTTTCTAACAGCTATTGCACCTTAAAATAATTTGGGGATGCTTAATGTGTGACATTTTTGATAAGAAAATAATTAAATAGTGACTTTCCCACATTGCAGAAAGTTTTCATTTATATGCCACTTGAACTTTACTACTAGCAACAAAGGGATGTTGACAAAACTTTCAGAATTGAACAGATATGGAGTAGAAATCCTATGGAAAGTTTCCAGAGAGTATTCCCAACTGAATCCAGTTAAAGTGGTTTTCAATTTAGCTCATACATTTAGGGTGATGGTTTTCAGATAAGGTGTAGTAAATATTTGGATTACCACTACATGGTTTTATGAGTTCCGAATCTAGGCAAAAATGTCCAGTTAATAAGATGCACTAAGAAAAACTTGTGACTTCATCTTGTTGTTCATTTTCTCTAGGTAGAAATGCCAAATGAATGTTAATCAGAAAGGAAAATCAAGTGCATACGAACATATTCACTCCCTTTTAGAGAAGCTCTTTTAAGGATAAGGAAAGAGAGGCACAAATGTAACAGTTAACAAATCTGTATCTGTATATGTCTTCAATAGATGGATAAAGATATTACCAATGATAGGAAGCACTGGGATCCTTAAAGATAAATTAAATCTAGAGCCTGCTCTGAAGAAGTGTATGTTCTTTGAGAGATTGAGCATGTATAGGGGCTGTGTGGTAGAAATAATAACTCTGAATGTGTGTCAAACCCTGCTCTAAGCACTTTATGTTAACTCCTTTAATTCTCACGACAACCTTATGAAATAGGTATCATAGTTAGTATAGATGAGGAAACTGAAGCACAGAGAGGTTAAATAAAATTTCCAAAGTCTTACAGCTAATAAGGGGCAGAACTGTATGACCTTTGTCTGGTCACAGTTTACACGTTGTAAACCTTAGTGTTTTACTAATTCTTGAAAGCAGTTGGCACTTACAGGAGTGATTTTCTAAATCAAACGGCTTTTGAGGAGTCTTCATTTGCACTAGGTTATGAGATCTGGACCTACCGTTTATATCTTGGTCAGCCGTTTATAAGGCTTATTAAGGTTATCCAGTAGGCCTTACTGAACATTAAAGTAGAAAGATTTGTGTTGCTATGAAGTTAGGAACACCAGATCTGCCACTAGGGAAAAAATGTTTGGCGAAAACCTAAAACTCTGCTGGCCTAGAGAGATAAAAGGAATAAATTGCTCCAGGATTCTCAAATGACTTATGTGCCTGGGTACAGCTGAAGAAGATTAGTAGGAAGGAGACCTGTGAAGTTAGTGGACAAGGTGGCACAGCCGTGAACTCTGTGAGGACACACTGCGTACAGACTGTCGTAAGGACAAACTGACACTTTTAGCAAAATTTTTATGCATCCTCACCCCACTTTCTTTTTGGCAGGGTTAGAAGAAAAAACATTTAATTTTTGAAAACTTTTAATAGTAGAAAATTTCAAACATATACAAAAATAGAGTAGTATAATGAACGCCCATGTGCCCATTATATAGCATTAACAATTACCAACATATAACCAATCTTATTCTTCCTCCCTCCAGCTATCTCTACTGAAATACTTTAAAGCAAATTCTGATTATCATTATTTTATCCATATAAATGTGTTACATGTGTTCTAAGCGATAAGGACTCTTAAGTACATAACCTTGATACAATTATCTTAAATGAACAAAACAATATTACTAGATAGTTACTGAATGTTCACATGTCCCCAAAAACTTTGTTACTGCTTTATTTACAGTTAATTTGTTCTAGTTGAGACCTCAGCAAGGTCTGTGCACACATTGTGTTTGGTTGATATGTCTCTTGAGTTTCTTTAAGTCTATGGTATTTCCCTCTTCTCTCTTTTCCTTACCATTTATTCATTGAAAAAATTGGTTAATTTTTGTAGCATTTTATACATTTCAAATTTGGCTGATTGCATCCTTTTAGTGTTTAACATGTTCCTTCATGCCCTGTTATTTACCTTTAATTGGTAGTTACAGAAACTTGGTCAGATTTTTGGCAAGAACACTTACTTCATAGGCGGTGCTGTGCGCTTCCTGTTGTATCACATCAGGAGGCATATGATTTCTTGTTGGAGCTCTTGTTAAGATAAACCAGTGGGCTTAGGTGCTGCCAGTGTGATCCATATAGTGTAAAGTTCTCCGTCAGCCTTTCTTCTGGTAGTTTTGGCCCATTAACCTTGTCTACATTAATTATTTTCTTAGGAATAGGTTAACTGTCATTTTCAGACATTTGTGGGCTTTGCAGATAGTAGTTGTATCCAGCCAAAAAAAGACAAAATTGTGTTTAGGGCATACCACTGAAAGCAAATTGTAGTTAAGCCTTGATCATCTCTGACTTAACTGTGCCAGTAGTGAAGGATATGAAAGTATATTTATATGCACACATATGATATACAAGTATGTATTGGGATGCTCTGTATTTGGATAGAATGAATACTGGAGACCTGTCCTTTATACCCTGAAACATGAGTTGACCCATTCATTAGGGCTCATTAATCTTTGCAGACAATCAAAAGACATGTCAAGTAATAAGATGTTCTCTGGTGAAGTTGAAGAGCCAGTGGTTAGGCAAGACTAGTCCCGCCAAATGAAGATCAATCCCACATCAGAGTCCAGCTTTTAAAATTTGTGTTCAGTGCTTAGAATGCTCAGACCCTTCAGGGCATTGCCTTCCCAATCCTTGGGGATCAGATTGAGTCATCAGAAGCCAGTTTTGTGAGGATTAGAAGAGGATAGGATTTCTCATCCAAGATTGAATAATAAAAATCTGATGACCTACTTGTGTTTTAATTAGTAATTACCTTTTAATGACCAGTATATTGTTGTCCAGTGGTGTCATTCACCCTTTAGCGGTAATACTTTCTTAACCAGCTTTCCTTTTTTCCTACTCCTGTTCCTTCATGTAACTTCAACTAAATTATTAAAGTCTCTCTCATAATGTTCTACAACTAATTTGCTCTTTTGATTTTCTTTTTGGATCTTTGTAAGGAACAAATTAGAAACATTTCAGTCGAGATTCTCTCATGTACTATATACACATGAAGTAGATAGAATGCAACATATCTTCTTTGAATTCCATTCATGCTCTTAATTATTCTTAATTTAGTCCAGCCTTTTAAAACTTTCAATTTGTAGAATACATTTATGGGCAGCAAATAGTTTTTTATTGTATCCACTAGGAAATAAAAGTGTCATTCACATGTTAATGTTTTTGAAATTGGGAGTTACTTAATGAGGGTCAAAAGCCATTCGGATGGGAAGAGGAGCATAACATTGCTGATTATTACCTTTGTGTGGAAGATGCCTGCTCATTTGCTACCTCTGTTATTTGCTTTTGTAGTGACATAGTTGGATTTTGATTTAAATTTGACTGAATTGTTACCTAACATTTCTTAAAAATGATTATATAGTGTAATGCAGCACTGAAATGGAAAGTTGGTGGAGTATACAAAAGATCGCCACATGTCTTCTTATGACTCATGGCAGTTAAAAATGCCACATATTTTTTTCAAAGCCAGAAGATGTCTGACTAATTTTTGTGTCATGAAGTTCTATT
Source organism: Macaca nemestrina (assembly GCF_043159975.1). NCBI lineage: Eukaryota > Metazoa > Chordata > Mammalia > Primates > Cercopithecidae > Macaca > Macaca nemestrina. The sequence goes on from NC_092141.1 coordinate 12,251,613, forward strand.
GTTAGCATTTTTCTACTAAAAGCTTCTGGTAACTTTTTCAGAGAACCTGCATAACATCCAGTTATACATATTTTGATTAATGAGGAAAAAAAAGAAACAACAGATTGTACCCATCAGGAAATACGGATAAAACACCCTATTGTGTCTCTTAGTGAAACTGTTTGTCCTCAAGATGTTAAATCAAACATTTGAGCTTCGATTCCTTATTTATTGAAGAAATATTTGAGTTCCTATTAAATGACAGGTGCTGTTACGAGAAGAACTGAGTTGTCAGACTCATTAGAATGTTCTATCAGATTTCCAATGGTCGGAAGTCATGCAGATGGAGGCTGGGCATGGTGGCTCATGCCTGTAATCTTAGCACTTTGGGATGCTGAGGCGGATGGATCACCTCAGGTCAGGAGTTTGAGAGCAGCCTGGCCAACATGGCGAAACCCCGTCTCTACTAAAAATACAAAAATTAGCTGGGTGTGGTGGCGGGCACTGATAGTCCCAGCTACTTGGGAGGCTGAGGCAGGAGAATTACTTGAACCCAGGAGGTGGAGGTTGCAGTGAGCCGAGATTGTGCCATTACACTCCAGCCTGGGCAACAACAACGAAACTCTGTCTCCAAAAAAAAAAAAAAAAAAAAAAACCCAGAAAAAAAAAAAGTGCCATGTAGTGGTAACAGGTTATTTGAAGCCTCTCTAAATGGTCTTAATTAAATTAAAATATAAACAAAATTATGTATATGACTTAATTATTCTTTTGCCTTTCTGGATTCCTAAGGACACATCATGGTGAAAAACAGTTACTACAGGTAAAGTAGTGGTATGAATTGTTTGCTTTGAGGATAAAGTAATTGGTCAGTTGGACAAGGTAGTCAGGCGTGTCCTGGAGGGTGGAGAGAAGTCAACTTGGAATAAAAAATTCACTGAACCTGGGAAACATGGTGAAACCTCTTCTCTACAAAAAATACAAAGATTAGCTAGGCATGGTGGCCTGTAATCCCAGCTACCCAGGAGGCTGCGGTGGGAGTGTCACTTAAGCTCGAGAGGTGAAAGCCGCAGTGAGACATGATCATGCCGCTGCACTCCAGCCTGGGCAACAGAGTGAGACCTTCTGTCAGAAAACAAACAAACAAACAAACAAACAAACAACTGTGATTCTCTATGGAGTCGAAAGGAAGGAAGGTAGACTCTCTAACTTTCCTGAGCGAGGAGGATGTGGACATACATGCTCTTTCTTTGCTTTTAGAGGATGTTCTTGAAGTCAGGAGTCTGCTAGGTATTTGAAGGACATCTGGCTTGATAATCCTTGATAATATTTTCACATCAGTTTGTAAATCAACTATTGATATATGATGGAGAAAAACATATTCATAAACCGTATCTTGCCACTTTATCTCTAATTCACTTGGAATTTGTTTTACTTGTTTTTAGGCTTGTTTATGTATTTGGATAGTTATAAAAACCAATTACCAATATTAATGGAAATAAGGAAATTTTTATTTTATATTTTCAGTATTGACACCTTGGGGTGTTTCTGACACCAAGCAATTCTCCAGTTCTCTGACAACAATCATGTATCCAACAATTGAATTCATTTCTGACACTATTTACCTGGAGTTAGCATCAGATCTCACAAGTTGAAGGACTCAGTGCTTCGAGATTATCCTCACTTAGGAGGCTAGTCACAAGTGGGGTGTTCAGGATACTCATACTCCTGCTTGGATTACTACAGATTTGGGGATTCCCATTATCAAACTTGACCACACCCCCCATCAAGTTTGATAATTTGCTAGAATGTCTTACAGAACTCAGGAAAGAACTTTATTACTGTTACTGGCTTATTATAAAGGTTTGAAGAGCCAAATGGAAGAGATAGGACCTTGTATAGGTCAAGGTATTGGGAGTGAGGGGACAGGGAAATAGCACAGAGGTTCTGTGACCTTTGTGGGCACACTGTCCTTGATTCATTTACCAATCTGGAAGCTCCCCAAACCCTATTGTTAGGGGTTTTTATGGAGGTTTTATTAGGTAGGCATGATTGATTGTATCATTGGCCATTGGTGATTGAACTCAGTCTCTAGTCCTTTTCTCCTTCCTGGGGGTGTGTGTATGGGGGCGTGGCAGCTGAAAGTTTTAACAGGCTACTCGGTTGTTTTTTTCTGGTGACCAGCCCCTATCCTGAAGTTATATAGGGGCCTTCGGAGAGTTACCAGACACTTGCACAAACTCGGGTATGGCTGAAAGGGCCACATTTTTGGTAACAAAAGACACTCCTGTGTCACTCAGGAAATTCTAAGGGTTTTAGAATCTCTGTGCCCCAAACCTGAGACAAAGGCAAAATACAATTATATTTTTCATTATACTACAGGTACTTCTGTAGCAAAACTGCCTTGCACACAATTGGCCCACAGCTTTGAATCTATCTGGGAAAAAGAGTGGTAACCCAATAATATGTTGTCTACTGATGGCTGGTTTTTGTGTTGTGAAAAGGATGAACATGTTTTGTTTCCTTGGAGCAAATGGGTACTTACGCTAGGAAGTTGTCTTCATCTTATAGCTTTCTTTATTCTAATCTACTTGCTAATGAAATTCATATAGAATTGAAGTGCAGAAGAGTTAATTACTTAGACTTATGACCAGTCTGACTTTCTTGTATAGTTAATAACATTATTACTTACAATATTAGAAACTTGCCAAGAAGGAGAACTCATCTGATTGTTTTGATGTAAGGAAAAAACTCAAACTTTTTTCCTCTGCTTTCACACCATACAACAACAATCAACATAGAAGACTCTGTGACCAAATGTGGGGGATTTTTCCCCACCAGCAAATACGCAATCACTTCTGCAGCAGATACCAGCTGGGTGTCCTCCAGTTCAATTCTCACACTGTTTACCTGGAGATAGTGTCAGATCCCACAGGTTGAGGGCTCAGTCCCGCAAGACTGCCCCCACTTCAGATACCAGTTGTTAAGTCTGGGCCTTCAGAACTTCTGACCGTCCAGCTCCCAGTTAGGGTTCCCATAACCCTCCTTTGGGGTTAATTAATTTGCTGGTCTTTCTGAAGCTGCTAGGTGCTGCCAGTCATCAGTCAACTCATTAGCATCCAAAAAATACATCACCTTGGAAATTCCAAGAATTTAAGCAGTTGTGTGTCAGGAAATGGGGACAAAACCAAAAATATGTATTTCTCTCTTTTTTTTTTTTTTTTTTTTTTTGAGACGGAGTCTCGCTCTGTTACCCAGGCTGGAGTGCAGTGGCCGAATCTCAGCTCACTGCAAGCTCTGCCTCCCGGGTTCACGCCATTCTCCTGCCTCAGCCTCCCGAATAGCTGGGACTACAGGCGCCCGCCACCTCGCCCGGCTAAAAAAAATATGTATTTCTCAATACCACATTTGGTAGCTCCTCAATTTGTGTGCTGTTGTGAGTACTTACCTGTCAGCTGAAATATGGATCCCCTTAGCCCTGTGGCCACTCACTAGAGCTCTGTGTCATTGTCCTTGAGTCAAGAACAACCTTATATTTCTTTCATTGTGTTGTACACATTTTTTTTTTCATAGGCACATATAAAAAAAGTTTGGAAGCACTGATTGGAAAAATGTTGACGTTATAGTTATAAAATATGGTTAATGTTTTTATTTCACTTACGGGTGGTGAAAAGTCGTTAAAATAGGGTGGTGATAGGCTGTTGTGGCATTTACCAAGCAGGAAAAATAAATGTGATGTGAGACCTGTGGGCACTTGGTTCCTTGCTAGGGTTGAAGCAAGCTGTTCTTCAAAGAGTATCTGATATGTGCCTCTGTCTGTACAGTGAGGTCAGACTAGAAGCCACTTTGTGGGCTCTGGGATATAGATGGAAACCAGAACAAGCCTTATGACTTTTCTTGGCATAGCTTTCATAAGTTTGCATATTATATTCCTTGTTCCATTAGTAAGATCGCTACCAAAAAAATAAGCATCAGTTATGTGGATGGTTTTCCAGAAATCCGAGTATCTTGTTCTTGGTACATTGTGAAGCAGTAACTTGAAACTGGGGTGCTCATGAGGAGCTTAGTTAGAATATTGAGTTTGATTAGGAGACAGAGGTTATCAAAGTGGCCTGTGTATTACGAAGTAAGAGACCACTGTTGACTGCTGTACATAGAAAATTTTGTTGGGGTTGATCAGTTTGGGTTTGTGTATCACTTGTCTTCATGGGATTTCTGTTGATATATTCACAAGTTCGAGGCTTAAAAACACAAATGCCCTTTGGATTTGCCAGAGTTTTAGGCATCCCATGGATTTAAAAATGGTCTGAGCACCTGGATAAAATGCTGAGTACCTTTACTGACTCTTGATATGCTACAAATGTTTCCTCTTCCTGGCTAGAACTCTCAGCACATGTATAGCAATAGTGCTTCTATGTGAATGGAATCAGTGTGGGTATATAGCAGATTAGGCTGTTCTTATTAAGGACTGTGAAGGATGATGGTATAAGAGAACTCTTTAAATGAGCTAGGGACAAATTAAGGATTCAGAGAACTATTAATACATTCTCTTCTCCCTTGAACCAAAGGTGGAGATAACTGGCTGCCTCCTTTTGGGTATCCGTTTGGAACCTTCTCAGAGTGGTTGTGTAATTGTGGAATTCCAACTCTTAGGCTCCCATGAAGTCTACCTGCAAAATCATTGGAACATGGAGTTGGGGTTTAGGGGTTATTTTGGATAAGCTTTTTATATTTTGTTGGTGATTAAAATGTTAAATTTAGCAGCAATTTAAACTACAGTAGGGCCTTCTTGGATTAGTGGCTCCCTGGGTAATTTTTATGGGGTTGTACTAATCATGACTTGGCCAGAGAGATTTTCAGTTTAGCGTGTGGAATTATATATTTGCTTGTTGGTAGTAGACATCTGGCTCAGAGTCTGATAGAAAGTGATACTGTTATTGGCTTTAAGTGATAGCTCAAAGGTGTGGCTGGCTGTAGAATCCCATAGTGATGGCACTGTGCTTAACTCTTGTGAAATAACGGAGATCAGAGAGGGACTATTACAATCAATGGCGTTGGTGGTTAGCTGAATCAGAGAATGGATGAATCAGTTGTGAGTTTCTGTTAATAGGTTTAAAAGGAATATAGGGTGTTTTGGGAGCTTCATTCCATGAAGCTTCATAAACCCCTTATTTTATTATAACTGAAATGAGTTAAATTTTTCTTTTCCTTGTTAGATAAACAGCTTGAAAGTGAGTTCAGGCTTTTAAGCCTTCAAACTCTCCCTGAAGACCTTTGTTAACCAAACAAGGATCCCATAGTAAGAGGTATTCTACAAGTAGAATGCTGCTTTTGCCTTTGTCTAGTGTTCTAAGAATCTGATAGGAGCTGTTAAGCCTTTTGTTGTCAAAGCAGTACCCTTTCAGGAACTGATAGAGGAATAACATAATCCTTGGTATTCTGGGTTAAATTTTTTTTTTTTTTCTACCCAAGAAAAGGACTATGAATCTTTTGCCAGAGGCCAGAAATGCTGAGGGTGAATTACTTTGTTTTTTTCCTTGGCAGCAGAGCCTCTGAGGCCCCAGCCTGTCAGATGAGGAAAATGTTTAATATTTAGGCAGCATGGCTGTTAGTAATCTACTTTTACCCTAGTTTAGGACTTGGCCATCATAAACGTAGACAACTATCATAATTGATAATAAAGCTGGAATTGATACCTAGCTGACTCTGTTACGCATGGTAATGTCTTTACTCCTCACAGTGCCCCTCTGGGTATCCCATTTGGCAGGTATGGCACTGAGGCAGAGAGGTGAAGTCATTTGCCCAAGAGATATTATATAGCTAGTAAGTAGCAGAGTTGAGCTTCAAAACTAGGGCGATTGGCACTGCTAGTCTATATGGCTTTTTCTGGTTTCTAATTTAGTACAATTAGGAAGGATCCTGGTTTAGGATAGGAATAGGATTTTTATGGGAAAGTGGTTTTAAACAAATCTACAAAGAAAGCTGAATTCTTTGTTGCTAATACATTTTGTTGGTTTAAACGCTATCAAACATTTTCCAGTTTTCTTCTCTAATAATTTCTCAATTAGGTTTTAATATGTACTTATAACTAATATCATAGTAGTTTCTACTTTTCATGTCTACTGTTTGCCAGCTGTTGTAGCATATTTAAGGTATATTGATCCTTATCACAACAGTACTGCCAAGTAGGGAATTGTTTTTATCCTGGTTTCACAGATGTGTAGTTTACTAGACCACAGAAATATTCCTGTTTTTATTTTTATTAGTGTTTCAGTGTTACTAGTATTTTCAGTGGTGATCATTTGACATCTAGCAAAAGAACTTTCTTCCCTATTCCTACCCTTTAACCTCCTTGTACTACATTTCTTTTCCCTTTTTTTTTTTTTTTGTTTTGTGATAGGATCTCACTATATTGCCCAGGCTGCTTTTGAACTCATGGGCTCAAACAATCCTTTTGCTTTGGCCTCCCAAAATGCTGGGATTATAGGTGTGAGTCACCATGTCTGGCCTCACATTGCTTTTTAATTTTTTGGCAGAATGCCCAACGAAACAGTCTTCGTGGAGGGGTCAGCTGCCTTATCTATTGTTCACCTCCACTGCCTGGCATAGTAACTTGTTTGTAATTGTGGTATTTCTGTACTTGTTGTTGTGTAAAGTATTATATTGGGCTTTCTAAAAATCCATTTTACACACAAAACTGTAAAATGTGCTGAAAGTTGCTGTGGGGATATTTACTTGATTTCTTAAATAAACTCAGAACCATCTAGTTTCCAAAATGCTTAGCTGTGTGGATGCGTAACAGTGCTTTAAAGATGAGAGTTCAAAGTTCTGAGTGAGATTTTATGAGTGTTTTAGTAATTGCTCACTCTTAGGTATCAAGGGTTGCCGGCAGGGAGATAGGGGCAATATAATATTAGCTGATAGCAACTCACTTAATATGTGGATATATGGAATACCTGATATTGCGAGTGTAACATCTCTTTTTCTTTCTTTCTCTCTATTTATTTATTTATTTATTTAGATGCAGTTTCACTCTTGTCACCCAGGCTGGAGTGCGATGGCACGATCTGGGCTCTCTGCAACCTCCGCCTCCTGGGTTCAAGTGATTACTACTGCCTCAGCCTCCCGAATAGCTGGGATTACAGGCATCTGCCACCGCTCCCAGCTAATTTTTGTATTTTTAGTAGAGATGGGGTTTCACCATGTTGGCCTGGCTGGTCTTGAACTCCTGAGCTCAGGTGATCCACCCGCCTCAGCCTCCCAAAGTGCTGGGACTACAGGCATGAGCCACCACACCTGACCTAACATGTCTTTTTCTTTTGAGCTTATGAAATGTTAGGTCTCTCATTACCGTAGTAATTTAGGGAGAAAAGAGAAATGAAAGTAAGTTTTTTTCTACCACTTTATTTCTTCATTTCTGAAATTGTTTGACTCTAAAGTTGCACAGTTGGAATTGTGTGTTACTCATTTCACAACCAGTGACTACAGATAATTAAAAAATTATTCCAGGTAATCTTTCTGTTTTGAAAATGAGATAGTGACAGAGAGAGCCAAGGAAGAAATGAGAATTTAAATGACAGCTCCCCTCTCTGCGATGTGATATTCTGAATACTTGCAGGTCAAATACCAATATTCTTAAAGGTATTCTGTGAATGACTTGTGCACTGCAGTTCCAGTTTCCTCTTTTTGGTGTGGTTGGTTCGAGGGAATATCCTGTGGTATCAGTGGGTGTTCCCTAAAAGGGATTGATTCAGATTGCTTTTTGATTATTCCTTCCTGGCTCCTTTCGCATGTGAGTAGTTGGCTTAAAAGAGCAACTATTTAATTTTTATGATTCTTTTCATTAGTTGAGTGCTGGTTCTGTCTCACCTGAGCTCGCTTATATGTATTTAGTAGGTCTGTTAGGATGACTGGGACTGCTGGGCCTTTTGTTCCACATGGTCTTTCATCAAAGAGAATAGACTGAGCTGCTTCACATTTAAACTCAGGGTAGCTTTCCAGGAGGGTGAAAGTGGAAGCTGCAAGGCCTCATAAAGGGCTTAGATTTGGAAGTCATACAGTATTCCTTCTGCTATAATATTGTGGTTACATCAAGCCCCAGGGCCAGCCCAGATTCAAAAGGTAGAGAAATAGACTTTACCTGTTTATGGAAGGAGGAGCAAGGTCCCTTTGCAGATGGGTATGGACTCAGGGAGCTGTGATTCCTTGGTGGTTATTTTTGTGACAATCTACCAAATAACCCACAGTGAACTCATCACTGCATCTAAAAAGCTATACTCTAGAGGCAGCTATTGTAGGTCCTTCAATGATCTCCATTACCATGAACAATAAAGTACTTTGCTATTACTACAACAGATATTAAACAAGGGCTCTCGAATATGGTGACATCAGTGGTGTTGAAGATATGTGGATTGGCTAAAATGTTGTAGAGATGGTCTCCATTCTTACAGGCTGGGCGGGAGGATTCGAGTGATTCTAGTTCTCTGATTCTGACCATACAGGTAACAGAATCTTGCTTTCCTATGATATAATGAAACAAAACAAGCCCATTAGATGAGGGATGGGGGAGCAGTGAAATGTTGGTAAGAAAAACAATCTACTAATATTTGTAATTTAATAAATATTTGTTGAACTGCTATTTTGTCTGAGGTACTGTTATAGGTGATTTGCAGAGCTCAAAGATAAATCAAGGTAGTTAAAATTTTAAAGCAGAAAATTGTTTACAATTTGATGGAAACAGACTTGAGGATGAGAGAGGATGAGCCCATTGTAAACAGTGTTTCTCCCTGAGGGACAGACTGATGTTTTTGGAAACTAAATAATGCTGATTGTTAGTAAAGGAGCTGACACCTTTTGCTGTTCTGTAAAAGGTGAAGGAGAGATGCTTTTGGTAACCTAGATTGCAGAGATTCCATAGATTTTGTATTGAGTAGTGAACTCTCAACTGCCCCGTTGGGGTTTTTGGCCAAGATCTAACCAAACTATGCTCAGCTTAGCTGGTTGTGGAAAGCAATGTTAAAAAGGGTTGTATTGCTTGAGAAGTTGGTGGAGGGAGAATGTTTAGGGCTCTTTATCATCTTGTTTTTAAAGCTAAATAAACCTAGGAAGTGTCTTCCCTCCAACTTCAATATTCTGTGAGTCAGTGAGTTGCTCACAGTTAGACAAGGGATATTCCTAGGCCTCAGTGAGTGTGGATACACTTGACCAAATCCCTTTCTTCAGGATTACAGTTCTTAATATTCTGGATGATTCCGTGTTTGGGAGTGCTTTTCTCATGAGAAGTTTGAGGAGGACACTGTGTGCAGATGCTGTGGAAAGCTTGTTTGAATGGTGCTGGCTGTTCTCTTAAGGCAGAGTTTTGAAACCAGAATTTCAAGGATGATTCTGACAGATTGTTCCCTTCAGCCTTGAAGTGACTGAGTGGGGACAGGACTGCTCAATGCCTAGGCCAGCCTCTGGGCCAGCTGCAGTTCTAATTTTCCCAGCATGTTGAACAAATGTTCTTATTTTCCAAACAAGCCATGGCATGAAAAAAGGTAGGCAGTATTGCTTTGAGGGGTAGAACAGTGCTTTGGAAGTATGATGAGGACAGGTACTGTTTTCCTAAGTCAGGATCCTTGTTTGCAAACAACAAAGATTTACTCCAGCCAATAATCATATAGACTTAAGTTGTCTGAGGCTATCCATGTCAGCTTTATTCCCAAATCAATAAACATTTGAAAGTGTTTTCTGTATCAGGCACAGATCTAAGGTTTAAGGTATACAGAGAATCCTTCGCAGGAAACCCCTTCTGTATAGATATTTTAGGATGTTTGATGCCTCATTTCTTTCCTGCTATTGTCAAAGGGACGATGTTTATCTGTATTGACTGGTTAGAAATTGATTTATGACAGTCCCACCAAAGGGGTTATTATAATCACAAATTCATAATGTTTTTGATCAGTTATTTTAAACCCTGTTGTACAGATATTTCAATCTTTGTTAGCATCTAAAAATCTTCACAGGTCCTTTATAGTATCACTTCCCTCCTTTCTCCCTGTGAAAGTTGTTTCAGGTTTTTGAAAAAAAAATTCATATTAATGTCCTATTTGCTTGTAATTTTTTGTCATTAAAAGTATCTGAATACATGGTGACAGATTGCCTTTCAGTTTGATTTTTTTGAGGGACCCTTGAAGTAAAGGAGAGAAGGACCCTGCCCCAGTAGAGGCTCTGGTACTTAGAGAAAGTGAGTGGGAGAGAAGATGCCTCCAGATAGCCAGAAATAGCTTCTCCTGAGTATTGTAAAAGCTATTTTTCTACTTTCCTTGAATCTCACCATCGGTTGACATTTTGGGGCCTTCCTTTTCCTCCTCCAAACTGCCTTAGTAGTTTATCTTAAACTGACTAGTATTTGAAGAGTTGGGGTACACAGATGAGACCCAGCGGTGTAGCTGGATCATGTGCCAGTCTCCTTGGCACTTGTTTTAGGCTCTGAGTGATCTTTGCTTGGAAAGCCTTCGAAACTTGCAGAATTATTTAGTGTATTTTGTTAGTAAATGATCAGAATAGAAATTTGGACTTTTTCAAGATAATTGCAGATGTCTCTGAAGTGCAGAATGTGTTTAAATCTAATTTATGTAACTTAAACCACATTCTGTTAATCATGGTGTACATTTATGAAGTTAATGGCCTTTAAAGCTTTCAATTTAGTTTTTATTTCAATGTGAATGCAATGCTGAAGAAGAATCTCTGTGTATTCAGTATAAATATTTATGTTCAAGAAAACAGCTGAAGTTTTAATTGTTGTAATATATTTTATTGTTTATCTGGTAAGGTTAGCTACTATTCTGTCAAATTGGGCTTTTGAAGAAAGGACCAAGTTTTGTTTTTCTTTCGATAGTTTTCACAATAGTTCTTTGTTCTGTCCTTGTCTTGCATTTTGTCTGAGTCTTATTTTAGTTTTTCTTCACATGGAGATAATGGATGTTGTGCCAGATGGTTTCAAACACAAACTACATGACATATGCTCAGTTTTTGATTTGAGGAGTTTGTAAAGATTGAGTTTCTTCAAATTATGATAGCAAAGTTCCTTAACTTAATCTTTTCTGTAAACAGTTTGCCATATTAAGGTAATTCACAGGTTCAGGTTCCAGAGATTAGGGGCTTAGTATCTTTGGGGACCACCATTCAGCCTACTACAGTCTGCTTTCTGGGCCCCAAATATTCATATCCTTCCCATGCGCAAAATACATTGACCCTACCCCAGCGCCTCCAAAATTTTGACTCATTACAGTATTAACTCAAATGTAAATCTCACCTAAATATTATCAGCTCAAAAATCCTGAGTCCCTTTACCAAAATCATTTAAATCAGGCATGGGTAAAACTTGAGTATTACCCAGGGCAAATTCCATTTGGTTTCAAGACCTGGGAGTTATCCTCTGTATTTAAATATTTTCTAAAGAAAAGTTTTCAAGAAGTAAAACAGCATATTTACCAAAAATACCTTTTGTTGTGTATTGTTGAACCTCTCACAGAAAGTTTTTCTACCAGCAATATATCTTAATAGTGATTGTTTTGCCTAGCCATTCTGATCATCATGTTATCATTATGTATATATAATATAAAACCTTCAAACTTTGCCATTTTCACATGAACAAAAGCTTAAAATGTTTTTGGTGTTAGTGCCTTTTTATATTTTTTCTCTTAATTTGTCTTTACTGCTCATATTCTTATCACTTTTTTTCTGTTTTTCTTGGTTTGTATGATGTCTTTGTATAATTTAGAGCTACTTATTTTTGTATTGTCAGAATTTTCCCAAGGTTTAATTTTTTTAGTTTTGTTTTTTTTGGTAATATACTGAGGGTTTCATTTTGTTTTTAAATACAGTCATATCTGCTGTTTTTCCCAGCGTACCCTTTGCACATGTTGTTTAAATGTCCTTCCTCTACATTATGTGGAAAAGTCATCCTGTACTATCCTTATTTCTGCAAATGGATGTGTCTGGTCTTCACGGGAATTCACATGATCTGGTAGAAAGGAGGCTCATCTTTGAAAGCTCATCTAGGAGCCGTGGCAAGGTGCTCTGTACTCTTGTCTCTTTGCCATCTTCTCCATCCAGTGTGGCTCTGTCAGATTTTCAGATCTCACGTTTACAGTTTGAACCCTCTACTAAATCCTCATCCACTGAGGTCAGAAAGTGTTTGGATTGCAGAGATGTTTTTTGAGTAGTTAGTTAACTGTATAATAAACTCTAGAGAGTGAGTGCAGGAAAAAGTGTCCCTAAGGTGAATGTGAAACCAAGATATGCTGCAAATGCTTAAAAAATTCAATTCTGTTACAAAGTATCCTTATAAGTCCTAAAGAAATGATTCTGTAAGACTTACTGATACAGAAAGAAATGTCAGTGAATAAAGCATTTTACAAAGTAGTTTCATGGTCTGATTTCAACTGTAGTGAAAAAATACATGTCCGTATCTATGTATAGAAAAAATCTGCAACAGAAAGTAAACTGATTATTTTGAGGTACTTGGATTGATAAGTTTATGTAAAATTTTAACCCTATGTATTGTATAGATGTATATGTAACATTTTTAATATATTTGATCTTTTTTTTGCATTTTCTGCTCTTCTACAATGGTGGTTTTACTTGGGTAGTAAAAAACGTTGGTACCTCTTCCCTTCCTACCCCAAGGAAACAGCTTCGCGGAAATAATTATTTGGAATACTTGTGTTGCTAACTTGAAGTTTACTCTACCATGATGTTTTGAGCAATTTTTCAGATTCTTCACTCTGTTAACAGTTTATATTAATTAAAATGAGGGAAAATGATGTTTATTAAACTGAGGGCGTTAAGTATAACACTGGATAGATGGTAATATTTTTAGAATTTTTCAGTATATCTGCTGAGATCATTGATTTTTATAATAGTATTTTCATTTGCAAAAGTATTAACTTCCCTGAATAATGGAAACTTGAAGTGATAAGCATTCTATCTATTGTATCATACCTAGTGAATGATTTGTAGTTAGTAACAACTTTAGATTATTTTATTTTTTCTTAGTTCTGAGAAATTCCTCATTGCCTTTCAAAATATTGTCCTATATTAACTGTTTGTTAAAGCAAGTTCTCTTGCCTTTTGGTGTGACTTTCTTATGCCCTCAGAATAGTACCTGTTTTGTAGTACTTGAAACTTTTACTTTTTATTTGTTATTTCTCAGGTAAACGCAAAGCACTGAAGTTGAATTTTGCAAATCCACCTTTCAAATCTACAGCAAGGTTTACTCTGAATCCCAATCCTACAGGAGTTCAAAACCCACACATGTGAGTATTCTTGGTAATCAAATAAAAGGCTCAACTCAAGCAAATATTTTAAAGTTATTGTATTTTATGAATTTTTCCAATTATGAGATGTCAGTGTAATTTCTCTGACTAAACTCTCTGGGAATATTGTTTATTCTTTTCCTTCTGGAGTTCCAGTTAAATTGCAGGTTGCATTTAGGAAATTTAACTGTCTTCTGTCCAACTGTACAAATCTTCACCACTTAGTGACAAAATAGAGTCCCATCTTAATAAGCTAGATTCCTGCAAGATTTCCATGTCATAGTAAATTGAAAGAATTGTGTACATGTGAGTTACAGATATCAGTGGTTATTTCATTTACTGGATTTTTAAATTAAACAATAGAAATAATATTGTAGCGTCTTAGTGAAAATATTATTAGAGCATCTTAGTTAATATAAAACAGTACCTTCAGAACAGTATTTTACATTAGCCTTCAGTTGAATCTAAGTGATGTGAAATATTAAAAAATCTCTTCTTATTTCCCATCCTAACCTATCATGAAAATGAAGGCCAGTGACTGTACTTTTATAACCATGTCCATAAAAATAATTTTGAGCCAGTTTCGATATTGAGAACTATAAAGCAAGTGGTGTAAGGTATGACTAAAAAGCTGACAGATACATTATTTAAAAAAAAATAATAATTTCTCAACAATTTGCATCTAGACCTTATTAAGCTTAAAATACTTTTATTCTTCCCAAAGAGGCACTTTTATTGCTATTTTCTCTTCTTTCAGAATTTGGTATGCATTGTATTTACAAACAGTAACAAATAGGTAGAAGGTAGTGTCTTGCAAAAGAGATGCTTAAAATATTTTTAAAACAGCAATGTCTAGAAGGGAGTGGGGTGTGGTATGTATATGTATACTTACACTTTCACTTGTAGCCTTAGAGGGAATGAAAGATATTTTAAATAAGTGTAGTAACAATTTATTTTTCTCAATTATCTATCAATTTTATTAGATTAGTGTTCATAATTTTATACTTCTTGTTAGAGCTCAGCCTAGAGTCCCACCCTTTTTATCTTCTCTGAAACATCAAGTAGGGGCTCTCATGAGGAAGGAAACTTAGTATTTATTAATTAGTCAGAATTTCAGCAGCAAGGAAACAATTCTTAAAAGAACCTCCTTCCTTATTTCTTAGAATTTTGTAGTGAAAGCTAGTACAAAACTAATTATTTAACGTAGCTCATTTCTGTTACCGTAGTTACTAGCTGAACCATATGTTTGAAGTCTAAGAAGGAAAGCATGTAGCAGTAATCACCAAACTTACCAGATCTTTCTTTTTCCAAAGCCTTTTTGGACAAGGAGAAAGACAACCTGACTTAAATTAGAACTGGAAAAACATTCATCTATTTGTACTGTCTTCCCTCTGGAGTCTCTTTATGTATGTGGAATTCATGGAGCAAAATTTTTTAAGCAATAGTAAACACAGGGTGGAAAAAAACTTTCTTCCAAAGTTGAGTTCAGGTTTTATTTTTTGTTTTGTTCTTAACTAATGTTTTATAATAAACCTATAGCCAGCTAGGTTTCTCATCCTTTGTTTCTTCTCAGCAAGTATTTAAAGTTTGAAAGGACATGGTGATAGGTATTTTTACCTTATGGTAGAATCTTTAGAGCTTGATTCTGGTAAAAATTTGAGACCCAGACTTTGTTGGAAGTTTTTTATTGTACAGGTCAATTGTTCTGGGTTAGGAATAGGTAACTGCTAGCGTTGTTACTGGTCAGAGATAACAGTTTTATTACTTAGAACAGCATTATCTCCTCTACCTTCCCAGCCCCTTCCAAAAGGTATCCTTTTGTACTGTTCCTCTGAGTTGTTTGCCATCAGCACTAAAAGCCATTGTTAGTTTCTGTTTAGGATGAGTACTTGCAGTTAGAAAAACATAACTTGTAGTTTGTGGGAGTTTTGAAGTAAGATATCTCTTACCATTTATATGTTTTTTTCTCCTAAAATTTCCTTGAACTTTAATAATTATGGATGTGAATATAAAACTTGTTCACGAATTTAGGAAAAGATAAGATGAAATAAGCAACCTAATGAAGTTAAGATATGTCACAGGATCTGGTTTCAGATCTCCTTGGCATTTGATATCTCCTGGATTGCAAGATCCTTTGCAAGATTTAAAAAAAAAAATTGTAAGACAGTGTTCTTTTTTTCTGAGAACCAACAGTTCAAATAAAATTCCAAAAAGTGACAATTGGCTGTGGTAATTTTAGTAAGGCATAAGGTAATATGGAGTGAATGTCAGATTAAAGTGCACGAGGGGAAATCATTTTAGATAACCTGCGTGATGAAATGTTTCCCAGAAGAACAAGATTTTACTGCATTTTGAAAGCCAGGCAGGGAAGGTTAAGTCAAGACAAGAGACAGTGGCATTCTGGTGAGCGCATATGTACAAGAGAAGTTTTGTGAACCATGTGTAGATGTGTTTAATTGTAGCAGAGATGTTATTTATAGATTACCTATTTTTCTCTCTCACTGAAAGCTTTTAGCATGTTTTCTTTATTCTTGATATTCTATAATTATATGAGGATAAGCCTCAAATTGCATCATCTTCCCATGTATCAGATTAACCCTTTTAAAGATTCATGTATCTCTTTTTCTGGGAAAATTGCTGCTGCTTTCCTTTTGGTACATTCCTTCATGTTTTTCCTATCACCTTCTCCTGAAACTTGTGTTACTAGGATGCTGGACTGTCTGTATCCCCTGTATCTTAGACTTTAAAAAAAACGTGTTCCGTCTCATTGTTTTCTTACTCTGTATCCTGGGAGATTTTCTTTATTTTCCATCCCCTCTATGGAATCTTGGCAATCAGTTTTTTTCCAAGAGTTGATTGTGGCATTTTCTTAGGATTCTATTCTTAATTTATGGATGCAAAATAGGGAATTAAAAAATTCTTTTCTGTTGTTTGAATTATCAATTTCCTCAAGGGTCAGTTTTTCTGACCCTTTTCTTTCTCATTAGTTTTTTTTCACATCTTATAATTTTTTTTTTTTTCATGTCTTGTTCTTGATTGTTTCTTGAATGGGAGCTTTGGTTATGGATCATCACCTGGTGGGCTTGGCTTTACTTTTCTGTGAGTATTTTGAGAGCTAGCTCTTAGGCCAGGAATATTACCAATGCTAGAATTAGTAGAGCCAACATTCACCTTAGGAAGCCTGGTTCTCTCCAGATATGTTTGTTTTCTTTGAAAACATGTCCCCTTTTTATTTTAGGGGAAGAGTAAAGAGGAAAAGTAGAACTGACTAGATTTTCTAGTGTTTTTTTTGTTTGTTTGTTTGGTTTTTTTTTAAGTGGCAGAGTCTCACTATATTGCCCAGGCTGGTCTTGAACTCCTAGACTCAAGGGATCCTCCCTCCTCAGCCTCCCAAAGTGCCTGGCCTAGACCTTCCTTACTGAAAGAAGTTTAATTAACTCCGGTTTCTAGGCCTTCATTTCTTCTGACCATGAATTCTCTCTGATCCAGGGTTCTATTGGGACCATGATTTATCTCTCATATTCACTGCATGTCTGCCTCCTTCCATCTGTTACAGGTTATAGTTTTTTCTCTCTGTTTATTTTTAAACCTTTTATTATGGAAAATTGTAAAAGTAAAGTGGTAGATGAATCTGTCTTTACTGTCAATCAGCTTTAACAGCTTCAGCAGTTAGTAGCATGGCCATTGTTGTTTTATCTTTTCCTCCAACCCCTTAGTTTTAACCAAATCTCAGATGTTATGAAATCTATAAATATTTTAGTATGCATTTATAAAAGATAAGAGCTGCTTTTTAAAGACATAATCATAGTACCATTGCTACATCTAGAAGAATAAATAATTCTTTAATATCATCAAATAAGCAGATGACCTCATTAGTTTTTTTATTTTTAATAGTTTGAAGTAAGGTCTATACAAGGTCCTGCATTCTATGCAGTTAACTGATCAGTCTTTTAAACTAGAGTTCCTTCTCTTGAAATCAATTAGTTTTTCTTTGTGATACATTTTTATCTACTCTCAGGCATTCGGAAATTTAATTCTTTTAATTTGTTTATTGCTTATTTCCTTAAAAAAAGGATTTTGGGGGGGGGGGTTCTTGGAGGATGAGGAGACAACCTGAACAGGAAACCTTGATTTTTAATTATCATTGATTAAAATTATAAATATTTCTGACAGAAAATGCATATTATAATAGAGACTCTTGTACCCACTAACATTTTGCCCCTTGGCTTTTAAAATGAAAGATTAAACTGGATAGCCAAAGAGTACAAAGAAAGAGCAAAGGAAAAATGTGTGGCTACCTTTTAAATTTTCATCAGGTTTGGATTCTACTAGACACTATAAGTCTTTTTGATACTCTAGGGATATTCTTATAAATGTGGCCGACTTGTGTCAAAATCATGTTGTGTATATGAATTTGACAAACAGAAGTAGATATTCTGGTAAACATTCTGTGTTTTCATGATGGTGAGTTATGGTTGAGTGCTCTCAGTGTACTGAATCATTTAGAATGTATTCAGTACAATTGTTATTCTGAAAGAACAGCCCTTTTATCTTCATAACATATCACAATTGTCAAGAAGAAACACTAGCTTAAAAGTTAACACTGGAAATAAATAGTGATGAATGCAGATAACATTTTGGGGCTTAAGCGTTTTGGAACCACGCGTTTTAAGTTTAAAGGGCTCTCTTTAGACCAAAAGGATCTCTAGGATCTCCCTTATCTTTGTTTATTGCATTGGAACAGACACTTAGTTGTGCTGTAGAACATCTAGGAGTAGTTTAAAGAGGTTTCAAAGTCCCTAGTTAATAACTAATATTCCTCATATTTCTTGATGAGCCTTCTCAGTAGAACTTTATCTTAAAACTTAGTATTTCTTCTTCTGTTGGTTAAATTGTGAGAACTTTGTCTTTTAAACGTTGCTGTCTTAGAATTAATGATGAGGCCGGGCACAGTTGCTCACACCTGCAATCCCAACACTTTGGGAGGCCGAGGCAGGAGGATTGCTTGAGCCCAGAAGTTCGAGACCAGGCTGGGCAACATGGCGAAACCCCATTTCTACAAAAATAGAAAAAATTAGCCATGTGTGATGGCATGCACCTATGGTCCCCCCAGCTACTTGGGAGGCTGAAGTGGGAGGGTCAATTGAGCCCTGGAGGTTGAGGCTACAGTGTGCCACTGCACTCCAGCCTGTGTAGGAGTAGAGACTCTGTCTCTATTAAAAAATACAATAAAAATTTGTTTTTTAAAAGAAATAGCAATGGGTAGAAATTTAGGAGTCTGGATTTCTATCCTTGCATTGTCGTTATCTTTGTGACCTTGACTTTATCACTTAATTCTGATCTCAATTTAGGCATTGAATTAGAGTAGCGGCATACACTATTTTATGTAATGAATTGGGAGGGGAGAGAATTAAACCAGCTTTGCACTACTTTCTTTAAATAAAGTCTCATCTACAAGACTGATAGGCTAAAAAGACAAAGGAGGACCTTCTCTGACTGACGTGTTTGTGAGGTGGGAGAGAGCTTGTAGCGTTGTCTGCCTTCATTCTCCAGAATAGTCCCAGGACATCTCTGGTGAATTTCTAAGTGTGAATACCTCTAATCTACATGAATTTGGAAGGTTTTTTCTATCTCTGAAATTTTTGAAGCAATCATGATACTATGAAATCTCTACATTTCTGTGGTGGAACACTTTTACAAAATAGCAGTAATGGTAGAAGTATTTATGGGTGTGTATTAGTAGATGCTGTTTAATCTCAAATGTGTTAAATACTATGGCGTGTGTGTGTGTGTGTGTGTGTGTGTGTGTGTGTGTGTGTGTGTGTGACTGGTTTGGCGCTACTGCTGCGAATCTTTTTTCTTACTGTAGTAAATACACATAAAGTAAAAATTTTTGTCTTAACCATTTTAAGTATACAGTTCGTTGGGATTAATTACGTTCACGTTGTTGTGCATTTGTCACCATCATCCATCTCTAGAACTCTTTCCTCTTCTCCAGTTGAACTTCTGTACCCGTTAAGTAGTAAGTCCTTATTCTCCTTCCTCCCAGCCCTGGCACCCACCATTCTACTTTCTGTCTCTGTGAATCTAACTGCTTTTTAGGTACCTCTTACAAGTGGAATCATAACAATATTTATTTTGTGTCTAGCTAATCTCATTCAAAATAATGTCTTCAAGTTTCATTCATATTGCAGAATGTATCTTTCTCCACCCTTTTTAAGGGTGAATAATTATTATTTTATAGTTATGTGTATGCAGCATTTTGTTTAGCCATTTATCTGTTGTTGGACATTTGGGTTGTTTCTACCTTTTGGCTCTAGTAAATAATGATGCTGTGTTTGGGATAATCTTTAAAGCTTAGATCATTGTACTTCTTAAAGTTACGGTTTAGGGATATTCAATCTTATCTTTAGTCCCACATTGTACCTCAGCGTACCTGAAGCTGTGGTACATTTCCGTAAGTCAGCAATTCACTGGAGAAGTGATTCTCTACAGAGGTAGCAGTGGTAATAGAAGTTGGTAGAACTGATTCTCTTTGTGGGCCCTTTCCCCCTTGAGATTCACATTCCGTTCAAGCTGGATGTTTATAGCTGAGGTGGTGGATGCTAATTCTGGAATATATATTTGCATAGATTAATGATACATGCTGTTGACTTGTGTGCTTTTGGTATTATAAATTGTCTTTGTTCTTGAATCAGAGACCGAGGCAGACATTAGAAGATAGCCCTGGGTTTTTAACCAACAGTACTTCCAAGTGCTGTTCCTTGAAGATATAGCTGACTTCTAAGCTGTTGATGAGTGTTCCAACCATTTCTAATCAGGCAGTTATACATTTTTGAGTTCTGATTTCAATCAGAATGTTGTAAGACCTTTTGCCTTTGTAGTATGTATATTTCTGGAAACTTTTATCTATTATTAAGGAAATTTTCTATATAAAGGTAACTTTTTTTCAGTGTTTTTTTTTTTTTTTTAATCTACAACTGAGTAACAGTATGATTATATTATTGTTCTTGAGCAAATTTGTTTTCCCCAGAGTTAATAACCACCTCATTTATGGTTCACTGTGAATCTTCTCTGAACGTAATTAAATACATCAGTTGATCACTCAGTTCTTCCCCTCTCCTCCCCCACCTTTTTTTTTTGAGTTAGCTATCTAGCCATACTCTTGCTTTAATCTGGAGTAGTTATACTTGAGGCCTGCTTCACAGGGCTGTTGCAATTGTTTTGTGAATGCCTGATTCTGATTCTCTGTTTCTGGGATTTTATCTTTTTGTTTTATTTTTCGCGTTCCCACTCTCATTTTGGTAGAGTGTATATTCTAAGTCTTCCTGAGATAATAATTCTTTCTTAGTAGTTTTTAACTATTTCTTAAGCTTTTTGGTGTTTGTGTGCCTGAATATGCCTTTGTCTTTTTTCAGACAGGGTCTTGTTCTGTTTCCCTGGCTGGAGTAAATGGTGCTATCATAGCTTGCTGCAGTCTTGAACAACTGGACTCAAGTGATTCTCCTACCTTAGCCTCCTGAGTAACTGGCACTACAGGCATGTGCCACCATGCCTGGCTCATTTTCGAATTATTTTGTAGAGGACGGGGTCTTGCTATGTTGCCCAGGATGGTCTCGAACTCAAGCTGTCTTCCTTCCTCGGCCTCCCAGAATGCTGGAATTACAGGCATGAACCACTGCTTGGCCTTGAAAATGTCTTTAAATAAATAACCCTCATAATAGATTAGCAGTTTTATTGGGTATAGAATTCTGGGGTAGAAATTTTTTTCCAGAATTGTGTTTGTATTTTGACAATGTTTTCTGTTTTCCATGGTTACTTTGAAACATTAGATGTGACTTTGATTCGAGAACCTTTGTATGTAACCTCTTTTTTCTTTTGTGATTTATTGTGGGGCTTTTTCTTTTTCCCCAGTGTCTGAAATCTTGATATATTTGCATTCTTCCCCCCGTACACCTCCCCTGTTCCCTTTTCCCAGTCTTCTCCCTCCTTCCCCTCCTCCCCTTACCTTTCTTTTTCCTTGTAGTTTGCTCTCAGTGGACTCTTTCAATCTAGAAACCACTCTTTCATTCTGGGAAAGACAATTTATTATTCTTTTATTCATCTGGGATGTGTGTTCTTCTTACATTGCTATATCGATTCAGTGAAATCCCATCAGACTTTTAAAATATGTATAATGTGACATTTTGATTCTAAAATATGTATGAAAATGGAAAGGACCTAGCCAAAAACAATTTTGTAAAACAGTAAGTTGGAGGGCTTAAAACAACCTGATTTCAAGGTTGACTGTAACACGGTCAGCCTACAAGTACAACCTACAAGCTGCAGTAATTAAGGCTTGGTGGAAGGATATTAAGGATAAACAAATAGATCAATGGAATGTAATAGAAAGTCCAGTAGACAAACACACATGTATAGTCAATTTATTTTTGACTTTGATGCTTGTACAGTTCAATGGGAAAAAAGATAGGCTTTTCATGGTGATGGAACAAACTGGAAAAAGGTTTGAAAAGATAAATCTTAATTTCTACTTCACACCATATGCAAAAATTACCTCAAGATGATTTATTGACCTAAAAGTAAAAGCAAAAACTCTATAAAGCTTCTAAAAGAAAACATGCAAAATATGTTTATTGTCTGGCATGGGCAAAAATTTCTTTGATAGGACAAAGAAACTACTAAAAAATAATAAATTGGATTGTATCGAAATTAAAAATTTCTGCTCATCAAAAGTTTTTAAAGAAAATAAACAGGCAAGGCTAGGCGCGGTGGCTCATGCCTGTAATCCTAGCACTTTGAGAGGCCGAGGTGGGCAGGTCACTTGAGGTCAGGAGTTCAAGACCAGCCTGACCAAAATGGTAAAACCCCATGTCTACTAAAATACAAAATTAGCTGGGCGTGGTATTGCATGGCTGTAACCCCAGCTACTTGGGAGGCTGAGGCGAGAGAATTGCTTGAACCTGGGAGACGGAGGTTGCAGTGAGCAGAGATCGCACCACTGCACTCTATCCTGGGTGACAAGAGCAAAATTCTGTCGAGGCGGGCGGCGGGGAGCAAGGAGGAGGAGAGGGGTAGGGGGAGGGAGAGAGAGAAGAAAACATTCACAATGTATATATATCTGACAAAGGACTTTTGTATGTATAATGAACTACAACTCAAAACAAGCCAGTTTACTTTTTTGTTTTTGAGACAGAATCTCTGTCACCAAAGCTGGAGTGCATCATAGCTTACTGCAACCTTGAACTTCTGGGTTCCAGCGATCCTCCTGCCTCAGCCTCCAGAGTAGCTGGGACTACAGGCACATTCCATCACGCCTGACTCATTTAAAAAATTTTTTTTGTAGAGGTGGGATCTTGCTATGTTGCACAGGCTGGTTTTGAACTCTCCTTAAGTGATCCCCCTGCCTCGGCCTCCCAGAGTGCTAGGACTACTGGCATTGAACCACTGGGCCAGCCCAAACAACCCATTTTAAAAAATGGTTTAAAGACTCTGATAGACAGTTTACAAAGAAGGTATTGGAATGGATAAGTATGTGAGAAACAGCCGTAAGAACATTAGTAATAAGAGAAGTGCAGACTGAAACAAAAAGGTGATAGCACTACACCTCCACCCGAAGGGCTAGAATTTAAAAGACCAGGCAATATCTTGGCAAATATGTGGTGTAAGCAGAATTTTCCTGTATTGTTGAGGAAACAGAAAATGGTACAGCCACGTTAGAAAACTCTTTGCTAGGTTTTTAATAAAATAAATCAGCACCTGCCTCCTGACCCAGCAGTCCTACTTGTTGTTATTTGCCTAAGATGAAAACACTCTCAGAAAGATTTGTAAGTGAATGTTCATGGAAAGTTTATTCGGAATACCCTCCAAATTAGAAAGAACCCAGAGTGTTCAATAATGGAAGAATGAAGAAACAAATTGTGGTATATTATTTAATAAAATACTCTTCCTCAGTAAAGTGGAGAAAATACTGATACCTGCAACCATATTGATGAATCTCTGAAAATGCTGAGCAGAAGAAGCCAGACACAAAAGAGAACATACTGATTCTATCTCTGTGAAATCGAGAGAGGCAGGACTGATCTCTGGTGATTGAAATGAGATCAGTGTTTGCCTCTGGAGGAGATTGACAAGAATGGCACCAGGGAACCAGGGAATTTTCTGGGGTGATGGAATGCTCTATATCTTGCTATATTTTGTGAAATAGAAAGGTGCCTGCATTGGCAAAACTCATTGAGCCACATATGCTTATGTTTTGTGCATCTCACTATATGTAAATGATGCCTCAATTTAAAAAGCAATCCAGAACAATAACAATAATATATATACATATATTATTATTATTATTATTGGGTTTTTTTTGAGACGGAGTCTCGCTCTGTCACCCAGGCTGGAGTGCAATGGTGCGATCTCGGCTCACTGCAACCTCCACCTACTGGGTTGAAGTGATTCTCCTGCCTCAGCCTCCCAAGTAGCTGGGATTACAGGCCCATACCACTGTGCCTGGCTAGTTTTTTGTATTTTTAGTAGAGACGAGGTTTCGCCATTTTGGCCAGGCTGGTCCTCAGGTGATCCGCCTACCTCGGCCTCCCACAGTGCTGAGATTGCAGGCATAAGCCACTGGGCCTGGCCTAATTTTTGTATTTTTAGTAGAAACAGGGTTTTGCCATGTTGGCCAGGCTTGTCTCACACTCTTGACCTCAGGTGATCTGTCTGACTCGCCTCCCACAGTCTGGGATTACAGGCTTGAGCCGCCGTGCCCGGCCAGTAACAATAAAAATTATATTGATAGTTTTTTTAGTCTCTCTGAACAGTATTTGTGGTTTTCTGTCCTTGTTCTCAAAGCACCTATACATTTCAACAATTTAGGTGACCTGATACATATGTGAACACTGTGTTTTTATTGAATTCAGCTTTCATGCCTGTGGAACAATATTGTGATCAATTTTATTTCTGCCCATGTGGTTTCCCTTTTCATGATGTTTGGAAGAACCCTTCTCAAAAATTCAAAAGAGTGAAATTTTTAAGAAGGTTATCAAGTTTCTTTTGAGGATTAATCTAGAGTATCTGTTGCACCTCATCAGGTATAGTGTACCCCTAAGTAGCTAGAGTTCCCTAAAATGTGTGGGGACATGTTTTCAGTGTGCTTTAAAAATAACATTTCTTTCTTTTTTTAATACAGAAAAAGTATAAAGAAGAAAGCCAAAATGGCCCATTATCTTATCATCCAGGTAGTTCATGTTACCCTTTAAAAAATCAGTAGTACCTGCTTCTGGTAAGATAATTCAGTTGGTGCAGAAAGTTATAAAACAAAAAATAAGCTTCGTGCCCTTAATATTTATTTCCAAAGATAACCCTATTAAATGTAAAATGCCTTGCACAAAAGCTTATTATATGTCAGAATACATAATAATTTATATAGATCCTTAAAGAATATTTACACACAATAGCAGCTTTTTTCTGCACTTTTTTGTAGCTTGAGTTTTTATTGACTTAATAACTTAGTACGTCTTGAAAATATTTCTGAATTAACCCATACCCTTTTCCTCCTCCTCCTCTTCTTCTTCTTCTTTTTTGTTTTTTGAGATTTTCTCACTCTTGCCCAGGCTGGAGTGCTGTGGTGCGATCTCAGCTCCCCGCAACCTCCACCTCCCAGGTTCAAGTGATTCTTGTGCCTCAGCCTCCCAAGAAGCTGGGTTATAGGCATGCACTACCACACCTGGCTAATTTTTGTATTTTTTGGTAAAGATGGGGTTTCACCATGTTGGCCAGGCTGGTCTTGAACTCCTGGCCTCAAGTGATCCACCCGCCTCGGCCTCCTGAAGTGCTGGGATTACAGGGGTGAGCCACTGTGCCCCACGCACATATCCTATTCTTAGTTGTATAGTATTCATTTCATTGTATAGGTGTATTATGTTTCCTTATTGATAGCTATTTAGATTATTTTCATTGTTTAATTAAAAACAATGTTTTAGAGGACAACTTTGTGCTGGTGAAATGTACTTTTAAAAATTAACCAAGTTTACTTCTTCATAGGTTGGTAATTTTCAGCCCTTGTCATAGGAGAGACTGGAAGTAGCTGTGTCTTCTCAACCTTGTTACTATTGAGATATTAGATTGGAAAATTCTTTGTTGTGGGAGGCCATCGTCTTGTGCATGGTAGGATGTTTAGTTTAGTGGCGTCCCACTAGATGTCAGTAACACAAGCTCCCTACTAGCTGTGACAGCCAAAATGTCTGCAGACGTTACCAAATGAACCTTGGGGTGCAAATTTGCTTCTTCTTAGGGCCACTGGTACAGAGAGCACTGCGGGTTTACACAGATGAACCTTTTTCCTGACTGAGGAGCTGCAGAAGTCAGATGTAAGAGGTGTATTCCTTGGGGTTTGCATGGATGCCAGAAAAGGGGAATTGGAGAATGGCTGGAGGGATATCTCATAGAGTCCAGGGAGAACATCAAAGCTTTGGGAGCAAGTCATAGTTGCCAGAAACCAAAGCAATCCAGTACGTGTTCTTTCATACATTTAGCAAATGTTTGTTGAATGTCTGCCTTCTGCTAGTTACTATGGTGTGGGCATAGGTATTTCATGTTGAAAAAAGAGATGTGATTGTTACTTCATGAAGCTTGAGATTTAGAGGTAGACAAAGATGTGTGTATGTGTGTGTGTATAAAATTATAATCACCTGCATGCTATTAAAGGAAGAGAACCAGGTGCTAATGAGAGAATGAAATATGGGCCTAATTTAGAAGGAGGGTGGTGAAAATGTAGTCAGTGAAGGCTTCTAAACCTGAGTGAATTTTACTAGATTTGGGGGAGGGATTGATGAGTGTTCCAAGTGGAAGGAATAGCATGTATTTGAAATTACCAAGGTGGGAAATATTCAACTTGTCATGGAATGGAAGGAATGGCAGTTCACATGGAAGATGACTGAATGAGAAAGGAAAAACAAATTTAGATTAAAGTTGTAGAGACAGTTAGATATGGAGAGATGGGCCACATAATATAGGGCCTTGTAGATAAAGAGCTGGATGACATCCAGAGTGTAGTGGGGAGCTATAAGCAGTTGAGTGATTTACAATCTAAACTGATTATTTACAGTCTAAAGTAATTATTCTGGCTGCTGTGTGGCATATGTATTGAAAGGAGGTAAGAATATAGTTAGGGAGACCTGATAAAGCTGTGGTAATATAGCTAAAGCATAATAGTCATCTATTATGACTTTAATAATATTAAATTGATGACAGTTGAGGTAGAGAGAGACTGTGAAGAAATTTTGGAAGTAATTAATAAATATTGGTGATAATTTATAGATGGTGACAAGGAGGAAGGTGTTCATAGTGACTTGTAGAATTCTGGCTTGAATTAATGGGTTCAGCTGCGATTACTGTGATGGAGACTACTGGGTATGGAGCATCCATAAATGGGGGTCATAGGGCAAGATTGAGTTTTAGATATACTAAGTTTGAGATACGTGTGACATATTTTATTAGTGATATCAAAACATATATATAGTGTGTGTGTATATATGTATGTGTATGTGTACATGTGTGTCTGTGCTTATGTGCATGTATCACATACTGTGGTGTTGAAAATATGAGTCTGGTGCCAGAGGTGAGTTTGTAGATTGGAGATAAAAAGTTGAGAATTGCTGGCATATAGATGAAAGGGTTGCCTAGGAATAGAGAGTGAGAATGTATTTTGATGAGAAAATTGGGTCCAGGGCTGAGCCCCAAGAAAATGTAACATTTAGAGGTTGGATAGAAGAGGAGGGACAGGCAAAAATTAAAAGATGCTTGATAATTAGGAAGCAAACTGGTAGTATGTGATGTTATAGAAAGCTAGCATTGTTTCATAGTGCAGTTGGGAAGGAATTATGGTTGGCTATGTCTAATGTTCTGAGAATGCTAGTAAAGCTACCCTCTTGGCAAAAGCTCCCGAGTTATACTTTAAACTACTCTTAATTTCTTACATACTTGGGAAGAGGTTTTAGCTGCCACTGGAAATTGGAGCCTAAACAGGGAAAGGATCTCATGAAAACATGTAGCCTATAGATTTAGGGCAGTTTTGCTTACCTTTTCTTGAAGAAGCATAGCCCAGAAAAACTGTTCTAAGAGTAAACTTTGAGTACAACTGACACAAGATCAGCTCTTAGGAAACAGTCAATAGCAGCGGATGCAAACATGAATGTTTGTCTTGTTCTCTTTAATGTTACTCTTTTCCGTGGTGATAAAACATTTCTTTGTATTTTATAAATCAGTACTACTTCAAAATACTGCAGACTTATCTAATTTGTCTAATACATTCTGTTCACTAAATATGAATATCAGAATTTGAAATTTTCTATTTACAGTGTTTGAGCCATTCTTCTGGACATTTCATTTTTCAGTTCTTCCTTTTGCCTCATCTTAGATCACAGCAAAGATACTCATTTGTTAGTAGTGCCAGGAAGCAGGCAGTTTCCATGGTAACTGACAGACCGAGTTTACTGTGGAAATTTCCGGAATTAACAGAGCTGCATTGCAGAAGGATGCATAAAGCAGTATTCATCTAGAGATCGTAACAGTACGGACACAGAAGAACAGTTGCAGTGGTGTGCAGGGTATGTCTTACCTTTATTTTCCCGTCTAAGGAAGATTAGTCATATATATGTGTGTGTGTGTGTGTATATATATATATATGCTGAGGAGACAGTAAAACAGCTTGGGGCATTTTAGTATATGCTGGCTTGATAGAGTCAAAGTTGCTTAGGAAAAAGAAGGAAGAAATGATTTGGGAAAGAAGGTATATTTGATAGCATTGGGAAGAAATCAAGATCAGATGATTGAGGGAGAAGAATGTGATAGTGAAATAAGAGGAGAAAACATACTTAAAACTAATTAAATAATAAAAGGTTCTTACAGATAGCGGTTCTAGGCACAAGAAGATATTTATTTATTGAAGGAAAATAGTAGACATTGTCAAGTTTGAGAAATCAAGTTCTTGTGTCCAGGAAGAAGAAATCTGTTAAGATAATTACCTATTACTTGCTGAAAGATAGGTAGATATGAGAGATGTCCAAGATATTAAACAAGGAGGTTTGCTGACATCTTAGTGTACTTACCTCAGTGATGAGAGAATCCTAGGAGGGTTTCTGCCCCTAATTCCACTCCCTGTTGATTGGTGGGGGATTTTCAAGAAAAATTCTGAAATGTATCTTGAGATTAAATTCTGGAAACAAAACTATAGGATTTGGGCAGATAATTGAAGGTGCCTGTCATACAGAGCATAATTATAAATTTAAAAGAGAAAAAGGATGTAGAAAATATGATTTAGATTATTTGCATGATAGGTGCAATTTAGGTTGCTAGATATCATTTGGTATCATTTATATCATGTAGTCAGCAAACTACAGCTCATGAGCTGAATCCATCCTGTTTGCTTGTATTTGTAAGTAAAGTTTTATTGGAACATAGCCACACCCATCCCCGCAAAGCCTAAAATATTTGCTATCTGGTTCTTTACAGAAAAAGTTTGTAACTCGTGATTTAGATGGTGTACTGGATTTTTCAAGGCTTCTGTGAGATTACCACAAACTTGGTGGCTTAAAACAACAGAAATTTATTCTCTCACAGTTCTAGAGGCCAGAAATCTGAAGGTGTTGGCAGGGCCATGCTTCTCCTGAAGGTTCTAGGGGAGGATCCTTCCTTTCTTTCAGCTTCTGGTACTGCTGCTCTTCTTTGGCTTGTGGCAGCGTAACCATAATCTCTATCGCCTTTTTCCCCAGTGTCTGTCTTGTGTATCTCTGTCTTCTCCTTTTCTTTGTTTGGTCTCTTATAAGAACAGTTACTTTATTTAGTGCCCACCTAATCCAGAATCTCTTTTTTGAGATCCTTAATTTCATCTGTAAAGATAGGTTACTTTCTGAGATTCTGGATGGACATGTCTTTTGTGTGTGTGTGTGCAGATGGTATTGAAGAACTGGGTTTTGGCTTAAGTCACATTGTATATTAGGGATAGCCAGTTCTTAGTGTTTCCTTTGACCTGCTGGAGAAGATATTAAACCAGGTTTCAAAGGCAAGGTGATAGAGGCATAGTTGAATCATAGAAGATAGCTTTTGTGACACAAACATAACCAGTAGAGTAAAGGGAGTACTAGAAAAGTCACAGGAGAAAGACGACTAAAATATTCTCAGAAAGCTGATGAAGACCAGTGCCTGATGCTTCATATCGTTCTCTTCTTGTCTCTTCATATTTTTCTCCACTTAACTCCCACCTCCAAAAAAACAACAACATGAATTTGAAATTTTAATGAAAAATAGTTGGCACGAAAACAAAAATCACAGTTTTGAGGGATGGCTCATGGCTAAATTATGGCACTGGGAAATATATATATGATTCAAAAGAAATAGACTTAATAAGCAAGTAGAGGAGTGGCAGTGTAGAAAGTATACACCAATGTAAAGACCAGTGAACCTGAGACTTGGCTGTTGTTGAGAGCCTTCTTGTCATTGTGGGAGTATACAAACTGTTGGCCTAGGCAGGAGAGAAGGTCTGTGATATTTTTCCTCTTCTCATATGGGCATATTTGTAAACCATAATAACAGTGGTAGATATCTATCTTTGCATTCCCTGGAAGTCTCATTTACGATATTTGGGTATATTCTGAAATGTTTACAAAGTGATGAATTCACATGGTGAAGAATCAAATAGTAGGCAAGGGATTCCAGTGTAGGTGCTGGAGCTGCAGAGAAAAGCCACCTAATATTGCCTATATTCTCACCTGCACACTTTGAAATGAAACTTCTGATACAGACTTTATGGAGATGATCATCAGAAGAATTAAACAAATGGTTAAGCCAAATTAGGGTTCACTAAGAGTAAGTAAGCAGTACCAAACTAGCCTAATATACTTTTTTGAGAGTGTTACTAGGACTGTAGAGCAGGAGTTTGGCAGAGACTAGGTGTATCTTGATTTCAACCTTCATGGGCACAGAGGAGGAAGACGAAGCCCAATACAGTATTTTCAGGAAGTTTCTTAGAAGGACAAGAGTGAAGTCCGCGTTTTCTTTCTAATCAAATTCTGTTAGTCTGTGACCATGTATATTCTGAACACCAAATTGGAAGCCATGGGAATGAAAGTTTTTCTTTTCTTCCTTTAGCAAAACATTTGTAATTGTCTGCCTAAATAGCTTCATAGAAAGACGCAAATTCCCTTGAATCCAACTACAACTAGACTTTAACTCTTAATTTTTCTGTTAGTATCATGAGTATATGATAACAATATCATAAGGAACTAGAATAAAATCAGGTGTAAAGCATAGATTGGGATTAAATTAAGCTGGTTGATCATAGTTCACATGTACAGGCTAAAATTTAAGCAGTATAAGGTACTCATGAATACCCTAGATTTCAAGTCTTTGTATGATGTAAAATGAATGTGTCTATATATAGAATTTATTTCTATAAAATTGTTTTCCTTTTCTCGTTGACATGTTTAGGTAAGTGTCTCAAAAATAATAAAAGTAAGCTTGAGGATGTTTAATAAGTAGGTGTTCAAAACACAACTCACATAGTAATAGTACTAAGAATTAGCTAACAGATCACAAATGAAAAGTCGTGAGACTCTTGGTTTTTAATTTGCTTTAAGAACTAAATTTCTGACTTTGTAAAAGCAATTTGAGGTTTGTAGTGCAAAATGATATATGAGTAGCAGTGTCCTGCTAAAATATTTGTTAAGAAACATAGATGAAAATATGAAACACTGAAAATTAAGATAACTTAACTCCCTATAGGATCTAATAATGGATTCTAATAGTAACACAGCCAGAATAAGGAAAATTTTTACCTAGGGTTTCTTTTATAGCAGAGGCTTCATCCCTTTTCATGTTTATTTCTTCTCCTGCCCATACTAGTAACTACCAGAAAAAAACTGGGGAGGGATGGGAAGAGGGAGGAGAAATGGATGCTGACGAATTCTTATCTGGGAAGTGTGGTCATTATGAGTAAAGTGTTCTAGGTAGAAGTAGAGAAGGATTGTAGTAACAGTATAGTGCTGCTGTGCTGCCCAGTATAGACTTAAGGATTGTATTTTTATGTTGCTGTTGTCGGTTCAGAATACAGTATTAGAGACCAAGGAAGTTGGAGAGAGGAGAATTTACCATGGGAGCAATGAGTGCTCTAATTCGTAATATACTAGATCTAGATATCTCAAATCTGCCTTTGAACCATAGGCATGTAATGGGCAAATCCCTATCAGACAAGTAGAGTGCAGCCCAAAGATAATCTTCTTTTTCTTTCTCTCCTTCTCTCAACAGTTTTATCGAGGTATAATTGGCATAGAATAAACTGTATATATTTAAAGCATGTCATTTGCTAGGTTTTGACATATGTGTACATCTGTGATGCCATCACCATAGTCAAGTTAACATATCCATCATTCCCAGAATTTCTTCCTTCTCGTTGTAGTGGGTTTTTTTGTTTTTGTTTTTTGTTTGTTTTTTTGAGATGGAGTCTCACATTGTCGCCTGGGCTGGAGTGCAGTGGTGTGATCTTGGCTCACTGGGAACCTCCGCCTCCTGGATTCAGGAGATTCTCCTGCCTCAGCCTCCCGAGTAGCTGGGATTACAGGTGCCCACCACCACGCCCAGCTAATTTTTGGTATTTTTAGTAGAGACAGGGTTTCACCATGTTGGCCAAGCTGGTCTCAAACTTCTGACCTCGTGATTCGCCCACCTCGGCCTCCCAAAGTGCGGGGACTACAGGTGTAAGCCATTGCGCCTGGCCTCTTGTTACAGTTTTTATGTTTAGACATTTGATTTGGTTATTCTTTCTCTCTTCCACGTCTATATTTAACATACTCTATCCATCCTTTAGTTTTTTAATATATGGAACGTAGTAAATGTTTCATTGTCTTTATTAATTCTAGTATTTTTGTCATTTCTGGGTCAGTTTCAATTGATTGATGTTTTCCTCTTCATTACGGGTCATGTTTTTCTGCTGTTTTGTGTACTGTGGTCATTTTAGGTTGCGTGCTGGAGATTATTGTGTGATGGCTGTTTTTGTATTTTCATGAATGTTTTTGAGTTTTGTTCTTTGGTTAAGTTACTTGGAGATACTTTGATCCTTTCAGGTCTTGCTTTTTAGCTTTCGCAGATGAGACTACTCTAGAGGTAATTTTGCCTCACTAGTAAGGTAAAATCCTTCTAACTACTGTGTTGGATTCCAGTCAGGAAGTTTTCCACTCCAATGGCTAAGAATAGGAACTGCCTTGTATGATCCTGGGTATGATTCCCTCTTAATCCTTTTAGGTGGCTGCTTCTTCAGGCTTGTATACGTTCCTCACAATCATCCACTGATCAAGGAGGGCCCTCTGCATATCTGTGGGGTTCTCTTTCTGTGTAGCTCTCTCTTATCCTGTACTCTGCCATGTGAACTCTGGCTACATTGGTCTCCCTAGATTCCCAGATCCTTGTCCTCAACACAAGGGCACTGCCAGGATCTGCCTAGATCCCCCTCCCTGTATCACAGTTGGTGAACTCTTTAGGCAGTAAGCTGGGGACAATTGTAGGGCTCATCTTACATATTTCCTGTCTTTCAGTGTCTGCTGCCCTTTGTTTCCTGATGATTTCCAGTGTCTTCCAGATTGCCTGTACATTCTGTTTTTTTCAGTTGTTTTAGGTATGAGGGTAAGTCTGTCTCCTGATACTTCATAGTAGGACAAGTGAAGGTGCCACATTGACTCTCACTGTGAGACGGAAACAGGAATTGTGGAACTAGGGAATAATATCTTGAAGACTTTGAGAAAGAGCATCTCCAAACAAGATATCTTGCAGGATTCAAAATAGTTTCTTACAATAGTGACTGACATTCTTAATACAGTGAAAGAAGTCATGGCGTTTATAAAAATGGATTGGAAAAATCTCAAGGAGAAAACAGACTGGATGGATAGGCAGCAAGATTATAGAAAAGGGACAGATGAGGGAAAGACATAGCTAGGGACCTGAAAAGCACTGGTAGAGTGAAATCCCTTTTGATGCAGTTGTGAATATAAATGATACTACATGACAGCAAAGGAATTTGAAGGCAGTCATTGATTTGAAAGCATACCAATTACTGAATTTCTTAAAAATATAAATTCACAAACACAAGGGAAGGTAAACCACAAACTGGGAAAATATTTGCAATGCAGGACAAGGGTTGATGGTGTTAATAGGTAAGGAACTTGTTAGTAGAAGCAGCGATAACAAAACAAACACCTGGGCTAGGAAGGCTCAGGGGTGCTATCTTAGTCAGTTAATCATCAGAAAAAAAGACACGTTTGTTCACCAGATAGCATAAGAATGTTCAACTCTAGCAGTTGAAAAGAATGATCTAACTCTAACACTTTTCAAATTGGCCTGAGGAAAAAGGTGCTGTCGACTAAGTACAGTGGGCACCTTTTGGCTGATAGTACTCCTAAATCAGTGCAGGCTTGGTACGCAGCCATTCCAGTAGTGATACCAATTATTTAATGACTGTGTTAAAATGTGTTAAGTGAAATCTGTGAGCAGTAGGTATAATACGCTGTTTTTGCAACCTATTCCCATAGTATAGAAAGATACAAAGTAATATGTACTAAATTGTGAATATTGGTTTTTTTCTGGATTATTATTGATTTTTCCATTTTCCTTTTTATCTTCTACCTTTGTAGCTTTAGGAGGGATTTTAGATTCGGTAATCCGGTTGGAAAAAGCAGTTCAAGTTCTGGTCCTGCTGCTGAATTTGCACAGCAAACACACTGCATCTAATAGAGGGTAGGGGTGAAGGTAGACGACGTGGCTAGAGCTGTCCTAATAACCGTACTTGACTGGCTACTGTATTTCTTTAAAAAAGCAAGGCTACCTGCCTATTTACGAAGTCCCAGGCAGCTTTATTAGACATTGTATAGAAATACAGCTTTTCTCAGTGTCCAGTCTGATTGATGTTCTGGGACATTATGTCACTGTTCTTTGTGTGTTTGTGTGTTTTTTTAATCTGTAGGATTTCAGAAATTTCAGACTAGTAAATTAGTCTGGGTCAATGAAAGGACAACTAAAAAACAATAATTTTAATTCAGTATTAAATTTAGGTTAACAGATACATTTGTCATTTCTAGCCAGAAGATAACAATCAGGAAGGATTTCAGTGCAAATATGTAGGCTTAAAAAAATTAGTTTTCAGATTTTAATCTAACAAGATAAATCTGATATCAAAATATAATTTCTGTACATTGAATTGTACTTTTAATAAGGCCTGTATTATATGAATTCATGCCCTATATTAAGTATTCTATCTATAATCTTGCATGTTTTGAAAAAGTTAGGACCATTCATATTTCACTTCTTTTGAATGTCTGTGACATCTGTGGCAGTTTTTCCGGGTGTATGTGTGTGTGTTTTCTCTAGAACGTGGAACTGCTAAGTCTCTGGGAACCAAGAATTATTAGATGTGGAATAGTAAGGCTCTGAAATCAGGGACACCAGAGTTAAGAATTTTTTTTGTGTGTGTATTTTTTCTGTGTGTGTATTTTGTGTGTGTGTATCTTAATCAGATTGTATTGCCTTATTCATGTGTTTTTTGCGGGGTACTGTGGTATGGACTAGAGAACTTGTAGTGACTCATGAAGAAACCTTGGAATGACACATGAAGGATGATAGGAAAGTCATTCTGAGGCAGGATGCTTTACTGAATTGTTTTCAACCAGGGTATCAGACATCAGGAATGAGTTCAGGAGAATGAAAACGTGTTAGGTGCTCTACAGGTTCAGAGACACTTCTCCAGTAATGAACTATAGAAATGACCCCTGAAAGTATAGTCTTAAGATTCTATTCAAGGAAATACTTTTGGCCTGTTGTCTAGAACTGCTCTGTGGATTTGGAGACAGTTAGCATCATTGGCCCCCAGCCACTAATGCTAATTGCACTTCCCTTTGATTGTGATGACCAAACTGCTGCTGATGCTGGAGGTGTCCGGGCACTACCTTCTTTGAGAGTCATTGGGAAATAAAATAATGCTAGGGGCTGTATTAATTAAAAGTAAGTTTGTTTGCATCTAAACAACAACCAGGATAGGAACAAATAGGGGCTTAAACCAGATAATTTATTTCCCTTTTCCATAGAAAAGTCTGGAGATAGGAAGGCTAGGGTTGGTGTAGTGGCTTCATTGTTATTGGAGTCAGTGCTGTTTTCTGCTCCATCATTCTCAGGACATTATTTCACTTCTGCAGGGCATTGAGGGTGGCTGGAGCTCTAGTCATTACCTACATTCCAGGCAACAGCAAGGAGGTTGGAGGAAAAGAACAAGAGTCTTTTTTCCAACTGAGTTAGCTCCTTTTAAGTACTGTGTTCCTATTTTCCACCTCTAACTGCAAGGAATGTTGGTGACTTAGCTCGGGCTGCAAAATACCACACACTAGGTGGCTTAAACAACATAATTTATTTCTCACAATTCTGAAGACTGGAGAGTCCAAGATTAAGGTGCTGGCAAGGTAGGTTTTAACCTGAGGCTTCCTCCCTTGGTTTACAGGTGGCCACCTCTCACTGTGAGCTCAGATGACCTTTTGCACATGTGAGAAGAGAGTGAACTCTGTGGTCTCTCTTCTTGTAAGGACACTAATCCCAGTGGATTAGGGCCCCACCCTTCATTAACCTTCATTGAACCTTCCTTATCTTCTTATAGGCCCTGTCTTCAGTACAGTCACGTTTGGGGTTAGGGCCTTAACATGTGGATTTTGAGAGGGAACACAGTTCAGTTGATAGTAGTTGGGAAATGTAGCCTTTTAGCTGGGTGCATTGCTGCCCCAAGTAAACGAGGATCTTGTTAGGGAGGATGAAGAGGAGAATGGATGTTGGGTGACAGCTGATAGTTACTGCCACAGTGGCTGTTGTCTGAGTTTTCCAGGTTGGTAATGAGAACCTTGGGGTTGGAATCCTATGAAGTGTTCATTGGAGGCAGGTAAGGGTGATCTGTATAAAATAATGCACAGAAAATTATGAAGGGAAAGATGAGGGATTTTAGGAATTATTTTTATTTTGGGGAGTACATAGTAGGTGTATATATTTATGGGAGTACATGAGATGTTTTGGTACAGGCATGCAATGTGTAATAATCGCATCATGGGAAATTGGGTATTCATCCCCTCATGCACTTATCCTTTGTGTTACAAACAATCCAATTGTACTAGGAATTATTTTTGATAAAATATAGTCCCCATTCTCAAGAAAGTGATATCCCAAGGAAAAGTCAGGGAACTTTTTTTTTTTCTTTAAGAGTATAATTGTAGGGAAATATTTATCAGCAAATAAGGGCAACTTTGCATCTTTATTGGTTTCTATTTTTCACCAATCTTCTCATGGGGTGTGTTTTCTACTGTTTATGTTCTTTCTTTCCTAGGCCGCTTACATAGTTTAGGACAGAAATTGATTGACTGCAGAGTTTAATGGTAAGGTTCTGGTCTGGTTCCTGTATCTAGTCACTCCAGCACTGTATCTGTGTATAGCCCTTCTGTGGAAGCCATTGTGGTTGTACCAACTGTTAAAACAATTGCTGTGAAATGGACTCAGTTTTACTGGAAAGATTGCTAGCCCAGTATAAAGATGAATGTATGAACATGGCTTGCTGATGTCATAACCGTGGCATGTTTTTCTGTGTTTTTACAGCACTTTTTCTTTGTAAATGAGAAACTTGGAACTCTGGGTAGGAATCACATTCTCCTCTTTTAACAGCTTTACTGAGATATAATTCACGTTCTGCAGTTCACACATTTAAAGTGTATAGTTCAGTTGCATTTAGTATGTTTACAGAATTGTGCATCTGGTACCTTATTCAATTTTTGGATATTAGCCCAAGTAGATACCCTGTATCACTTAGCTTTCAACCTGTTCATTTTCAAAAAGAAAAAAAGGGACTTTATCCAGGAACTATACAAAAAAACTACAGTGAGCTAAACTAATTAGTCGAGATATTCCATAAATACTAAAATTTGATCTTTAAAGTAATAGAGATAATATTGTAACCATTTTCATTCTGTAATTTCTGTATAGTAATGAAGTATCTTTCATTTCAGTTCTCAAGAATGCTAGCATAAGTATTATATAGCGGTGTAGTCATGAAAGTCATAGTACATCATCTTTACCATATTCTCTTGGTTAGAGGCAAGTCACAGGTCCCACTCACACTCAAAGAGAAGTACCTACACAAAAATATGAACACTAAGAAGGTGGGGATCATGGGGACTTCCTGGAGCCTGTCTGCCACAGCCCCTCAATTAGCGAACACTTTATAAAATTTTGCTTCCGATTTACAAGTAATCTTAATTAACTTTTTTTCAGCTTCCCTCGGGGGTAGATTGGTGCTGTATATTTCACCAGTAATTAAACTATGCCATTGAGATAGTGTTTATTTGCCAAAGGTTATAGAACAGTAATCATTATACATGGAACTTCTTCATGTTAGAACTTTTTTCAGGCTTAATCGTCTACTTCATGAAAAAGATTACCAAGAAAAGTTTCCTATTTTTGCCTAGACCTGAGTTCCATCCTAAAAGATCAGTTCCGGCTTCATCTTCACCTAAATGGTCACTTATGCTACTGATTTCCAGGCTTCTTGTGACTCTGGATGCTAGAGTATCAAATAATATGGGTGAAAGGATTTTGAACTGAAAAGCACTTGAATGAATGAAAGCTGGTGTTATCACCTAGTATGATTTGAAAGTCTGTTACTTGGACCACTGATATAGTAAATTGTTATTTAGACCAAGTGTATGAATCTTTGAAGTGTAACTTTGAACCTTAATATTAGAACATAGGATTATTCTCGGGGTGGGGGTAGATTTTAAAGTTCTAAGTTTTTGGGGAACCTTAAAAGTTGCTACAGAAAACCATTCTACTGATTGGAGAAAACATTCCTAAATTTTGCAAGAAGAAAAATAAATGACCAAGCACATAAACTTTTCCTGTTGGTTTCATAGGATCAGAGTTAAAAAGAAATCTTGATCATTTTGTATGAAACTGAAAAATATAGTTGATATTTAATGAATTGTTTTCATTGTGTGTGTGGTTGATAGTTTGTTCCTACACATTGGGTTTGGGGTGTGTGTGTGTGTGAGAGAGAGAGAGAGCAAGAGAGAGAAACAGATTGGTTTTACATTTTTCATTGGATTTACTTTTTTATAAAGCATGGTTAGAAATTAATACTTTGATCTCCAGGTTGAGATTTTGGAGATGATTTTTTATTTAATGGAAATATGTAATGAGTGAGCTCTTTTGTCTATGAGCCACTTATTTTTTATCCCATTGCTTTATCGAACCAGGGCTGAAAATTTCAATTTCGAATAGCACATGGCAATTTTCCTCTTAGAGCCAGCTAGCTGTTCAGTTGACTGTTCTCCCACCTCAGCATGGTATTAACAAGAACGGGACAGTATACTAAGGCACTATTTCCCAAACATTACTGGAATCATCTGGGGGTCTTTAAAAATACTGTTTTCTGACTCCTGTCCCTGGATAATTCAGATTTAATTGCTATGGGATGATACCTGGGCATTGAGATTTTTAAAATCTCCCCCAGGTGATTGTAAGGTACAGCCAACTTTGGGAATAGTTGTACTAACTGAAGATCGAGGTACTGGAATAACTAATGTTGGGTAAGATAGGATAAGAACTGTTTCTCAATGATGTTCGCAGCTCTTGGGATTCTCACTTGATGATGCTCTTTGGATAAATCCTTATCCAAGTTTGAATAAGATCTTATATTTAGAAATGAAAACTGATCCACAGAATTAATAAATGGGAATTGTTCAAGTCTTCTTGGGAATTTGTTTTTATGAATCCCATTGAAGCTATGTCTATTGACTACCTAAATCTAGATCATTCTTAATCCAGTGTGTAAAAAACCAGGATGACACAAACGAAAAACTTCAAAAACCTGGAGGTCAGACTATTTTAGTAATTTAGAAAACATTTTTCCCACACATTAATCAGTACTAAAAGAAAAAAGTTAAAACCTATTTAAAATGTGGAAAAATTGCTTCCCAATATTTTAACAGAGAGAGACTGAGAACACACAGCATTGAGTCATCAGGAAAACTGAAGATCTCCCCTGAACAACACTGGGATTTCACTGCAGAGGACTTGAAAGACCTTGGAGAAATTGGACGAGGAGCTTATGGTTCTGTCAACAAAATGGTCCACAAACCAAGTGGGCAAATAATGGCAGTTAAAGTAGGTGATGCCATGATTATTTTTGGTACTTTAATCCATTAGGTGAAATTTCATGGTGCAGTAATACCACTGTTGTTGTGTTCCTACTTTTGTGGTAAATGTGGGTGTTTAAAAACTTGTTTCTCCAACTCCTTTGAGGGTGTTCTGTGTAGAGGTTTCTTACTGGTGGCACATTTTCTATCTCTTTGGAAACATGAGTGTATGAAGTGTGCATGTTGATTGCATTTTGGCATGATGCATTAACATGTTTTAAACTTCAGGCCCTTCTACTGCCAAGGTGAGTTCAGGCTGGGCGGCTGCACCCCTGGGAGCAGGGCAGTGCTGCACTGAGCCAGGCGGGAGCTGGAAGAAGACGCAGCACACTGGGTTGGGCAAGGTGCGGGGCTAGGGCTAACAGCAGTCTTACTGAAGGTTTCCTGGAAACCACGCACATGCTGTTGCCACTAACCTCAACCTTACTCGGTCCTGACCGGCTCGGCTTCTGTTTGTTTATTTCATCTCTACTCAGTACTGCCCTGTTCCCTGGTTTTAAAGTTGTACTGAAATGCATACCTTGTGATAATGTTGTCACATTTTGTCCTGATTGTGAGTGTCGTGCCACTTAATATGTTCATTAAAAAGAAAAAAATGGCCAGAAAAGGAAATTTGATCCATAGACTATACCTGGCAAGCTTAGGCTGGTACCTGTAATGAATTGGTGGTTTCCATTTGACTCCTAGTGGTTTCATGTAATTGTAACTTATTCTTTTGTTTAGATGTTTAACAAATCTTTGCTGTATGTAAGATAGTTCAGGAAAATCAGCAACAGCGGGAACAACTTGCAAAAACAAAGGAAAAAAAACCTAGCTGTGGCCATACCCTCTCTGAGCTTAAAATTCCTATGGGAACAAAAATGTTTCAGTTTACAAGAATTGAGAATGGATTTGCATATAGTCCAAGCTAATCATCTTCCTATTAGTGTCCTATTTTGAGAGTTTGTCAGAGTGGTTGATGAGAGTCCTTAGTTTTTTCTTGACATTTGAGAATGAATTTATATTAAAATAAAATGCTTTCTGTGTAGAAGTCTGTTGTGAGCCAAACCTTACTGTAACTATTTTAGTATCCTTCATTGTTGAGCATTTCTTTTTACTGGGTCATATGAAAGTAATGTTAAATTAGTGGTGGGGAAAATTTTTATGATTCTCTCTATGGGTTCTTAACATTGTTTTTGGCTGTATTTTTAAAATGTGAGAACTATAGACTTTTCGTAGGCAGATGTATATATACACAACATTTTACATACAAACCACAGACCTCTGAAGATGCACAGGTGAAGAACTCTGCATTATGTGTTAAAATAAAATGTTTTCTTGGAATATGCAGTGATATCCGTATTCCTGTCTTGTGCCACTGCAGTATAAGTGGAAAGAATCATTTTATTTAGACTTCTGGATGAGTGTTGTATTGTCCTTTTGTGCTACCTGTGTGTGACATCCAGTTTTAGTTGGCTGGATCTTAAGGGAAAGGTTTCCTATATAGTTAAAGTTGTAAACTTTTCTTTCAGGTACTAGGGAAAGTAATTTAAACAAATTATTTCCTGCTTTTTACAGTTTGTGTTGTGTGTGCTTCAACTTTGTTGATGAACATTATAAACTGTTTTAGTAATACGGATTGATTTTAGCCATTGTTAAAGAGGTCATAAAGGTAAAAAGAAGGTACTTCATTTTGACATTTAAAAGTTTTTCTCACTGATTAATTTGATAATATTTTGGGTTGTATAATGCTTACTCAAGTTTTGTAGGAATTCAAGAATGAAAATAGGAAATTGTTGTCCATCATTTGTAATTTTACCTTATCAGTGGCTACTGTGACAGCTCCAGTTGGGATGCTATTAAAAATCCCAGCTGTACAGGAAGAACTTTCTATTTTTCTTTTTTCTTTTTTTTTTTTTTTTTTTTGAGACGGAGTCTCGCTCTGTCACCCAGGCTGGAGTGCAGTGGCCGGATCTCAGCTCACTGCAAGCTCCGTCTCCCGGGTTCACGCCATTCTCCTGCCTCAGCCTCCCGAGTAGCTGGGACTACAGGCGCCCGGCACCTTGCCCGGCTAGTTTTTTGTATTTTTTAGTAGAGACAGGGTTTCACCGTGTTAACCAGGATGGTCTCGATCTCCCGACCTCGTGATCCGCCCGTCTCGGCCTCCCAAAGTGCTGGGATTACAGGCTTGAGCCACCGCGCCCGGCCAGGAAGAACTTTCAAGGCAGTCATAAGACCTACAAACTGGTTGCTGTCACATGTATACCCACCACATGGTACTACCTAGCTTTGTTTACCATCTCAAATTCTTGAACACGCGTAGCAGTTGGGGATGGGAGAGGATGGCAATACAACACATCAATTAACATATAGATGAGGAGTACCTTTGGATTCCGTGACTTTATTAATACCGAAAGAATAAATGTTTTTGCATTAATATGCATTAAAATTTGATACCAATTGATGACTGATGTATGCCATCTCTGAATTAAAGAATATATTTATTGTTGGTTTCTTCAAAGAATAGTCTTTGATCACACTTGAGAGAGTTCATTCATTCCTCACTTAGGTACATTGACTGGATTGACAGGCACAAATATACAGAATCAGTATATGATTAAGGAGGAGTTTGATTTGAGACTTTACAGTTGAAGGAACCATGAGACAGTGGTTCACACAGCTGAGAGCTTTCCATTGCTGTTGGTGAAATGAGAAACACACTTGAAGTAACTGTGCTAACATCTTAATATGCACTTTGAGAATAAAGAAGGATTGCTTTATTAGATGCTTTATTAGATGTTAAACTGCAGTATTAGGTGTTTACTTTCAGTATCTATAGAAAAGTGAACTGTGATATTAGCTTGATTTTTTTCTTTGTATTATTCCTCATTTTTGGTTTTGAGGAAATCCTCCCCCAAATTTATTTTGCCATATGTAAGAAGTATTTAAAAAAGGTGACTTCTTAGTAACCAGAAATAATTACCCCAAAGACTTAATCTAAAAATCAGTTATGATATAATCAGATTTAGTGAGGTAACATTGTAAGAGTTATACTTAAAACATGTTTTTGATCTTTGGTTTGTGGACAGTCTCCCAGGCTATCAGTGAGTTCCTGCATTAGGACCTAAGATGTGAACATTTTTTATCCATTAGTTTTAATTGCACATGCTTGGGGAAAGGGTCTGCTCTCCTGTGAGTGGGTGTAAT
Source organism: Macaca nemestrina (assembly GCF_043159975.1). Taxonomy (NCBI): domain Eukaryota; kingdom Metazoa; phylum Chordata; class Mammalia; order Primates; family Cercopithecidae; genus Macaca; species Macaca nemestrina. The sequence goes on from NC_092141.1 coordinate 12,294,322, forward strand.
TTGTATAGTTGTGCCTGAGTGACTAGTCTTAGGGCTGCCTAGGGCAAAGCCATTGTTGCCTCTGGGGTTTCTTAAAGCTCAGGAGGACAACCTTCAACTCTTACCAGGGATTTACTTCTGACTGTGATCAATATCCTTTACAAATAATATTTATTTAGTGTCCTGTTTTGCACAGTGGTGGGGTAACCACTGAATGAAAACATTATACATGAATAGTCACTGTCCTCTACATAAAGTAGGTGTTTGCTCCTGGCAGGGTTAAATGTAGCGGGGTAAAGCCCAGAGTTCAGACCAAATGTTTGAAGAGGCAATTAGGATTAGGTTTCTGAGCTAGGGTTAGAGAAATTCAGATCTGGGAGAAACACCTAGCATCACTGATCAGAATCAGGATCCCACAGAAAATCTAGGGACACAGGAGAAAAGAGAAAGAGTAAATGAAATGTCACAGCTTAGACCATGGGCTTACAAGCTCAGATGGCTGACAGAGGGAAGAATGATTGTAGGCCTCCGATACCTGACAGTATGTTCTCCACCTGACTCTGCCTGCAGTGTAAAAAATCCTGCATGCCTGGAGTTCCAGCTTCCCTGCTGTTTTCTAGCAGACTCATGTCCAGATTGACTTCTTGAAGGTATGCATGCCCTTTTCATGTTTGTAGAATATGTGTGAAAACCCAAAGGAATGTGGAAAAGTAAGAATGAAAATGAGAGGGAATATAAGGACTGAAGTTCCTGTCACTAAAGATGATGGCAGGCAATGGAATCTGAATTGTTGTGTGAAGGGTTAATACTGTAATAAAGCTGTCATCTCATTGAAGAACTGAATAATATTGAGCAGGTAGGTGGGAATAAGAATGTGTCATGTTAAATTTGTCATTGTGGATCATTATGATGACTTTTCAGTCTTCTGCTTGAGAAATTACCTGGATTAATCAAGAAGAACAGATCTGTTGCTTGAGGGTAGGTGCATAGGCCAGACTAAGTTAGCAATGTGACCTGGTATGCAAGAGTTTCAAGTGTTTTCTTTCTGTTGGAGATCTGCCTAACTTGTCTTGTTCTTTTGAACCTCAACTCTACCCTTTCAACTCTGCTGTTTCATTGATGTGAGTCTTGCTGATCCTGGCCTGTTAACCTCATTTTGATTCCTGCAATCCTGCCTCTCCTTGGTATTTGGATTTTGGCTTTAGTGTCCTTGACCTGGAATTGAGACCCAGCCTAATCCTGATGCTTAATAGTAAGGATGAGAGCCCTCTGCTGACAGTATCAGCAGCCCACAGCTCAGCTGTTCTCTGAGCAGAATGGAACTTTAATTTGCTGGTTGGGTAGGCCTCCCTGGTGTAGATAATACGGCGAGTATGGGAAGTCAGGTATCAGAAAAGTATGGCGTGGCTTGTTTTCCTGCCACTGGAGAGACCATGCCACTTCTGTCAAAAGTTCCATTACCAAATGATTTCAGTGGGGATTATGATGTTGAATAATGATTTGAGGAGGTTCATTTTAGTGTTTAAACACTGGTCTTGCATGTTCTGAAAGCACTAGAATGATGCTGGGATGGCCTTCAGTTGGAAAAGTTCCTTTTTGATGGCATAGAGTGCTTTGTTAGGCCATTTTATTCACTTCCAAAGGGCCGCAGTGATCATATTTGATTATCCAAATCACCTGTGGGATGCAGATGCCATGGCTCTTTTGTTTAGAATTGAGACTGTAGTCTAATATGTTGTCGTTTGGTCAGATCGTGTGACTTGACTAAGGCATCTGTGATTGACTGAGCTGTATTCTTTTATGCTTCCTAATATTGCTTAAAAGCTATGGTGGTCATATGAAAAGTGTAAGCAGAGAGCATTTCCAGGAGGAGGCACATTCAAGAGATGTGGCAGGGCTGTCCTCTTCGCAGCCTTGATTTTGAACTCAGGTTGCTTATTCCCAGTATACATGTATGTTTGTTTTGCTGTCACTCCAAGTTAGTGCTTTTCAGACTGTCAGTTTGTTGAACTAACAGAATTGTATGTGCAACCCAAGAAATAAATCAGTACTGTTTGGGGTTATGTGAGGGTGGGAAGTGGAGACTCTACCTATAGTCATATTGGAAGCCCTTGGGGCACCAGCTCTGAGGAATTAATAGGGGTACAATTAAGACAGTTTGGAAACGGTTGCTCTAGGTGAATTTTAGTCAATCATTATGTGTTTTTGAACATTCTAGAGATCTGGTTTCTGAAACCTTCTACCATTACTTGGTTAACCTGAATGAATTTTGACATTGGACTAAATCCCAGCTTATTTGGTTATCTGGAGAAAAACCTGGTTTTTGTTTGTTTGTTTGTTTTGTTTTGTTTTGTTTTGTTTTTGAGACACAGTTTCACTCCATCGCCCAGGCTGGAGTACAGTGGCACAATCTTTGCTCACTGCAACCTCCGCCTCCCGTGTTCAAGCGATTCTCCTGCCTCAGCCTCCCAAGTAGCTGGGACTAAAGGCATGTGCCACCACACCCGGCCAATTTTTGTATTATTAGTAGAGGTGGGGTTTCGCCATGTTGGCTAGGCCGATCTCAAACTCCTGACCTCAGGTGATCTGCCGGCCTCAGCCTCCCAAAGTGCTGGGGATTACAGGCGAGAACCACCACGCCCAGCCAACAACCTGTATTACCATACCTCACTCTGCATGGGTGTCATTTGAACCAGTATTTGATACATTTCCTGCATATTTTCTATCATTCTTTGTCATCTTATGACCATGCCTCTGAAATTTGTTGAATATATCAGATTTCTACTGTTACCTCACTTTATTGTCGTAAGTACTGAAGTGATGGTCTGTCATTTATGGTCTTTAGACCCTTAACAATTTCAGTGCTAAGATTGACATTGTTTCTTTAAATGTGGATGACGTAGTTAGGAAGAAGATGATACCACTCTTACCAAGGCATGTCAAACTTGTCCATTAACTTGGTCCTCAGGGCAGCTCTTCCCATAATGTAATATAACACATGCTTTTGGAACTTATCTCTCAGGTGCTCTGATAATACGTAGCAGAAGGTAAGGTAAAAAGAATTAAGTGGATCTCAGTATCCCCAGTGAGAAGAACGGGGCATTACTATTAATTAATTAATGAGGCTGAGATACAACTGAGAGTTTATTAAATTGATTTTAAAAGATTTGAGTGATTTTGCAATTAAGAATTAGCATTGTTTCTTCTGCCCTTAGTAAAACCATATGTGCTTTCATAATTGAAAACAGTTGACTTAACAGACACTTATTTTTTCACAGGAAAGCAAGATTTACATCTGTGATCAGCATTCCAGATATCTTGCTTGCTTCTTTTACTGTTTGTTTTGGTTAATGTTGCCATCTGCTTTGACCTTATTAATGATGACTTTGTGAGAAATCATGGCCATTTTCGTGTGTGATCTATTTAGAAGATTCTGGCTGATAAGGAGGAACTCGTACCACAAATAAGGAAAATAAGAATACCCAAGATTTTCTGCAGCCCAGAGGAAGGTGATAGGATATTGAGGTGCTGCTGTGGTTTCTAGGATTTTCCAGTTTTGGTTTCTAGGATTTTCCAACTTTGTATTACAATGGAATTCTGGACATTTTTGCTGGGAAAGCAGCAGATTTGTAGGGATCAGAATAGTAGGGACACTGTAGGAGTGTGATCCTTGCTCTCCTATCCTCTACATCACTGACTTCGGTTGATCTGATGTCAATCATTGACTAGCAGTGGACCCCCCTTCACATTTTATTTATAGACGGTAACCTTAAGAGGGATCTTTAGCAAGGATTACTTAATGAACAATTGAAGGATATGTTTATGGCATAGCAGTATTGGTGTTTGTAGATCACAGAAACTGGATGCATTTTCAAAATATTACCACAGCTGTATTAAGATAATCTTTGTTCTTTTCTTCTTTTGATTTTTAATGCTGAACCTTTGCTATATCACTCTTCATTTTCTATGGAGAGGAGGTCCCATGTGTTGTGTTTGCTCATGTACTAGTTCCAGGATTTCTGCATGGGGGATAAAATACTTACTGATGTCTGCCTGGTACGAAAAGTAGACAACTGTCATAGGGAGCTTTCGATTTGCTTCTTGTCTTGGCTGTGGTGGTTTTAGCCATCATATAATTCGACAGGACAACAACTGGCAATTACTTGACATAAGGAATACAGGTTCTTTTTTTTTGTTTTTGTTTTTTTTTGAGACGGAGTCTTGCTCTGTCACCCAGGCTGGAGTGCAGTGGCGCAATCTTGGCTTACTGCAAGCTCCACCTCCTGGGTTCATGCCATTTTCCTCCCTCATTCTTCCCAGCAGCTGGGACTACAGGCACACGCTGCCACACCTGGCTAACTTTTTTGTATTTTTAGTAGAGACAAGGTTTCACCGTGTTAGCCAGGATGGTCTCGATCTCCTGACCTCCTGATCTGCCCACCTCGGCCTCCCAAAGTGCTGGGATTACAAGCTTGAGCCCCTGTGCCCGGCCCGGAATAGAGATTCTTTTGGTAACCTTAGATGACAGTAGGTGCTTTTGTAGGGGAACAAGCCCCCTGCACTGAAGTATGGGCTTTAGCTAACCTAGTTATAGCAGATTCCACGTAGATTGCTGAAGAGTAAATACCTTCTGGTATTCTGATTTTGGTTGGTGGTGAATTGAAAATGATGCTTTCCCTTGCTAATGGCCAAATTACTAGTAGCTTGCACTATTTTATCTTGTGCCGATTTGTTTTAATTGATCCCTGGAATAATCTCTAAAGCCCTATACTGTGTTCTTGTAATGATTGAATTCATCACCTTGCTGAGTTTCATTGTGTCTGAGTCCTAATTTCTGATCCAGGAACTCACCTGTTTTTTACTTTGGACTACTCTACCCATTCCTAACTTCTCTAAGCAGCTACAGGTGTACCTGTGCAGCAGGGAGATCTGTCTCCTGCTCTGCTCTTACTGTCTTTTTATACTGCCCTCTGGGACCCTCAGCTGAGCCATACAAACACCTGACAAGAATTTGTCATGTGAGAATTTAGAGATCTGCCAGGACTGATGGTCATTCCTTTCCACATCAATTTTCCCATTTCTTATGCCCCTTCACAGCTCATTCCTCCATGCGTTGTCTCCATTTCAAAACAAAACAAAAATAGCATCAGTTAGAATTGGTAGCCATTTTGTAAATTTATTTGATTATGATGCTGTTTTCAAGTGTCTGTGGCACCACTGCTTTCTAAAGTTGTTTTCTGGACTCCTCAGTTCTTGATTCCTTACGTGTTTGCTGATGATTCATATCCTTTTTGCCTAGAATGTTCAGATCCTAGGAACTGACACCTGTCATGTCCTCTGTGGAACTTCTGTTTTAATGAAGTGCATATATGACTTGTCATCCAATCGATTTTTACTCTTGAGTCTTTTGAGTATATAATGACTTATTTTCCCTTTCTCCATGTAGGAATGGGATCAGGTAACCCAGAGTGCCTCTTCACACACATTGTTCAAGAGATAGCATTTGTTTTCTGTCTAACAGCTTTCTTTCTCTAGCTTGACTTGGCAGGAAGAAAAACTGGGTTGAGCTGGAAGAATCAGTAGTTGTCACATCAGGACACAGGCAGTCACAGAATGGGTCATTTCAAGGCAGGCCCTGGTGCTTTGGGATAAGGTGTGTGTGCCTGATTTCTCTAGTAACTGAGATATCTTTGAGCACCCTAACATGGAGATGTAAGGGCTAACTCTGAATCAGGGTGACTGGCAAGGACCACTATCAGAATCAGCCAGGTATTTATTGAGCATCTAGGCACAATGCTACTTGTTGACCTGCTTCTTAGGACCTACAACATGAGCCTTTATTTTGCCTCGTCTGCAACTCCACCCTTAGCCATTGCGTTGTCAGCCTGCCCTCCTTTGCCACATTTGAGTCTTCCTAACCTTACCCCTTAATAGCGATCACTTCATCATCGTGCTCTTTCCCACTATCTCTTCTCCCGGTCTCTTCCCACCCATGAAAACAAATTTAGAAAATGAAGGGAAACAAACAAAAAGTCACCATTTTGATGGGATTGAGGCATAATATCTGAGTAAGAAGGGAATCAATTAGTTTTCCTTGACAGTATCTACTGCCTGTTTCTCTCCATCCTCTTGTTGCTTCTTTTTCTTTGCTCTTCTACTCCAGTCCTTAAGTGAGTTTAGTTTTATTAGTTCCTCTAGTCCCTTTTCATTATAACAATGTGTCATAGTCTGCTTTAAAGTTTTTCATACTTACCGATGTTTTACTGCTAGTCATTCATGCCTGATGAGCACCAACAAATCATATGTGAGAGATGGATTTGGTAGGGTTTGGATACAAGGCTGGAGAATTGTGTCAGTGTGAAGAGAGAGCTTCCCTGGAGATCTCAGTATAAAGTTAGAGGACACCTGGAACAGCACCACTTTTACATAGTTCTTCAGTATCAGTAAAAGGTTATTTATACTTTAAATTCAAGTTGTTAAAAATGGAGGCATTCCACATGAGGCTAAATATTATTCAAGATTTTGATCAATAGATGTTATAAGCTGTCAACATTTAAATATACCAGTGACTTCTAGGTGCCATGTTGCACCAAAAGAAGGAAAGCAGCCTTTCAACAACTGGGAATTTGGGACATTTCTATATGATTGGGACTGTTCATCAAGTGGATGTTGCTGTGTTTTGCGATGAGGTGGAGTAGAGGGCAAGGGGATCATTTGTAACTGAAAATTTTTAGCTTGTCCTGTGGGACTTGTTAATTTTCGATTACTGCAGCCTAATCCATACAGAACTCCCAGCAACTAAATTTGTGGCTGATCCAACCAATGGCATGAGTTGGACTGGCAGTTATAGAAAAATTATGTTCTTTGAAATTTTTTTTTTAATTGGACAAGAACCCCATGCATAACGTTAATAGTCTTAACGCCAGATAACTGGGAATGTAATCTTTCCCTGTGTCTCTAAGTGATTCTCAATTGGAGTCGATGTTGGCATTTCTGATGTGTATCTACCTGCTGTTTTTACTGGCATTTACCTGCTTTACTGGGCTTATACTCAACCTTGAATACAGATTTGGACACCAGTTAAAAAAATTAACTTCAAATTTATAAATTTCTTTACTGTAGAAAACTACTTATATATGTAGAGTAGTAATTTTTGTTTTGATTTTCAATGTTTTCTTTATGTTATATTCCAAATAAAGTAAAACTTGAAATAATCTGAAAATACTTATTATTGGGAAAGAGATGTGGATTTTTTTTCAAGAAACACAATTTAATTTGTCCTGGGGGCATGTAATAACTTAACGCTAAGTTAGTAAACTTGTGTTCAGTAAAAGAGCTCAGTAACCCCATAATGAAAAAGAATGATTTTGAAAATAATATAAAAAACTTAATGTTCGGCCGGGCGCGGTGGCTCAAGCCTGTAATCCCAGCACTTTGGGAGGCCGAGACGGGCGGATCACGAGGTCAGGAGATCGAGACCATCCTGGCTAACAGAATGAAACCCCGTCTCTACTAAAAATACAAAAAAATTAGCCGGGCGAGGTGGCGGGCGCCTGTAGTCCCAGCTACTTGGGAGGCTGAGGCAGGAGAATGGCGTAAACCCGGGAGGCGGAGCTTGCAGTGAGCCGAGATAGCGCCACTGCACTCCAGCCTGGGCGACAGAGCGAGACTCCGTCTCAAAAAAAAAAAAAAAAAAACAAAAAAACAACTTAATGTTCTTGAGTTGATTTTCTTAAGTATTTTATGGTTTCCTGTAGTTTTCATTCTACTTTTTACTGGCAGGGAAAAAAGGTTTGCTGAGCTCAAGTAAACAGCCTTATCTAACTTTTAAATTTATATAAATAAATGAAATTTTCCTGTTACTCAAGGTTTTTTAATCAATGGTTGTTGCTTCTGAACATTATGATTATGAGAATTTCAAGTCATATAGTTGGTGTCACCTTTGTACTTCCATTTTTCTGTGCTCTTAGGGACAGCTTTATAAAGGGAAGAGAAGTTTGTTCTTATTGATGTGTTCAATTTTTAGGTAGTTATGCTCCTTTAATGTTAGAAGATCCTGGACTCATTTGATTCAAATGTAGAAGTCTTTCCCGTAGATATAGTTCTGATGGTCGGTTAGAAAAACTTTCTTGGTAGTAGCTTTAGTCTCTAAGTATGCTCTGATTTGAATCGCTGATTGTCATTATGTCTTCTGCTTGAATTATTTATTGCGTTATTAAAATCACTAATTTGAAGTTACTGCTATTAGAGGCATGTGTTTGCAGTTAATCCCCTTTTGGGGTCCTTTAGGCCTTTTGAAATAGTTTATTGCTCACATGGTAAATGCTACAGTTCAACCCTAAAACATTAGTATAATTAAGAGTTAGCTGTTATTGCTCAATTCCAAACAATTCAGATGCAATACCAGCAGCTACTTTTCTACCCACTGCCAGATACTTAGACAAAATGTTCAGAGAGTGTGGGGAGGTGCTGATCTATTGAAAAGCACGATCAACTTCATGTTATACTAGTAGGCCATTCAGCTGCTCTATGTTCTATTTTGTACTAGAAGTGACATTAAAGAATATTTATAGTTGAATAGATTTTCCTGCCAGTGATCTCAAAGGTTAGAGCTGTGCTGGGAACTCTCTACATTCTGGTTAATAACAGTTCTGTCAGAGATTGTCTCAGTGTTAGGTATCAGTAAGATGTTGGAACTTCAGTTAGGCCTTTACATCATGTAATCCATATATCCTTTCTGTAGTAACAGTAGGGTTTTTGGACACTGACTCGCTCCCTAAAGTCAGCTCTTGATGATAACTATTGAGGTTTTGACTGTAATATGCTTTCTAATTGAAATATAAATATTTGTACAAATGTATATTTAGCATACCACACAACCAGTTTTGCAAAACAAAAAATAAACTAGTAAAGAAGATACCTTTTAAAATAGTAGTTTATGTGTATTAGTGTATTTCCATTTGCCAATATATTCATACTAGTAAAAATAGAAAAAAATACATTTGTTAACACCTTTTAATAGTGAGAATTAGGTAGAAATCTTCCCCAACCAAAGGGTTATTTGATTTTTCTTCCCTACTTGTCTCTAATTAACAACTCTTCGTCTATTTTAAATTTAGATATATAGGATAATTAAGATTCTTTTATAAATAATTTCTTGAATTAGCATTTTCACAGCTACACTTTTAGAGTTATTTTTTAAAAAACAGATATAAAGGTAAAATATTTACAAAAATTATTACTTCATGCTTTGTACAAATACAGATCACATCTATTTTGACTTTTAAAAAATATCCTTTCTGAGCAAACGTGCTGAAGTAGATTTAAAAGTAAGATTAATAATCCATAAACTATGAAAATAATCAAAATGAGAAGGGAAACTTTCCTTAACATTAATAGAACTAGTCTTATTTTGTTTCTATTTTTCATTCTTACTTTAGTCCTTGTTTATCTGAGTATTGATATTTAATATAAAAGTTGTAGATAAATCTTTGTATATAACATAGATGACAGTTAATAAATTTTATTTGCTTATGAAATACTGTAGCTAGCAAGCTGTAAATTTTAAGTAGCAAAATTAAATTTGTTTGGAATATATGGAATTCCTCAAAAATGAAACTGAGAGAACCTACTTCTATTCCTTAAACAACTGCTTATTCTCATGTCACATGAAATACATCTTTTGTATCTCTTTGTGCCTCTGGCTTTTCTGTAAAACGGGCTCAAGAATTTAATTGACTGCCTTCATCCCTTTCAAGAACATTGACAGATACCTCGAAGTCTTTGGAAGACAAAATGCCACCTTGTGTATTTTTTGATACTAACTTGCCTTGTAAGTAAATACTATGTATTGTACACAGTGGCGTGGTGTGACATTGTGAACTTTTTTATGAGAACAGAAGTTGTTTGCATGCTTTGATGTTAATCTATAATTTTATTATTTTTATAATTTCTGAACATGATTCTTTCCTCTCTCTCCATTGCAGTGGGAACTGTCCCTCCCAACACCTCTGTGTTCTATACTGTTCCTGAATAAGAGGTGGGAGGTGGGGTACTTAATGTTTTCTGGCAGTCTCTTAGAAATGTGCAAAGAAATTGTTGTGCTGCTTGGTTAGGAATATATCCCTGGTCTGCAGTAGATGGAGGAGCGCTTTATCAGCTTAGGAATAGACAAAAAGAGCCCTCTGTTTCCTCATTTTTAGGTTTTCTTCCACAGGTTTATGCTGCCCTGCATGCTGACTCGTGGGTTGGAGAGTCAGGTAGAACTTTTTGTTTTTAATGTATAGAAAGTGCAGTTAAAGGACAGAGTCCCAGTCTAGGATTTTGGAGACCTGGATTCTTGTCTGTGCACTACTCCTATACTGGTATTCACTTTATCCAGTTCTGGACTATTTCCCATCTTTATGAATGAGGACACTGTGGTATGGGGATGCTCGTGAGTGAAGAGGGATGTTCTTGCATTGAATGCCTAGATTCCATACAATTTTGAAACGGTGATTAAAAGTATGTATAAAGCTACGTATAATTATTCATATGAAGCTGTTACAACTCATTATCATTTTCTTTATATTTGCGTATGGGGGTTAATTTTTACTGCCTAAGAACTTCGTTGCATAACTCCCAACATTGTTAGTAAATGCTCATGGTTAAATTGCCCTGTCTCCTTTAAAGGATTTCTGAGTGCTGTTTGTTAAACTTTCTGTGATAAAAGTAATTCTTGTGAAGTGTAAGGAAAGATGGTAATTTTCATATCTGGTATTTGTGAAGCTTGCTTGGTAATTCTTAGTCTCATGGTAGAGGTTTTTCTCTACCATGAGACTAAAAATTATTGTTTTTTTGACAAAAGTATTTTGGTTTTTTGACGTCTTTTGTCATTCTTTTCCAGAGAATTCGGTCAACAGTGGATGAAAAAGAACAAAAACAACTTCTTATGGATTTGGATGTAGTAATGCGGAGTAGTGATTGCCCATACATCGTTCAGTTTTATGGTGCACTCTTCAGAGAGGTAGGAATAAATTGGGTTTTAGCTGACTAATGAATATCTAATTGGGACAAATGAAGATGGCAGGATTTGATTCTATTCTTAAATGCAATATATTAGTAACAAGTTAATATCTCAGTATCTTAGTATGTAACCATGATAACGTACATATTAACTTCTGACTGTTTTTGGGGTGGTGGGTAAGGGGTGAATCGCATACGTGTGTGTGTGTGTGTTTGTGTGTGTATTTTAGTATTTGTGGCTGTCATTTGTAAATCTCATACAAATATTTTATGTTCTTTAAGAACCTGAAAAATCAGCTGACTTCTAAATATCAGCGCTTTTGCTACAGTTTTAGATTTTCATTGGGCCTTGAGCAATGCCCCCCCGCCCAACTTTATATTTTACCTTTTATTCATCTGTCATCAAGTGTATATCTGCATTTAATATAAACACTTATGTGTCCCTGCCCATAATCCTGAAGTATACCCATCAGACATGGAAATGAACAATTACAATGTAAATTATTTTTTTCTAATTCTTTTATCCAGATTTTTGTGTAGAAACTAAAGCTCTTAATTTCTTGGTCTCATAATCCTGTTTCCTCTGGTTATTTTGTGTCCCAACTTGGGTTATCATTTCTGCTTCCAGCTCTCAATCCACTTACTCATTTCCAGTCATCCAGCTGCCTAAAATGTGGAAGTGAGTTTGGGCTAGGAGTAGAACTGGAGCTGTAAATGAAGCAATACATTATGGTGTCCTAGACTGCCATCAAAAATTGTGATACTTAGTAGGACTTGAACTGAACTGCTAAGCATTTCAAATACTGTTTTAAAAAAGTACCTTTCTCATTTTGCAAATGTTAGTATGAATAGCTGGGTTGTTATAAACTGGTAAGAAAAACCCTACTCTCTTTTTGGGATGGGATTATAGAGTGTATCCTTGGGGTTTGTATTGTTACTGGCTTTAAAATTAATATATATTTTTGAAACAGGGCTGAATGTAGCACTGAATAGAAATATATGAAATCTTACAATTGGAAAAGATGTTAGAGGTTAGTTAATTCTAAACCTAATTCTGAAATTTTTATTTGTTTTTCTGTACTCTTACTAGGTAACTAGTAACAACACATTCTACTTCATGAGAGATTCCCATTTCTTTGCTGAATCACTAATTGTTAGTTCTAGACTCATGTAGTTTCTTTCTATTCCTGTCTTTTTACTTTTTAATGATGAGAATATTCATTTTTATGACCAGATATACTGAATTTATTAATTTTCTTCCATCATTTCACATCAGATTCCATTACATCAGTATACAGTCATGTATTCATGTGCATGACTATAACTTGGACCTAAATATTATGTAATGTTATTCTAAATGTTTGGAACTTTCTTCATGTTGCACAAGAATCTTACCATCTCCTCCTCCCTTTATTCCCAAACTGTGAACTTTTCTTCACAATCATTGAATCATCACACCATATGCAGAACAATAATTAATTAGGGACTAAATTAGATATTCTCTCCTAACTAGATTCTGTGGTTAGTTTTTTCAGTGCTGTATTCATTTTCACTATAGACTTTCCCCAGCTCTACCTGAACCCTAAATCACCTCCATAGTGCTGGAATATACCAATTTATTTCACTCGTTCATTTATTTAATCATTCAAGTACCATTTACATACCTAGCCTCGGGCTAGATAGTGTGGGAGTCTGACTATATGAAAAGAAAGCCGAGTAAGTCGTATTTGTGATTGACAAAGGTGTGGAAACAAAGCACAGAAGCTTGGAGTAGTGTCTGAGCAATATTCTAATGGTTTTGTTATCATGGATAGCTGAGTCACATTTGGTTTTATGTCTCAGAAGGATTGAAGGGAGTTGACATATGCAGCTGTAAACACTAACATCTGTTGAATGCTTTGTAGTTTTCACATATATTTTCTTCCCAATAATCTTCGGGATTTGGTGGTATTATCCCCTTTTTTCAGATAGGAAAATGAAATCTAGTGTATTTGACAAAAGTTACACAGCCAACAAGTGGCAGAGATGGGATTCCAGAGACAGAAATCTCGCTGTTCCTTCTATTTTATTACAAGTGGTCCAGAGATGAAGAGATATATATAGATATAGATATATATGCTTTTTAAATAAGATTTTTGATATGATAAGATGCGTGATAAGTTGAAGGCTTAGGAACTACACAGTTAAGCTGTACAAAGACCCGGAATGCCTAAGTAGATGAAACATGAACTTTCCCCCCAAATTAGAATGCAATCTGTAATAGGTACTTTCTGAATAATAAAAGATTAAGTTTCAAGAAAGCAGAAAGTAACAACTTTTACAATAGTATATTTTACAATAAAAATATAGTTTTTCAATAGTTTTACAATAAAAGTGTAGTTTTACAAGAAAAGTGTTACTTTTATTATTTACCTTTAAAGAGTGAATAGTAGAAGTGTATTTCCCCAAGTTACAAAGGTTAAAAATATTAAAATGGTCAGGCACTGTGGCTTAAGCCTGTAATCCCAGCACTTTGGGAGGCCAAGGTCGGTGGATCACGAAGTCAGGAGCCCGAGACCAGCCTGGCCAATATGGTGACACCCTGTCTCTATTAAAAATACAAAAATTAGCCAGGCGTGGTGGTGCATGCCTGTAGTCCCAGCTACTCGGGAGGCTGAGGCAGAAGAATCACTTGAACCTGGGAGGTGGAGGTTGCAGTGAGCCAAGATCTCGCCACTGCACTCCAGTCTGGGCAAGAGAGCGAGACTCCATCTCAAAAAAAAAAAATAATATATATACACACACACACACACACACACACACACACATATATAAAAGAGATTTAATAAGAGTTTAAAGAAACATTTTTCTTTTGCAGTTGATGAGTTACATGTATCTTTTTTGGTGACATGACCTTCAGTTCCAATAATAGACCAAAAAAAATCTGAGTTCATGAAAGGAAATAGTAGAAATGAATGTATGTAGTCAGGACTTTTTACCTTACCTTACTAGCACTGTGAGAGAGACAGTGCTTTCGATTCCTGTTACTGTGAGACACTCTCCAGGGATTTCATTTCGCCTAACTTATACAACCACTGGACTTCAGCTCTTGGTTTGGTTCAGTCAGCCATCCATCGAGGAGCTTATGAGATGTTCCTTTTCTCATTCTTGCAGCAACTATTTATTTATTTTAATTTAAATGTTATTTAAATTTAAGGGATACAAGTGCAGTTTTTTTATATGGATATATATATATATATATATATATTTTTTTTTTTTTTTTGAGACGGAGTCTCGCTGTGTCTCCCAGGCTGGAGTGCAGTGGCGCGATCTCGGCTCACTGCAAGCTCCGCCCCCTGGGTTCACGCCATTCTCCCGACTCAGCCTCCCAAGTAGCTGGGACTACAGGCGCCCGCTACCACGCCCGGCTAATTTTTTTGTATTTTTAGTAGAGACGGGGTTTCACCGTGTTAGCCAGGATAGTCTCGATCTCCTGACCTCGTGATCCACCCGCCTCGGCCTCCCAAAGTGCTGGGATTACAGGCTTGAGCCACCGCGCCCGGCCTTATATGGATATATTGAGCAGTGGTACAGTTTGGGTTTTTAGTGTATCTGTCACGCAAACAATGTAAATTGTGCCCATCAAGTAATTTTCGATCATCCACCCTTTTCAACTCCTCCCTCCCTTCTGTGTCTCTAAGGTCTCCAGTTCTGTATTCTGTCCATGCGTGCACATGATTTAGCTCCCATTTATAAGCGAGAACATGTGGTATTTGTCTTTCTGTTTCTAGGTGGTTTCACTAAAAATGGCCTCCAGTGTATCCGTGTTGCCACAAAAAAAAAAAAAAAAAAAAAAAAAAACATGATTTCATTCTTTTTTTAATGGCTGTCAGTATTCTATTGTGTATGTATGTCACATTTTAAGGACATTTAGGTTGATTGCATGACTTTGCTATTTTACATAGTACTGCAATAAGCATACCAGTGCAGATATCTTTTCGATATAATGATTTATTTTTCTTTGGGTAGATACCCAGTAGTAGGATTGCTGGATCAAATGGTAGTTCCACTGTTTAGAGATTAATCTTGCTGTTGGGTAATATTGAGCTTCTGAAAGTTCCGTCACTTATTCAGAGCAGTGAATAATACTTAATACTGAAGTTGGTAATTCTGTGTTGCCATTGTCTTCAACCATGCATAGTTCTTTCTAGGATGGAACCAAACTCAAAAAAAAGTCCAAAGTACAGCTTGGATTTGGTTTAGATAAGTTATTAGGTCACTCAATTGCACATGTTCCTAAGAGTCATTTTCAGGCTTTGTAGGTAGGTGGAAAAAAGAGCTTGATATTAATTGAATAATGGAAGTAACTGCTAGCCTATATTTTACAAAAAAGACCTAGCATTTATCTTAACAGTGCTGAAACCTAGTATCACTTAAAAATTTTTCTGATGCATAAAATTTGAGAATTTCATAGCAGGTAAACTCTTAAAACATCTTTTGAGATTGGGCAATAAATTCTAGTGCAGAAAGCACTGTTCTTGAGTAACTTCTAAATGTAGAAGTTCATCAGATTATAGAAGGCAGTGATGCTGGCTAAAGCGAGTTATCTCCCCCTTTTTTATCCTTACTTCCACCCCTCTTCTCCTTTCCCTCTTCTTTCTCCTTGCAAGTTTTAAATGCAGCTTATGGAGGTAAAATTGACATCTGATAAACTTCCCATATGTAAAGTGTACAGTTTGATATGTTTGAACAAACATATACGCCTGTAGAATTATCACCAAAATCAAGGTAATGAATGTACCCATCACTCACAAGTTTCCTTATACCACGTAGGTAATGCCTGCCACCTCTCTGCTGTCCCCATCCTCAGATAACCACTGACCTGCTTTATGCCTTTATAGATTAATTTGTATTTTCTAGATTTTTATATAAATGGGATCTTACAGTATGTACTTCTCTTTTTCAGTTTGTCGTCTTTCATTCAGTATAATTATCTTGCATTTATCAGTAGTTTATTTCTTTTTATTGCCGAGTACTATATGTAATGTTCCATTATGCAGACATATCAGTTTGTTACTCATTTACCTGTTGATGGCCTTTTGGATTATTTTCAGTTTTTGTCTATTACAAATAAAGTTGCTTTGAGCATTTATGTACAATTGTTTGTATAGACATAAGCTTTTATTTTCCTGGGGTAATTACATGGGGGTGGAATGGCTGGATCATATTGCAGGTGTATGTTTAACTTTTTAAAAAATGGACAAACTTTTTTCTAAGGTAGTTGTACCATTTTATGCTTCCATCAGTAGTTTTTGAGAGTTCTGTTTCTTCCATGTCTTTTCCGGCACTTAGTATGATCTGTCGTGTTAATCTTTAGCCATTCTAGTAAATGTATGTTGTAATCTCTTTGTATTTTTAATTTGCATGTTTCTGATGACTAACAGTGTTGAATGTCTTTTCATGTGCTTATTTACCAACTGTATATCTTCTTTGATGAAGATCCTGTTAAAACCTGTTGTACATTTTTATTTAAATTGGGTTTTTTTGTTATTCAGTTTTGGGAGGTTTTTAAAAATATATTTTGAATACAAGTTTATTATCAGACCTATGATTTGCAGATACTGCCTCCTGTCTGTGCTTATCTTTATATATATATATATATATATATGTTCTTAACAGTGTTTTTGGAGAGCAAAAGTTTTTAATGTGGGCCATTAAAATTTTTGATATGGGCCAATTTTTAAATTTATCTATTGTACTTTTTATGTTGTATGTAAGAGCTCTTGTCTAACTCAAGCTCACTTAAGATTATTTCTTATGTTTTCTCCTAGCAGTTTTATAGTTTTAGGTATCACATTTATGCTTACCCATTTGGAGTTAGTTTTTATATATATCGAGAGTTATATAGTGATGAGGTTTTTTTTGCATGTGGATATCCTTTGCACCTTTATCAGATATCAGTTGTCCATATAGATATGGGTCTATTTCTGGACTGCTCTGTTCTGTTGATCTGTTGTTTGTCTGTCTTTGCACTAATCTCACATGGCCTTCGACTACTCCAGCTTTGTAGAAAGTCTTCAGATTTGAGAGTGTTGGTCCTTAAACTTTGTTCTTTGAAAAGTTGTTTCAGCTCTTTCATATCCTTTCTATTTTCATGTGGATTTTAGAATCTTCTTGTCGATTTCTACCAAAAAAGACCTGGAAAAAAACAGCAAAAAAAAAAAAAAAAAAAAAACCACCTGCTGGGATTTTTGATTGGGATTTTGCTAAATTTGTAGGTCTACTGGGGGAGCATTGATATCTTAACAATATTAAGTCTATTGACCCTTTTCTGTGGCATCTCACTTTATTATTTTACATCTTCTTTAATTTTTCTCAGCAATATTTTATGGTTTTTACTGTATGTCTTTCATCTTTTTACTAGAGTTGCCTTTAAGTGTTTATTTGTAATGCTGTAATATATATTCTTAATTTTCTCTTGTGACTAATATGCACAAATATCGTTTGATTTTTTATATTGATCTTGTGTGCAACAGCCTTGCGAAACTCAAATTCCAGTTGCTTTTTTAGCTCCCTTCAGATTTACTACATAGATCATCATTTTGTCTGTGAATAGAGAGTTACTTCTTTCTTCCCCAGTTAGTTCCTTTATTTATTTTTGTCTTGCCTCATTGCACTGGCTAGAACCTTCAGTATGCTGTTGAATAGGTACGGTGAGAGTAGACATCCTTGTGTTTTTTTCTGATCCTAGAGAGAAAGCATTCATGTTTTCATCATTAAATATGATATTAGCTGTGGGGTTTTCATAATTTTTTTTAAAATCAAGTTAAAGAAGTCTCCTTTTACTCATAGTATGCTGAGAGATTTTGTCAGGAATGGATGTTAGACTTTTGTCAGATTCTTTTTCCAGATCCTTGAGATGTTTTTGAGATGTATGGTTTGTTGGTTGTTTTAATAATGGTAAGTTATATGGATTGATTTCTGATATTAAGCATAGCTTTTATTTCTGGGAGAAATTCAGTTGGCGTTATGACGTATTCTCTTTTTTATCTGTCATTGGATTCAATTTGCTAAATTACTAACATTTCGCTAATTTGCTAAAATTCATTTAAAATTTTTATATCTGTGAGAGACATTGATGTATAGTTTTCTTATTTTTGTCTGACTTGTATCAGTGTAATGCTAGCCTCGTAGAATGAGTTGGGAAATATTTCCTCTTCCTGAGTTTTTTGGGAGAATTTATATCTAATTGGTATTTTTTTTTTTTTGTAAATATTTGATGGAATTTACCAGTGAAGCCACTTGAACTTAGCAATGTCTTTGTGAGAATATTTTTGACTGAATATCCAGTTTCTTTCAAATATAGAGTTATATTCAAGTTACATATTTCTTGTTGAGTGATCTTTGGTATTTGTTTCTTTGAAGAAATTTATCCCTTTCATCTAAATTATCAAATTTATTGGAATAAAATTATTCATAATATTTCTTTTTTATTATTTTAATATTGGTAGAGTCTGTAGTGTGTTACTTCTGTCTTCCCTGTCCCTCCCTCCCTGCCACTTGTTTCTGATACCGATAATTTTTTTTTTTTTTTTTTTTTTTTTTTTTTTGAGACGGAGTCTCGCTGTGTCTCCCAGGCTGGAGTGCAGTGGCGTGATCTCGGCTCACTGCAAGCTCCGCCTCCCGGGTTCACGCCATTCTCCCACCTCAGCCTCCCAAGTAGCTGAGACTACAGGCGCCCGCTACCACGCCCGGCTAGTTTTTTGTATTTTTAGTAGAGACGGGGTTTCACCATGTTAGCCAGGATAGTCTCGATCTCCTGACCTCGTGATCCACCCGCCTCGGCCTCCCAAAGTGCTGGGATTACAGGCTTGAGCCACCGCGCCCGGCCTGATACCGATAATTTATGTCTTATTTTTTTCTTCCCAATTAGTCCAGCTAGAGGTTTATCAATTTTATTGACCATCTCGATGAACCAGCTAGCTCTCAGTTAAATGATTTTCTTTTCTTACCTTTTTTTTTTAAAGTCAAGGTCTTGCTCTGTGGCCCAGGCTGGAGTGGTGCAGTGGTCTCATCCTAGCTCAACCCAACCTTGAACTCCTGGGCTCAAGGGATCTTCCCACATCAGTCTCCTGAGTAGCTGGGACTACAGGCATGCACTACCACCACCCTGCTAATTAATTTTTTTTTTTTTTTTTTTTTTTTGTGGAGGTGGGGTCTCACTTTGTTGATCAGGCTAGACTCAAACTCCTGGCCTCAAGCCTTTCTCCCACCTTGGCCCCCTAAAGCACTGGAATTACAGGCATGAACCATTGCATCCAGCCTCAGTTACATGATTTTCTGTATTGCTTTTCTATTACTATTATTATTTTTTGATGGGGGGATTCATTCTGATTGTGGTTTCTTACTTTCTTTTACTTATTTTTGCTTGATTTCCTTTTTTTTTATTTGTTTGTTAAGGTGGTCCATGTTCTTTTTAAACTGTGAAATAGTTTAAACATAGACTAAATTACAGAGGAGGAATAGCTACCCAAATCCTATATTGGCATATTTATTCTTTATATGTCTTTAAATATTATAAATGCACTTAAAGCCCTCATCACATTTCCCTTTCCAAATCTCATCACTACTCTGAGTGTTTCCTTTAACTTGCTTGTTGGTTTAGGTCATCCATATGGGCATTTTCCCCTACATTTTACATAATATTGCTTTCTGTATTTTCACAGTTTAAGTAAATGGAATGCTAAATGCATTCTCTATTATACATTTTATTCAACAGTTTTATTCAACATAGTTTTCAAGATTTATGTAAATATAGATTCATAATATATAGATTTAATTTATTTTAACTATGTAGTATTCTAATGATTAAATACACCCTATTTTGTTTTATTTTTAGAAATAATCCTAACATAGATTGCTTCTAATTTTTTACAATTATAAACAGCACAAAAATGAAGAATTGTTTTGCATGTCTCCTTGACAACTTAGGTTACAGATTATTCAGCGTATGTCCCTGGAAATACAATTGCTAAATTTAATGATACCCATATCTCCAGCTGGAGTACTGACTTACATTTCCACCAAAGTTTCTGTATTGAGAATTGTATTTGGTATCAGTCATTCCTGACTGTTAGTAGCTTATGGTTTCAGTTGTTATGGTTACCTCTTGGTCCACGTTGGCTCCTAGAGTTCAGCTATCATGTCCACACGAAGGGGGAAAAAAAAGGGAAGAACGAAAAGGATTTTCCTGGAGTCATGAACCAATGATTTTGTGTTGATACCTCTGTGGCTGCCTTTCTTTACATTTAAAGACCAGGAAATGTAGATTTTAGCTAGGTATATTGTGCAGAGGAAAGGGGGAATGTTTATTGAGTATGCCATCAGCATTTACTGTCACAGATCTTTTACCTGGTCTGTACTAACATTTGATAATAAACGTTTAATTTTTGGCAGTTTGAAGTGGTATCTCACTTTTAAAATTGCATTTCCTTGATTGGTGAGGTTCAGAATTTTTTACATATATTTAGGCTTTTTTTTTTTTAATTGCCTTTGATATAATTCTACTAAGTTTTATCTTTCCCTAATTAATTTAGCATAACTGTTTATTATTCAGGATACTGATCTTTTGTTTCTTTACATCCAAATAGATGCTTTTGTCTCTCATTTTTAAACTTTTGGTGTGTTCTCCTTGTTTATACAGAAGTATTCATTATAATGGGGTTAAATTTAACAGGTCTTATCCTTTGTGATTTGTTGTTTTTATGTGTGTTCTTGGGAAAAATTTTTTTCCGACATAAAAGTCATGGAGAACTCTTAGAAAAAAAAAACTTTTGCTTTTTTGCAAAATCCATTTGGGAGTTTTTGTATATATATTTGTGAATGATTTGATGTCAGAATTTAATTTTTTTCTATATGGAAGGTAAGTTGTCCCAGCGGCATTCATTGAATAATACATTCTTTTACTATGATTTGCTGTAACTTTTGTCATATATCATATTTCTGTATGTGCATGAACTTTTGCATCTGTTTCTTTGGTATATTTACCTTTTATTTCTGACTGCTTCATAAAAAGTCTTTGTGTAGTAGGTCAGTATCTCTTCTTTAAAATCATCTTAGTTATTCTTGGCTCTCCTTTAATGTAAGCTTTAGGGTCAGTTTGTTCAGGTCCTTGAAAATTTTGATTAGAATTTAACTGAATTCTTAGATTAATTTGGGAGAATTTGACATGCTTCTCATCTTGAGTCTTCACATTTGTAATCATGGTCTGCCACTCCATTTGTTCAGGTTGTTGTTATGTCCTTTAGTAACATTTTATATTTGTTTTCATAAAGGTTCTGCCTATTTTATTAGATATATTTCCTGGTGACTTAGTTTATATTTTTATTGAGAATGATATCTTTTTAAATTTATTTTCTAATTAGTTATTATTGGTATATGTTATTGGTTATAAATGAATCTTTAGGAACCCTTATGTTACCTTAGTAGTTGAGTTTTTCATCATTCTCTAGCTTTTTTCCCCCAATAAACCCACATTTATTAACTTCTGCATTTCAGACCTGTGGTCATCCTGTTTTCTGCTTGAGCATGACAGTTCATGCTGCTGTCACTACTTTTTCAGACAGCTCAGGGCATTTCATTTTTTAAATTCAGCTCATTACCATTGTCTTGTTCTCTGTATGACCAAAAGGAACTGTCAGAGAGGTAAGAAGGTTACATTAGGTTATGTTCCTTAGAAATTACAAAGAGGTCTCTCTCTCTCGAGCTCATTGCTCTTTTCTGTCCCCACTTCTCACCTTCAGTTCTGAGTTTACTTCTTACCTTTATTCTCCCACTCCCATGCCCATCTTTCTCTTTTGTTTGCCCGTATTTCCCTTCCTTCTCCCTTCCATTTGGTAACTATAGTTTTTACCACCTGCCAGGCACTTTAGTTTGTGCTTTGCATATGTTAACTCATTTGCCCTTTATCACAGTCCACTGAGGATGGTGGGGCAGTCTCATTTCATAGATGAGGACGTGAGGAGACCCAAGCTTATAAAAGTAGAAAGTAGGAGAGCTTGGATAATGTCAGGCGTTTCAGACTCCTAATGTCATTTTTTTTATTGTTGTTGTTGTTTTCACTTTGCTGTATTATTGAGGTTCGTTCTTTCTACTGTTTTTATAAGTGGATGAAGTAAATGTGCTGTATGTCTCTAATAAAAATTTTTAGTAAACCTACTTAGATAGTGTCTCTAAAATAAAGCTATGTCTATTTTGGGTGGAGGGTGTTACTTGATCTTTCACGATAGCCATTCTCACAGGTCTCTCTAAAGAAAAAGAGGTTTACAGAGAAGAAAGACTTAAATGCAGAAATAATCAGTAAAAGTTTACTATGTCCAATATGCTTTACAAAAACATATTATGTATAGCCATGTATAGCTAGCTATGTGAATGTTCTAGAAAGTGGTCCTGTTGTAAGAGTGCATTGTAAACATTGATAAAAGAAAAACATTAGGGACACTGGATTCTATTCATGGGTAAGTGTATTATTCTGGGCAAGTTATTTTACTTTTAACAGGCATTAATCTCCTATATAATCCAAGGATAGAATTGATTATATAATCATTATATATTTGAAGGATACGAGATTAGTGGGTAGAAAATCTTTGCTGTATTTATAAATAAGCAACAACATACAGAACTGTTTAAGGTAATTTTTAAAAATCATTTTGATAGTATTTTCATTTTTGTAAGGTACTTTGTAGTTCTTGTTCATCTGTGTGTCCTGTACTTTTATTATAATCATGGTATCTGCTTTTATTTTTTATTTTTTCATGACTCACGCATCTCTCTCATGAACTGTATTCATTTTCAGAAATATTGATTTTAGATAATCTCTTTAATGTTGTAGTATTCCCTTTTGTGAGATAGTTCATCGATTTCTAGTTTTGTTTTTTCTTAGTGTAATTTATGGAGCATTTGTTTCAGTTACATTCCCAGACATAGGATGATTCTGTAAAATGGTATCAACACAGTTATTTCTGTTTTATTGTCAAATTGCTGTCAAATTGGTTTAAAACAATCTATAATGCAAGAAATGTTTGAATGATTCAGTTTAATTATAGCCGGCGTCCAGTCATTTAACAAGTATTTATTGAGTCTTTGCTCTGGCAGAGGTTACATTCTAGTGGGGAATATATATGACAAACATAATAAATAAGTAAATTACACTTTACATTAGAGCATGATGATGACTTTACAGAACAGAGCAGGATGGGGGAGTGCCTGGTGGGATGACTTGCGCTTTACATTACTTAAAGTAGGCCTTGCTGAGAAGGTGGCATTTGAACAGGGTCTTGAGGCATGGGATTTACTTTATGTATTTTTGTCTTTTGTGGCTAATTTAAGAAGTTTATGTAGTCTCTTAAGATTACTGTCATCTATTTTCATTGTTAGTAAGAATGAATGGTTTTATACATACTTCCTATTTTTTTTTCTATTTTGGCAAAATTTGAAATTTTTATAAAAGCACAGAAGTTTTCTGTGTAAGCCTGTCCCTGTCCATACAATTAAAGAGTGGGGAAAATTGGCTTTAACTACATTGTTTGTATTTAAATCTGTTGAAGGCTTTAATAAGAAAACAAATATTATTACTAGTTTGAGATTTGAAATAAACAAGAATAAGATTGCTCCTTTCTTAATATTTACATTTTAAGTAAAGGCAAGGTGATATTTAAGATATGTAAGAATAACAGATATTTGTTATTTTATAGGGTGACTGTTGGATCTGTATGGAACTCATGTCTACCTCGTTTGATAAGTTTTACAAATATGTATATAGTGTATTAGATGATGTTATTCCAGAAGAAATTTTAGGCAAAATCACTTTAGCAGTAAGTACCTAGTCTTTAAATTATTCATTGTGTATATAGTTATATAGAGATGCTGCTGGAGTTTTGAATACACATATTTGAATGTCACTCACAGTACCTTCCTGAAAATAATTCATAGTGAATAACCAGAGACAAAGTTACTTCTGTGGGGTAGTTAGCACAATAGTAGTCATAATGGTCTCGATAAATACTGCCAATGTTCTTTCCCTTTGAATCTCAATGAATCATAACAGACTGTTCTGTAAATAAAACTAGAAAAAGCAATTTTCTGTTCATTTTTTCCTGTTGCTTTAACTATTTTTAAATAGGCTATATTAGCACAGTTATCCCGAAATTAATCAGAATCACAGCCGTCTCCTTGAAGCCCCATAATTGAAGCCCTTGGACAAAGTATGTTTACTATGATTTAAGATTTTGGTTATTCAGTCTAAACTATCTAAAATTTTGACTAGCAGTTTCAGGGACCAGTGTTACTACTAAATTTGGTTAATTCACTTTCACCAGAGGACCAAAAAAGAAAATAGGTACTTTTTTACATATGTGTTTATAGTTTTGAAAGTAAATTGGTTGATCACTTTGTTTCTTGCTCTGAATCTTTAAGTCGGCAAATGTATGTACATTTTTTTCCTAAAGGAAAAAGATAATTTACTTTCATAGAGCAAAATTCATAAGATTCTTAGAAACTCCTGAGAATCTGAGCTAATGGCATGTTTTAGGTTAGTTGATATATAAACTAAATCATACAGGAAGTTGTAAAATAGATACTTCGGTTGCATGTAATTTCCCAGCTCTTCCTTACCTGCATACTACCCCTCCAATGTAGTTCACCAAGATATAGATACCCTTTCAAATAATTTCATAAAAAGATTTTATGAAAATCATTTTATTTTTAAAGTTTATGAAAATAATTGTATAAAATGAAGCTAACTTAGACTAGAAACTTATTCATTATTTAGCTGGGTATATGAAATTTTACAATGATTAGTTTAGCCATCTCTCTCCAATATATTAAACCAGTGTTATCTTGAAACTTGTTACTATTCGTAATAATTATAATAATAGAAAAATGACAATAGCTAATGGTTATTAAATGCTTATTTGCATCAAACTGTTTGTGACATTTAATCTTCATAGCAACTCTCTGTGGTAAATAGTGTTACCCCATCTTTATGGATGATAATCTGAAGCATAGACAGATGAAATAATTAATGTGCTTTGAAGTGTATGCAGTTAGAAGTGGCAAATGATTTAAATCCAGGCAGCCTGATCCCAGAACCCTGCTCTTAACCACTCTATGACAGGATGACCATGAAATTAGAAAACAGAAAATTATTTTATATATTGCAATATAAAGAATATATACCATAGAAAATGATTTATTCCATATTTGCGTTAGTCAAGACTTGGTGATCATTTTATATATACTAAGCACACATGTAAAATTATTTTGTGTTTAGTCTTTTCTTGCTAATTAATAAACTAGCAAACACACAAGCATAGCTATTCACAACAAATTTATGTGTTCTACATTTCTCGTACCTAGCAGCTTGACATCAGCAAAGACTTAATCTTACAGCAAATGGTTGGCCTGTTGTTTAGTTCTCCTTTAGTTTGAGGTTGTGTCTCTCTTCCTTCCCTTCCTGAATAAATGTGTAATATTCTGATCATGATCAGTGACCAGGCAACAGGATAAATTCCCACAGTGGTGAACAGAGTTACGCTAGCTCTTCAAAAATCACCTTGAAGGCTTAGCACCCAATGAGGGTGGATAATTGTGAGGAACTGAGAATTTAGAAAACTTTTTATGTACTATTGGACTTAGAAATTGAAATCGATTTTGCTGCAAGTTATTACTCTTAGTTGAAATGGAACCAACTCAGTGATCGTTGTTGTCCTTTTTTTATTTTTGAACATGTTAGAGGCCAGGCACAATGGTTCATGCCTGTAATCCCAGTAGTTTGAGAGGCTGAGGCAGAAGGATTGCTTGAGCCCAGGAATTTGAGATCAGCCTGGGCAACATAGCTAGAACCCTGTCTCTACTAAAAATTTAAAAAGTTAGCCAGGCATGCATCTGTAGTCCCAGCTACTTGGGAGGCAGTGGTGGGAGCGAGACCCAGTCTCAAAACAAAAAGGAAAAAAAAATACAAGGAAATTTTAGGTTGGAGATACAAAAAAAGATAAAATTTTAAATGAATTATTAAATTATAAGTCTAAGTTACTGGGTGGGTGGGTGGGTGGGTTGGTTGGTTGGTTGGTTGGTTTGTTTTAGCCATCAGGGAACAGCATATAAAGACAACTAAGCTTTTAGATCTGAAATTATTCAGTATCTTTGGATAACAAGAAATGACAGAATATTGAAATATTAAGCTTAAAGTGTATGCAAAGGACTACATGGGATATTACTTGTTTTCAACTATTATGCTGTTTGAATAAAAAGAAACAAGGTGCTTATTTCATCTCTTCTTTTCTCCCTAGACTGTGAAAGCACTAAACCACTTAAAAGAAAACTTGAAAATTATTCACAGAGGTGGGTATGGATTGGTATTTGCTTAATAGAAATTAACTTTTTTCTCTTAATTGATGAACAGTTACTGAAAATTACAGTGTCACTGTATAAACTTTCCTAAAATATTCATATTTTTAGCAAAAAATGATTTATGTACTCTAAAGCTCATATTATTACTATTTTTTTCTTTAGGATTCAATAAATTTCAGTCTGTCTTAGTATGTTGGACTTAGAAACTAAAATAGATTTTGCTGCACATTGTTATTACTATTAGTTGAAGAATAATTATGCATTTGCCTGATAGATAATTAATGTTTTTCTGCATACAAATAGGGCATCGAAGTGGTCCTGTGGACATTCAGAGAAGAATCTGAGGGATAGTACTGTCAAGCATTTTAAAGGCACGCTATCCCTGTCTGTTGTTTCTTCTTCACATTAGAGGATGTTTCTAAATTGAGACAAATCTTTTAATTGGTATTATAAGTTGAAATTTCTCTAAAGCATGTTGTATTTGTGTAAACAGTGATCTTGCCCTTATTAGATGCATATTCAAATGAAACATTTGATGTAGTTGAAGGCCAAACCTAGAAAAGTAGTAACCCTGTGGGAATCCCGAATTTAATCCAGCAAATAGATGAAATGCTTGCTTTTCTTATTACCGTGCTAGACTCAGGGTAGTGAGGTGCTGGCTTTGAGGAAACACACTGGGTCAGTACCCCTCAGCAAATTTGTAATGGAAAAACCTAAGACAGTACGTGGCAGTGGGTGATTTAGCCTGACAGTAAACAGGAAGAAAAGTAAAAGGTCAAAATCAAGAGAAGTGAAAAATTTCTAATTCTGGGAGACAATTTCTGGTGGTTAAAGAAATTAGTAATTGGGCCATTTTTTTAAGTTATTTTGTTTGTGGTTGACACTAGACCACTGAAATTAGTGAACCTTGAACATCAGTATATTTTATTTAATTTTGTTTGGCTTAATGCTTGTTAGAAATAATATCATTTTTTCTTTTGGCCTAAAATTATGTAGAGTTAGGTCCCTAGACAAAATTCTTTGTTTCTCTTGTAGTTGTTCTTCTTGTCTTGATTTTTTTCCCTTCTTCGTTAGCTGTGTTTTATAATTGTGAGAGTAGCACCTTTGAGACATTTGTTAGTTACCTTAGGGATACTTAGTGACCGCAGTAAAGCACCAAGGTACTGCCTGGGAAGTAGTGGAATAAAATAAAAAATCTTCAGAAGTAACTTTTGTTTTTCTCTTACTAAATTAAGTGATGAGTTTATAGCTGTCTTTTATCAGTTAGGATCAGTTAGCTTTTTTGTTGGAGTCAGTGCTTTTGATTACAAGTAATAGAAAATTCTGATAACTCTCGTTAAACTTCAAGGAAATTCATTATCTGTCATAATAAATCCAAAGATGGGGTGGCTGAAAGCACAATATGACTAGGGGTCGTGCTTGCTCTTTTTGCTTCTGTCCTCCTTCATGTGTTAACTCTGTCCTCAGGGTAGTAACAACTAGAGCAGTTCCCACTGTCATGTCTAGATGTGACTGCCTCTTGAAGAAGAGGTGCTCTCATGCTGTGCAGCTTTGTGGGGAATATGGAAACTTTTCCCACATCTCTAATACCTTTTCTTGGCTCATTCACTAGAAGTGCCTCATGCCCTTAAACCAGCTACTATCAAGAAGCATGAGACTACCCTTATAAAACTTATACCAGCCAACAGCCAGGATTTGGAGGTGTGGCTGTTGATAAGAAGAGATACCTCAATAAAACACAGGTTCTGTTAGAAGATATGGATGGGGCTGGGCGTGGTGGCTCACACCTGTAATCCCAGCACTTTGGAGACCAAGGCAACTGGATGACTTGAGGTCAGAAGTTTGAGACCAGCCTAGCCAACATGGTGAAGCCTCATCTCTACTAAAAATACAAAAATTAGCCGGATCTGGTGGCGCATACCTGTAATCCCAGCTACTCAGGAGGCTGAAATAGGAGAATTGATAGAACTTGGGAGGCGGAGGTTGCAGTGAGTGGGGATTGCGCCACTGCACTCCAGCCTGGGTAAAAAAGAGTGAGACTGTCTCAAAAAAAAGGAAAAGAAAGTATGGATGGTTAGGAATGGATTTTTGATAGGCCCACAGCTGTTTCAATCATGGTAAGAGATCTTTACTGAATTTTTTTGTGGATCACCTTCTGAGTCACATTTAGATGTTTTCTGCATCCTATCTTTTAAAACCTTATTTTTTATTCATTGAGCCAGGGTAGTGACAAGGACGTGGATGAAGGACTGAGCTATGGATAGAGAATTAGTTGGCACATACTGGTAGTGACTTGATTGTCAGTGAGAAAGGGATTTGACATTCCTTATATTTTGACTGTTATGCAATGAATCTGAACTAAATAAATGAATTTTTAAGCCTTTTGAAAACAATCTAATGCCTAAATTTCTTGTGAAATTTTTTTTGATATTCAGTTTTTAAGCACTGGCATTCAGAAAATTGTTTTCCTTTCTCATTTTCAATAGAAGAAAACCATTGTTTTTTCTGTGTTTTACAAATATGAAGATGTTAAGAGAAAAATCAATCCCTGTCTATATCTTATAGATTAATAAGATGTTTGTGAAATGACTTTTGCTGTTACATTTACACAATTATAGTTATTAAAGCTACTTGTTTAAAACATAAGTAATTATTGTATGTGATAAATGAAGATGCTTTACTTCTTATATATCTGAATTTAAGGACTTGACCACTTACGTTGTCTAAGGTTTTTCAATATTTTTGCTTAAAGTGAGGCCTTATGTAACCTAGGAAGAAGCTAATTGTATACTGAATGATATCTATGTCTTGCAGATATCAAACCTTCCAATATTCTTCTGGACAGAAGTGGAAATATTAAACTCTGTGACTTCGGCATCAGTGGACAGCTTGTGGACTCTATTGCCAAGACAAGAGATGCTGGCTGTAGGCCATACATGGCAGTAAGTGTTAAGTCCAGGCCTTCTTGTTTGATAGTCATTGCACAGAGAACCTATGTTCTTTTGTGCTGACCATTAGTCATGCGATTTTACCATGAAACTGCTAGAATATTTCCCTTACCCTTAGGCCCATGCTCAGGTCCTAGCATCTCCATGAAACTTTGCTAAATTATCCCAGTCAGCTCCTGTTTTCACTGTCTTGCTTTATTTCTCTTATTTGGTATTTAGCAGTTGTGGTCTTCTGATTATTGTTTGTTTATTATATTCAATTCAACTCATTAAGCAGATGGTAACTTCTCAGAAAGTTCCTACTATCCCTTAGTGAGACAAATGGGAAGCCTTGGGTTCATAGCAGAATTCACTATGTATTACAGAGTCTGAAGCTGTATGTTTTGAATATTGTCAGTCCCTGTTTTAGGGGTAGATGAAGCACACCAACAAATGCAGAAGTCGAGGCCTTCACTATTTTGCAACCTGGAGCCTCTTTTTCTGCAAAGAGACAGATGTACACTATCCATCCATAGATATCACACTCATCTTACCCCAGTATATTTGCATACAGTGTTCCTACAGCCTTTATTTTGATCTATATTTGAATAAGAATTTAGTGTCTGTGTTTCAGACATTTCCCGAGGTGTTGATGTCTTTCTTTAATGTTGCCATGGTTCTTTGGGGACAAATGTGACACAAGCCAGGCGCGGTGGCTCACACCTGTCATCCCAGCACTTTGGGAGGCCCAGGCAGGAGGATCACAAGGTCAGGAGATCGAGACCATCCTGGCTAACATGGTGAAACCCTGTCTCTACTAAACATACAAAACAAAATTAGCCAGGCATGGTGATGGGCGCCTGTAGTCCCAGCTACTCGGGAGGCTGAGGCAGGAGAATGGCGTAAACCCGCAGGGCAGAGCTTGCAGTGAACCGATATTGCGCCTCTGCACTCCAGCCTGGGTGACAGAACGAGACTCCATCTCAACAACAACAACAACAACAACAACAAAAAATGCGACACATAAGGTTTTATGGTTGTTTCTTGAGGCCTTCCTGCCAGCAGCATTTCTTTCCATCTTTGTAGACTCTTTTCAACTAAAGATAAGCTTAGAATTGAATAAAATTTTTCTTTTTCTTTGTTTCCTCCTTGATATATATGTTTTCAAACCTAGTGCTATAAATAATAAAAAAGTAAGAGTCACAGGCTAGATATCATAGGTGTTCTATATTGTTTGTGATATATTGTTTGTGAATAGATAGGCTTAGTGCTACTACAAATTTCAACTTACTGCATTTTTCAGTCCTCTTGGTTTTGTTATGTCTTCCCATATCACTTTTTCTTCAGATGAACATGTAAAAGGAGCGTGTGTGTGTGTGTGTGTGTGTGTGTGTGTGTGTGTGTGTGTGTAGACACCTAACCTGTGTGGTAAGACCTTCTTTTAAACTTTCGGTTTTGTGGATGTTGACTGGCTGGGCAGATTTCTTGACTCAGTTTGGAAGATCATTTGTTATCGTGATAACTAGGGACAAATGGCATAATAGTTTCAAAGGCAGGAAATAAAAATAATTAGACATGGAGCATTGGGAAATGTGATTTACATATTTATTAAGGATACCCTGAGAATGAACTGAAATTGTTATCTACAGTTTTAGGGCTTGTCTCAATACTAACAGTGACTAAATGTTTTTGTTGTGTGACACTAAGAATTATATTTGATGGAAGCAGGCTTTGAAAATGCAATTGAAGCCCAGATAAAGTAGAATACTTTGAATTCAGCTTTTAAAGAAAGACACAGACTTTCTTTAAAACAGACTTTCTTCATTCTTGTGCAGAGATATGCTTTGCAGGCCCAGGAGATGTAAGACTTCTGTTTTCCTGCTGACCTTCATCTGTGGAACACAAAGGCTGATAAACTCTTCGCCTCTAATCTTTACTGGACCAAACGAAATTCTTCTGTCCATTCTCATCTTTTAAAGCCTATTTAGATAGACAAGAACTTAATGTTAATTTTAAAAGCCTTCAAGTGGTTTAACTTTTCTTCAAATATTGACAAAACATGTTGGAGGTATATCATTTTATTTGAGATTTATAATTGTCTTTAGTCTACAGGACTTAGGATTACTCATTGGATTGTGCAACATAAAAAAATAAATAAAATGTAGAGTTTACACATAAATTTTCCCATAAATGGATTTCCTGTAAACATTTTCCCAACTCCATGCCCTCATATAGGTACACAGTCTTATGTTGCTTAACCATGGGAATATGTTCTGAGAAGTGTGTCATTAGGCGATTTTGTTGTGCAAAATCATAGAGTGTACATACACAAACCTAGATGGTATAGCCTACTACACACATAGGCTATATGGTATAGCCTATTGCTTCTAGTCTGCAAGCCTATACAGCATGTTACTCTACTAAATACTGAAGGTAGTTATAGCACAACAGTAACTATTTGTGTATCTAAATATAGAAAAGATAGGTCAAAATATGGCAAAAAGGAGGTAGAGGCAACACTCCAGAGGAAAGATGGAAGACTACCAGGCTGCCGAGGAGACTGCTTTTGTCGTTGATGAGTTGAGCAGATTGTAAAAGAGGCTATAGAAAGCGCAATTGGTGGTAACGCTTATCAACACAGCAAAGTGAATCAGTGGACCACAAATGTAGTAGAACAAACTTCAAGCCAACTCACCAAGCTGGGAAAACCACTGGAATATGTTGTGACCTGTGTAATTATGCAAAAGAACGCAGCTGGATTACACACGGCAAGTTCCTGCTTCTGGGACAGCTCTGCTGACAGGAGCTGCACCATGCGATGGGAGAATAAAACCATGTACTGCATCGTCAGTGCCTTTGAACTGGGTATTGGACCTCCTAGTCCAGCCTGTGACCTTCCTCCGGTAGTTCATCTTCTAACACCAGCTATGAATTCAGTGAACTCTTTTCCATTCTTTTTAATTCTGTTTTGTGGCACTCTCAAAATGTAGAGAAAAAAACAAATGACTGCACTGTTACATGAACTGTGCACTAAACTCAGATGAGCATCCCTGTAGGTCACCTGCAGCCTGCGTTGCCACTTGTCACTCTGAATATTTCTTTTCAAAGGTGCTAAAATCTGAAATCTTCTAGTGTGAAACTTGCTATCCTCTCTGAAATGATTCAAATACACTGATTTTCCATACTTTATACTTTTGTTAGAATAAATTATTCAAATCTAAAAAAATATGATATGAAGAATAAATAATGGTTCACTGAGAGAAGGCACTTTTCATGAATGGAGCTTACAGGACTAGAAGTTGCTCTGGATGAGTCAGTCAGTGAGTGGTAAGTGAATTTGCAGGCCTAGGACACTACTGTAGACTTTATAAACACTGTACACTTAGGCTACACATTTATAAAACATTTTTTCTTCAGTAATAAGTTAACCTGAGTGTACTGTAACTTTTTTACTTTATATACTTTTCAATTAACATTTTTAAAACTTTTTTTGTATTAACACTTAGCTTAAAACACACACTTACAGCCATACAAAAATATTTTCTTTCAGGCCGGGCGCGGTGGCTCACGCCTGTAATCCCAGCACTTTGGGAGGCCGAGACGGGCGGATCACGAGGTCAGGAGATCGAGACCATCCTGGCTAACACGGTGAAACCCCGTCTCTACTAAAAAGAAGTACAAAAAACTAGCCGGGCGAGGTGGCGGGCGCCTGTAGTCCTAGCTACTCGGGAGGCTGAGGCGGGAGAATGGCGTAAACCCGGGAGGCGGAGCTTGCAGTAAGCGGAGATCCGGCCACTGCACTCCAGCCTGGGCGACAGAGCGAGACTCTGTCTCCAAAAAAAAAAAAAAAAAAAAAAAAAAATATTTTCTTTCTTTATATCTTTATTCCATAAGGCTATTCTGTTCACTTATTTTTTCTTTTTAAACTTTTTTGTTAAAAACTAAGACATCATTCTAGGCCTATAGATGGGCAGGATCGTTAATATCGCTGTCTTCTACATCCACATCTTGCCCCACTGGAAGGTCCTCGGGGGCAGTAACATGCAGGGAGCTGTCATCTCCTTTGTTACCAATGCCGCCTTCATAATACCTCCTTGAAAGACCTGCCAGAGGCTGTTTGATAGTTAACTTTTTTTTTAATAAGTAGAAGGACATCAAGTATACTGTACTGTGCATAATTGTATGTGCTATACTTTTAAATGACTAGCAGTGCAATAGGTTTGTGTAAAACAGCATCACCACAAGCGTGAGTAATGTGTCGCTGTATGTTATGAGGGCTATAGTGTCATTAGGAGATAGGAATTTTTCAGCTCCATTATAACCTTATGGGACAACCTTTGTATATGTGGTCTGTCGTTGACCAAAATGTTGTTTTGCAGCACGAGACAATTTCTGTATGTTGGTATGGATGTGCCAAACCACCTGAAAGTAAGTTATGTCATGCATTTTATTCTAAACACTTCAGTGCATATCTCCCAAGAAAAAGACCATTCTTCTACATAACCACAATATCTTTACCACACCTAAAAAAACAAACAAGAATGTCATCTTTGAGTATCCCCATTCCAAAAATTCAAAACCCAAAATGCTCCACAATATGAAATGTTACCAGCACCAGTATGACCCAAGTTGAAAATTCAGCTGACCTTATGCGATGGGTCACATTCAAAATGCAGGTGCACCACACCTTGTTTATTCAGTGTTCCCAAAGTATAAAAGACCCTTGTACCTGCTTTAGCTGCAATATATCTTTTCCACACATGCCCAGATTTTCCCCACATAAGCATGCCTACAAAGGGTAATAAAATGGCATGTATGCAGGTCAGATGTGCTAATGACAGATTCCACACTATACCCCACATGGGGTCAAGACCTACCTGCATTACTCATTGTATATTTTTTGTTTGTTTGCTCATTTTTTGCTCAGTAGCTTAAAGATAATGTTGAAAATGTCAAAGAGGCCTGCAGATACCCCTAGAAAGACAGCAGTTTGTTAAAGGGGAAGTGTTTATTTTTATAGCACAGAAAGTCAAGCTGTTAGAGAAATTGGACAATGGTGTAAGTGCGAAATGTCTTACAGTAAAGTGCGGTGTTGGTATGACCACCATATATGACCTGAAGAAACAGAAGGAGAAACTACTGAAGTTCTGTGCTGAAAGTGATGAACAAAAGTTACCGACAAATAGAAAAACACCACCTATAGCTGAAAATGAAGATCTTGATAATGAATTGAAAGAATGAATCTGTCAGACTCACAGGGAACACATACCACTTGATAGTATGCTCGTCATGAAATGAGCATCTACCATGATGAACTGAAAACTGAAGGGAACCGTGAAGATTCAACAGGCTGGTTACAGAAATTTAAGAAAAAACATAGCATTCACTTTTTAAAGATTTCTGGTGATAAAGCATCTGCCGATCATGAAGCAGTGGAGAACTTCATTGATGAGTTCGCCTGGGATAGTGATGATGAAAATTCAACATCAGAACAGGTATAATGCTGAGGAAATACCACTGTTTTGGCATGATTGCCCCAGAAAGACACTACAGCTGTTGAGACAGCCCCTGCAGGATTTAAGGATGCCAAGGGCAGAAAAACTGTAACGGGATGTGTTAATGCAGTAGGCACGTATAGGTATAAATCTGTAGGAGGCAAAAGCTTGCATCCTTCCTGTTTGCAAGAAGTGAATGTCTTACCAGTGCATTATTATGCTAATCAAAAGGCCTGGATCACTCGGGATACCTTTTCTGATTGGTTTCATGAATGTTTTGTACCGGTGCCTTATGCTTATTGCAGGGAAGCTGGACTGAAAGAAGACTGAAAGATTTTGTTATCCATTGACAACTGTTCTCCTTATACTGCAACCGAAATTCTCATAAAAAACAATGTTTATGCCATGTACTTTCGCCCAAATGTGACTTCATTAATTCAGCCGTGTGACCAGGATATCCTTATATCAGTGAAGGGTAAATATAAAAACACTTTCTTGAACATCATGCTAGCAGCAGTGAACAGAGGTGTGGGTGTGGGAGGTTTGCAGAAGGCATTTAGCATGAAGGATGTCTCATATGCTGTTGCCAGGACTTGGCCATCAGTGACGTAAGACGCAGTTGTGCATGCTTGGCATAACCTTTGGCCTGTGACTATTCAGTGGTGGTGGTGGTGGTGGTGATGATGATGAAGAAGAAGAACAAGGTAGTGACTTGGGATGGATTCCATATATTAAAGTGAGAAAAAAATGATATCTGACCTCCTTTTATATGCAAAAAATACATCTTTCGAGTCTGTCAGTAAACTGAAAGAAGTGGATATCAAGGTAATATTTTTATTACCAAATAATGAAGCTTCAGTTTTTCATTTATTGACCAATGATGAAATAGCTGAAATGGTTCTGAATCAAGTGATGATGAAGATGACGTTAACACCGAGGAAGAAATGCCCATAGAAAGAGCACACATTCTGCATATCAAAAGAAACTGTCAACAGAGTAAACGGACAACCTACAGAGTGGAAGGAAATACATACAAACTATGCATCTCACAAAGTTCCAATATCCCGCATCTATAATGAACTTAAATTTATAAGAAAGAAAACAACCTCATTAAAAAGTGAGTGAAGGACACGAACAGACACTTTTCAAAAGAAGACATGCATGCATCCAACAAGCATATGAAAAACACAATGTCACTGATCATTAGAGAAATGCAAATCAAAACCACAATGAGACATGTCTCACACCAGTCAGAATGGCTGTTAAAAAAAAGTCGAAACAGCAGATGCTGGTGAGGTTATGGAGAAAAGCGAGTACTTATATACTGTTGGTGGAAATGTAAATTAATTAAACCATTGTGGAAAGCAGTGTGGTGATTCCTCAAAAAGCTAAAAACAGAATTGTCATTCAACCCAGCGGTTCCATTACTGAAATTGGGTATTTAACAAAAGGAATAGAAGTCATTCTGTCATAAAGACACACACACACATATGTTCATTGCAGTGCTATTCACAATAGCAAAGACATGGAATCAACCTAAATGCCCATCAGTGGAAGACTGGATAAAGAAAATGTGGTACATATATACTGTGGAATACTCTGCAGCCATAAAAAAGAATGAGAGCATGTCCTTTGTGGTAACATGGATGGAGCTGTAGGCGATCCATTAATATCTAAGGATACTTAGCAAACTAATGCAGGAATAGAACCAAATACCACATGTTCTCACTCGTAAGTGGGAGCTAAATGATGAGAACACATGGACACAAAGAGCAGCAAAACAGACAGTGGGGCCTACTTGAGTGTGGGAGGTGGGAGAGGATCAGAAAAAATAACTGTTGGGTACTAGGCTTAGTAACTGGGTGACCAAATAATCTGTACAACAAACCCCTGTGGCATGAGTTTACCTGTATAACAAACCTGCATGTGTAATCCTGGGCCTAAAATAAAAATTAAAAAAGAATAAAAATTAGGCCGGGTGCGGTGGTGCATGCTTGTAATCCCAGCACTTTGGGAAGCCAAGGTAGGTGGATCACTTGAAGCCAGGAATTCAAGACCAGCCTGGCCAACATGTGAAACCCCATCACTACTAAAAACACAAAAATTAGCCAGGCACAGTGGCACACGCCTGTAATCCCAGCTACTCAGGAGGCTGAGGCATGAGAATTGCTCAAAGCTGGGAGGCAGAAGTTGCAGTGAGCTGAGATTGTGCCACTACACTCCAGCCTGGGCAACAGAGCAAGATTTTATCTCAAAAAACATAGATAAATAAAAAGGAAAGAAACTAAAAACTAAAAATAAAAATAAATGGAAACAAGCTCCCTCATCTACCCCTCCCAAAAAAATGCTCTTGATGAAAATGTGTAATGGGCTTTATTAAAGGATTAGAGCAGTATGCATTCATAACACAACAGGAAATCGTGTCAGTTTATAAAGTTGAAGAGAGACTTCTAAGACAAAAACCATTGTTAATGTGTTAGATGACTTGGGAGGAAACATTTACAAAGCCATCTAGCAGAATGCCTCCTCATTACTAAAGGACCTACTTCTGGCCCCTCAGATGCCTCTGATGTTTCTTCTCACCTAAAAAAAAAAATAAAATACAGTGTCCAGTAGCCTTTTAATCAAAACACAGCATCGTCGTTGGAGGCCGAAAGCCTGTGGCTGTTTGTTGTTGCTGCTGTTTAACAGCTGACGCGGGTATTCTGGCGATGCTGCTGTGCTGCTTAGTTCCCCAGAACTCATTGTTTTTCACTGTATTAATGATACATCGTATTTTTTCCTGTTGAGTATTTATGTATGAACAAGTGTAACATAATGATTTCCTATTAATAGCATGTAAATTCCGAGTCCGGAATGATGGTGATGCCCAGCAACCACAGATTGTCTACCTGGGTGGCTGAGATAGTGACACTTTTGCTTTTCGGTGGTTCAGTGTACACAAACTTTGTTTCATGCACAAATTTATTTAAAATACAGTATAAAATTACCTCCGGGCTATATATATAGGTGTATATGAAAGATAAATTTCACATTTAGACTTGGATCCCATCCCCAAGATATTATGTACATGCAAATATTCCAGCATTTGAAAAAATCCGAAATCGAAACACTCAGGTTCCAGGCATTTTGGATGAGGATTTTGGATGAGGAATACTCATTCCATATTATCTAATACATAGTTCATGCTCAGATTTCCCATATGTCAAAAAACTATTTTTTAGCTGTCAATCCAGGGTCACGTTAAGATTCCACATTGATTTTAGTTGTTACATTCTTTATTTTAATATATACTGAGCTTGATCATTCTTTTTGTTTTCTGTGACATTGGTGGTTTTGGAAGTGTTTTCAGAAAGTCTCACATTCTTATAATATCTGATTGTTCCCTCATGATTAGATTCAGACTACAACTATTTTTAGACATGCATTCTTCATGTAAGAGGAGTGCTTTTTATTGCATAACATTGCAAAGCACATAATGGTTACTATTTGTAATGTTTACAGACATGCCTTTTTTTAAAGCAGTTAAAACAGTTGCAGAATAGAAACTGGTATGTTCCTCTATTCGTTTAGGTCTTCTTGCCATCTCTCAGCAATGTTTCGTAGTTTTCAGTGTGCAGCTTTTGAAGACCTTTTACATTTATTTCTAAGGAATTCATGGTTTGTGATACTGTGAAAGGAAAATAAAAACTTGGGACCCCGATTTACTATGCCAAAACAAAAAATTCAGCTGAAAGCTGAGTGATGTAAAAAAAAAAAACTGCCTTTCTTTTTGTTCTTAAGCAGATAGCTACAGATAAAGTGTTAAATATCTCCACAGGTAGTTACTCTGTTCACCTTATCTTATTTAAGTGCTGACTTACTAAGGATGAGAGAAATACATAATCGACTATTCCCGTCCTTGCTCCTTTTCTCTTGCAACATACGGATTCAGTAATGTGACTACACCCTCCCTCTTCCCCCTGCTGCCTGCTTTTCCCCTTTAAATATTGAAGCCCTCAAAATCATATTTGGAGAAAGGCACAAACTTCCCTCTCAGGCATGTCCATTGTCCTTGGCAAAATAAACTTTTAAATTGATTGAGACCTGTGTCCGATTTCTTTTTGCCTTAGAATACTGTTATTGGGAATGGAATTAAAAATATTTTCCAATATGTTGCTATTATTATATAGAAATACAGCTGCTTTGCGTGTGTTAACATTGGATCCTGTGACCTTGCTAGTTTAGTTTTACTATTAGTTTCAGTAGGAATTTTCCGTGTCTGTGAATAAAGGTAATGCTTGTTTTCCCCCTTGCCTTTCTCTACTGGCTGGGTCCTCCAATATAATGCTGAATAGTAATAATGATAGTTAACATATTTGCCTTATGCCTAATATTAATTAAAAAGAAAGTGTTCTATGTTTCACCAGTAAGTATGATGTTAACTCTTGCTTATTTTAGATGCCCTTTATGGAAATGAAGATGTTTTCTTCTCTTAGTATGTTGTTACTCCTGTTGTTATTAGTGGGTTTTAAATTTTGTCAGATGCTGATTCTACATTTATTGAGATGATCACATTGTTTTCCTCCATTCTATAAATAATGGTGCGTTGCATTGATTTTCAAGTATTAAGCTAGTATCGTATTCTTGAGATAAACTCTACTTGGTTATGATACATTACCTCTTTGTATGTTGCTGGATTAGATTTGCTCCTATTTTGTTACTTTTGTGTCTTTGTGTACAAGGGCTATTATCTTGTAATGACTTCGTCAGGTTTTCAAAAATGGTTATGCTGGCCTCATGAAATGAGTTGGGAAGCATACCGTCTCTCACTTTTTTGAAAAAAAATTTTGTGTAAGACTAGTGTTACTTCTCGCATATTTGAAAAGAGTTCACCAGTGAGCCCATCTGGGTGTGGACTTTTCTTTCTGGGCAGGTTTTTAATAACATTCATTAAGTAACATGGTTTAAAGGTTATTCACACTTTGATATTCTTTTTGGTAGGTTTTCATTTTCACAAAATACTTCTATTTCATCTATTTCTGTAAGAACAGTAGTAATGTCCCCTCTTTCATTCTGATTTTAGTAACTGGAATCTTTTTCTGTGGGTCAGTCTAGCCAAAGTTGTGTCAATTTTATTGATCTTTCCAAAGTACTGTTTTGGTTTTCTTGACTTTTCTCTATTGTTTTTCATTCCTGTTTTACTTGTCTTCACTTTACTTTTTCTTACATTCTTCCTCCTGCTTGCTTTGGGTTTCATTTGTTCTTTTGTTCTAATTCTTTAAGCTATAAAGTAGCTTTGATTTGAGATGTCTTCTCTTCTAATGTATTCATTTTACATTATAAATTTTCTTCTGAGCACTACTTCTGCTATATCCCACAAATTTTGATAAGTTGTAGTTTCATTTTCATTTACTTCAATTTTTTAACTATTTCTTGAGACTTTTTTGATTCATATGTCATTTAGAGGTGTGTTGTTAAGTCTCCAAATATTTGAGGACTTCGCAGATATCTTCCTGCTACTGATTTCTAATTTATTTTTTTTGTGATCTGAGAACATGCCTTGCATGCTTTCCATCTTTTAAAACAAGGTATGTTTTATGCTCCAGAATGTGGTCAGGATTAAGGAATGTTCCATACTAGTTTGGGGAAAATGTTAATTTTGATGTTGTTGGATGTAGTATTTTTTTCTCTTGGTTGAATATCTGGGATTTTAATGTGTACCTTATCAGACAAATACATATATGTACAACAAAAAAAGTAAATAGCTTACAGTCAATTGTATGCAGCACAGTACTCATGCTCAAAGCAATATACAGAAGTCTTTAAAGTAGTTGGTGCTCACAGGCAGAGAATGTAATACAGTCAACTGTTATGCTTCTGTGGACATTTCTTTCAATAGCAGTTACTCTCAGACTTGGCGAAGGATCCATTGTCAACTCTGTGCCACCGAGACCTTCTCTCTCTCTCCCTGTCCCTGACACATCATTTAGATGGTCCCTAATTTCAAGGAAATGTAAAGCCGTTCCTTTCACAGAAATTACTAAAAATGATTTCTACTGGACATATGATAGGATAATATATTACTGTCTTGGTAGTGCTTTAATTTGGCTACAAATGACTAACAGACAAATATCTTTACACATATGTGTAGTGATAAATTTAGCTTTATTGTGAAGTATGGGTGGAATAATTGTGATAAATTTAGCTCTTGTTTTGCTTTTGTGTCTCAAATATATTGTGGTATGGCCTCATCCACTGAACAAAGTCTTTTTTTTTTTTTTTAATACTTTAAGTTCCAGGGTACATGTGCACAACGTGCAGGTTTGTTACATATGTATACATGTGCCATGTTGGTGTGCTGAACCCATTAACTTGTCATTTACATTAGGTATATCTCCTAATGCTGTCCCTCCGCCCTCCCCGCTCCCCACAATAGGCCCCCATGTGCGATGTTCCCCTTCCTGTGTCCAAGTGATCTCATTGCTGAACAAAGTCTTTTAAAAATCAAAGACAGTCTTTTTTGTTTGTTTGTCACTCATTGCCACAAATGTGACCTTGTAATTCTTTTTTTTTTTACATTTTTTTTATTTTTTAATTTTTTTTTTTGAGACGGAGTCTCACTCTGTCGTCTAGGCTGGAGTGCAGTGGCGTGATATCAGCTCACTGCAAGCTCCACCTCCCGGGTTCACGCCATTCTCCTTCCTCAGCCTCCCTAGTAGCTGGGACTACAGGCGCCCGCCACCACCCCCGGCTAGTTTTTTGTATTTTTGGTAGAGACGGGGTTTCACCATGTTAGCCAGGATGGTCTCGATCTCCTGACCTCATGATCCGCCTGCCTTGGCCTCCCAAAGTGCTGGGATTACAGGTGCGAGCCACCGCACCTGGCGACCTTGTAATTGTTTATGTTTTCAAGTTTTCTTCCTTTCTCTCCCTCTTCCCTCAGCTTCAGCTTTGTAAATGCCTTTGAGTCTTTGGGGGGAATAGTTAAATGAATTGCTTGGTGTTCTCTTTATGGAAGTAGCCGTTAAGTTTTTTGTTGTTGTTTTTATGATAATGATGACTTCCTATTACTTCCAGTCTGACCCTAGACATGGATTTCTCTAGGAATATACTGGCATTTTGGCTATCTATCCAGCTGTTGCTTCCATTTGCTTATTCCTTGAGAGTAAGGCAATTAATAACTTACGCTTGTCTTTATGTTCCAGCCTGAAAGAATAGACCCAAGCGCATCACGACAAGGATATGATGTCCGCTCTGATGTCTGGAGTTTGGGGATCACATTGGTATGTTTATGCTGATTCAACCTTGCCACAGTAGTGTAACAATAAGAAATTTAGAAGTGAAAGAAAACTTAATGAGACTTCCCCCCCTCATTAAGAACTATAATCACAGATACTATGATTTTAAGTTGCTGGAAAAAAAAAAAGTATGTATTTATTTACCTTAAAAATCAAATCAGACTTGATTATTTCCCTTGAAGTTATGTGAAGTATCTAGAGCCCTTTAATGTTTTAGCTGGATCTCTTGGCCACAGATAATAGGAGTCAACTATTATCTGCAACTGCACTAAGAATTGGAAAAGGAGAAGCCAGCTTACCTGCAGTCAATTCTTTGATGAAGGCACATCGGCTTCTCCCTTTTCAGGCAAGGTGTAGTATGTCCAGTAGTACTGTATATAGTGCGTATATTATACGTATTTTTGTATGTAGAAAATAGTTTTACTTGGAATTTTCTATTCACTGAATAGAAAAATTACAAGTGAATGAGCTGAAAGTAATTCAGTTTTTGAGGGACAGTATATTAGTCCATTCTCACACTACTGTAAAGAATTACATGAGACTGGGTAATTTATGAAGAAGAGAGATTTAATTGCCTCACAGCTACGCAGGTCATACAGGAGCAGGGGAGAGAGAAAGCGAAGGGAAAGGTGCCAGACGCTTTTAAACAACCAGGTCTCATGAGAACTCTATCATGAGACAGCACTAGGGGGATTGTGCATTAGAAACCACCCTCTTGACCCAGTCACCTCCCACCAGGCCGCTCCTTCAACACATAGGGATTACAATTCGACATGAAATTTGGGTGGGGACACAGAGCCAAACCATACCAGACAAGAACTACCTAGGTGATAATTCTAAATGAAAGTTCTACCTTAGAACAACACTGAGAAAGACTAATAAGAAAACTACTTAATTTGCAACAAGCAAACGCAATTATATAAACTCTTCCTTCTTACCTATGGACTCTATTGAAATTTTGGTTTCATTTAAAATATCTGTATCAGTTCAGGCTGCTCTAACCAAATGCTGACCTTTGGGCTATAATCTTATCAAGAACAGAAATTTCTCACAGTTTCAGAGGCTGGGAAGTCCAAGATCAAGGCACTG
This sequence comes from Macaca nemestrina, assembly GCF_043159975.1. Classification (NCBI taxonomy): domain Eukaryota; kingdom Metazoa; phylum Chordata; class Mammalia; order Primates; family Cercopithecidae; genus Macaca; species Macaca nemestrina. The sequence continues at coordinate 12,337,483 of NC_092141.1, forward strand.
ACAGATTTGGTGGCTAGTGAGGGCTTGCTTCCTGATTCATAAAAAGCCATCTTCTTGTTGTGGTCTCACATGGTAGAAGGGGCAAGAGAGCTGTCTGGGGTCTTTCTAACAAGGGCACTGATTAGATTCATGAGGATTCCACCCTCGTGACCCCATCACTTCCCAAAGATCCACCACCAAATACCATCGCATTAGGGATTAGGCTTCAACATATGAATTCGTTGGGGGGTGGGGACACACACACATTCAGTCTCTAGCAGTATCTTTGCTCATTTCCTTTTTACCAAATTTTGTTTTGAAGTCTTAGGTTTGTTTTCTTGTGCTTGCTGTTCTACGAGGACTTGCTGGGTTTTTCTGATTTGGGGTAACTTCTTTAGCTGCTTCTACATTGAAGGTGAATTTTGTATCCCTAGATGAGGCTGTCCTCTAGGTAGGCAGGCCAATCCTATTCTTTCATTTTCTCCAATTTTCAGTTTTTACTACCTAAGACTCTGTAGCCCAGAAATACACAGGTTCAGAGCAATGAGCTTTTTTTGTAGCTTATTAAATAATCTTCACGTGTTCATTGGTGTTAGATGTTTCTAGGATCTTCTCTGTCATCAGAAACACTTACCCTTGTTAGTTATTCTTGATGAATCATATTGCCAGGCCTAGAGAATTCTTTGTATAGAGAGTTGAAGGCTGACAGCTCACTTCTGCAGAGGACTTTGTTTACTTTACTTTGTGACCAAATATAGGAAATACCTTCTGGAATCTTTTCTCATTGTGAAGCCAACCAGCTAAAGAAGAGATTCTTCTTTAGACAGGAGAGAACATGGATCTTGGGCATCTTTTAGGTTTGGCAGCTGGTCCCAAAGACTGCAGCAAGGCCTAGAGCTTCCAGCTGAGGCAACTATTTGCATATACAGGATATTTACAATTCAGAAATACTTATCTATGACTAAACAATTACGTTTTAAAAGCAAGTATGTACTTTCTTACAGAAAGAAAATTTTGTTTTGTGAAAGGTTTTAACAAAATTTTTTAGCAAGTTTAAGTACTTTTAGCTAAACCTTGTTGTTTGAAAGGTATTCTGTACTTACAGTTGGTTCATAATTTATTTTTCATAAGGATAATCTTATAAAAATTATGAAATGTATGAAATTAATTTCTAAGATCCTAAGTCCTTTATTTTATGATATGCAGCCAATTTTTCTTTCTATTATTAAAACACAGGAAGGAATCTAATGAAGTTATTCCTAATTCTGTGAATAACCAGGAAGGTTTACATCTTGAAAAGCATTTATACTTTTAACAAAAAGAAGCCTCAGCTGAAGGAACACATTTTTCTGTGTGTGTATGCATGAATGCCTGCTTACTTTTGTGCACACATGTGTGTGATTAGGAACAACAGCGAGCTGACAGAGGCATCTTTTAGGAAGGAAACGGAATCAGTGTTCTGAGAGTTCTCTCTCTTCCTGTATGCCATCTTCCTCTGTAATATGTTTGGAGCCTCATCCTCATGTGTCAGTCCCCTGTCAGTGCATGTAAAATGGGATTCATTATGCGATGGTGCAGATTTAGATACGTTTCTTGGAAAAAAAACAAAATTTGTAGTGTTTTTGTTTTGTTTTGTTTTGTTTTTGAGGCAGAGTCTCGCTCTGTCACCCAGACTGGAGTGCAGTGGCATGATCTCGGCTCACTGCAGGCTCCGCCTCCCAGGTTCATGCCATTTTCCTGTCTCAGTGTCCAGAGTAGCTGGGACTACAGGCGCCCGCCACCACGCCCGGCTAATTTTTTTTTTTTTGTATTTTTTAGTAGAGATGGGGTTTCACTGTGTTAGCCAGGATGATCTCGATCTCCTGACCTCGTGATCCACCCGCCTTGGCCTCCCAAAGTGCTGGGATTACAGGCATGAGCCACCGCGCCCAGCCTAATTTGTAGGTTTTCATTATTTTTCAGAGCAGAAAGGGAGATAGATGAGAATATGATTCACTGGTTATTAGAGAATATTTTTGACCCTTGATGGGATTGGGACATCCGTAAGACTCTTCAGATCTCTTCTGGTGTGGCTTAGAAGTACTGTCCAGAGCCCTTTACTGGGGCTTCAGGGGGCAGGGTTTGACCCTGACTTGATTTCTTCACTACTTGTAAAATTTGGTTATGGTTGAAATTGCAGTAGTTACAGAACAGCTGTAGAGCAGGATTTGCACATTGTTTCCTCCAAGCTCAGATTGGGCTTTTGTTTGTTGGATGTTCTTTTGCCTTAAAAAAGAATCTAACCACTATTCTGGACCAAGACCTTCCTCTAAGATGGCTAAAAGTTGTGCATATTCTATACTAAAATAGTTCTAAAACCAGTCTTCCAGACTTTCTCACAAGTCAGACCCAGAGGCCGCCCTGGAGCATGCATTGTAGGGACATTGTCTAGACTTAAGTTTTGTGTTCCCGTGTATTCCAAGTCCTTGAATTTGGTTAATTCAGAATTCTCTATATGATCTTGATTTCTAAATATAACTTCTACTTAGCCTTTATGATTCTAAAGATTCCTCCCCAGACTAACCTGTGTTTAATTCAAGGTTTTACAAGAGTATTGCTTGTAGTTTAGATTTTTTCGTGGCCATTCCAATGGAGAGTAGTAAATAATGCCTGGTGTATTTTGCTCTTTCCTCTTTGTTCTCTTTAGTATGAGTTGGCCACAGGCCGATTTCCTTATCCAAAGTGGAATAGTGTATTTGATCAACTAACACAAGTCGTGAAAGGAGATCCTCCGCAGCTGAGTAATTCTGAGGAAAGGGAATTCTCCCCAAGTTTCATCAACTTTGTCAACTTGTGGTGAGTACCTGGTTTATGAATGGTCGAACATGCATGGTGAGAATAGTGAGATTTACTTGGTCTTAGCAGCACATGGAGGAAGGGGACCCTTGGTCACATCACCGTGCTTTTTAAGCTGGGACTCTGGATCACTGTGGCTGTATGGAAGGTTACAGCTAGCTGGGAGAGGCATCACCTTCTTATTCTGCTACTCAGGTATTGGTGAAAAACAGCCATGAGTGGTGGAGAAGCTGCTGTCTCCAGACTTCCAGTACCCTGGTACAAGAAATACCAGGTTAAACTTCTAGGTGAGACTGATCATCTTACTCTAATGTGGTTCTCACAATGCAGTTGCACCAAAATCACCTGGAAGCATTTACTGAATCAAGACCTTGCCAGATCAGACTTCAGGGTTGGATCTGTGTTCTGACATAACATAGAAAACAGTTGGGTTTATGTAGTACGGTCACATCCACATGCAAAGTGTAGTTGGTAGAACTATATATCTTTGCTCTCTGAAACCTTACTCCAAGGAAGGTGTGAACCCCACACCTGTTGTTGTTTGTCCACCTTTCTAATAGTTAGTTGTGTGTTTGTGTATATGCAGCACCTAAGAATAAACATATGCATATATGGAAGAAATACAATCATGCTTTATACTGTTTCAGTCTCTATTTTAAATAAAATATTTCTGTGTTATCATTTGAATATTTTGACATTTATTTTGTTTATCCAACATGATTTAAATGTAAGACATGGTATGAACAAAAAGCCTCAGAGCATTTTGTGTATCTTCTGTTTATTCCTGAAAATACCTTTTTGTTTCTCATAATTTTCTCCTGCCAAGAATGCTATTTCTCTCTACTCATTTTAGGTCTTATAGACTTATATTAGGGAACATTGCCCTCCTCTGTATGAAAAATTTAAAAATATTTGTTTGACTATAGCTTTTAAGTCTCTCTCATCTTCTGTAACCAAATTCTACTTTTGTGTTGATTTTTCAGAGGGGAGAGGAATACTTCAAGATTTTCTAGGTAGAAGAAGGACATAAAGATGACTCAAATTGGCTGCTTCCTCCTTTTAAAACACAATCCTTTATTAATTTGCACACAATATGGATAGTTTATAATTGCATAAATGTGATCATTTTATGTATTTCATTTTTATGAAATATTTGCTTAAAAGGATCTGTATAAGTCTTAGAGTATAATATCTAAAATGATCACCTGTGAGCCTTCCATCATGGTTGCTTTCTTTTTAATTCCTTGATATCTTTATTGGTTTTGTTCTGTATGTATTGGTACTTGTACATGTTTATTTCTGTTTCCCTTGATGCCATAGTAGAGTGACAGTTTTAGACATTAGAGTCTCATTGTTTTCCCTGAGTAGGTTCATAGTTCCATGTCATTGCAAATCGTTAACGTCTACATTGAAGGGTACTTATGTTTATAATATGCTCATATTAGCTCTCCGTATTTGTCCATTCTTTCTGCCACTCTTTGTCTTGGACATTGCCTGTAATCTCTGACCTGGATCATTCAGATTTCTCATAATCCAATATTGCCTTATTCCAAATTATTCCCCTTTTTATTAGAGTTGAATTTTTTATGATGTATATCTGATCATGTTACTTCTCTGTCTAAAGTATGCATTCTTAACAGGGTGATATTGACCCTAAGGAGGCAAAAATTGATTTTGGAGAAATGAAAATCTTGGATTGTATAATGGTTTTTAGTCCTCCAAAGGGCTATAGAATATAAACAGATATGCACTATATCTGTCGTATTTAAATTTCATGATGGGGAGGATAAGTAATGAAAAAAAAATTGAGAAATATTATTCTAGAAACTTCATCTTATCCTTAAAATTAATTAATTTAGGCTTTCAGAACCCATAATGATCTGGACTTAGTTTATTGCTCTGGCCACATTTCTTTTTTTTTTTCTGAGATGGAGTCTCACTCAATTACCCAGGTTGGAGTGTAATGACGTGGTCTCCGCTTACTGCAGCCTCCACCTCCTGGGTTCAAACGATTCTCCTGCCTCAGTCTCCTGAGTACTGCTGGGATTACAGGCACCTGCCACCGCACCCGGCTAATTTTTTGTATTATTATTACTATTTTTTTTTAGTAGAGACGGTTTTCACCGTGTTGGCCAGGCTGGTCTCGAACTTCTGACCTCGTGATCCGCCCACCTTGACCTCCCAGAGCGCTGGCATTACAGACATGAGCCACTGCACCTGGCTCGCTGTGGCCAGATTTCTTATGACTTCCCTCTCCTTGAATGGTTTTTGCCAAACTGAATTTCTTCAGTTATGTAAATTAAAAGCACATAGAGGATAATATGGGAGAATATTTTCATTACGTTTGGGTAAAGGTTTCTGAAACAGAACATAGAGAAAGATTGATAAAATTGGATTTCATTAAAATTAGGAACTTCCATTGATTAAAAAGACAGCGCTGAATGACATGCCAAGCCACACATTAGGAGTTATTTTTCATACCTATATTCAACAAAGGACTTACACAGAATATGTAAAGAATACTTAAAAATGTAGAACACTTATGAAAAATAACAACCAAAAATAACAAAATACTTGAAAGGCACTTAAAATATTCAAGAGGCCAGTAAACATATTCATTGTGCTGCCTTCATTCTGCATTATTAGTAATCAGGGGAAATGCAGGTCAAAACTACAATGAAATACCACTATAATCACCAGAATGACCACAGTTTAAAATACTGACAGTAGCAAGTATTGATGAGGATCTGAAGCAACTGAAAGTCTCATACATAACTTGCAGGAGTATAAATTAGTACAGTTCCCGTGAAAAACAAGCAGTAATCCAGTATAGCTGATCTAATATGGTTGATGTATACACCATGGTTCAGCAATTCAGGTTCTAACTATATACCCAACAAAAGTGTGGACATAAATACACTAAAAGACATATTTAAGAATGTCCAGAAAAGCAGATTTATAACCTACTATTGGAAACTCTTTGTACAGTAGAACAGATAATAAGTTGTAGCATTATGTATACAGCGGTATAGGGCATCGAGAAGATAGAACCATTGCTTCACTCAGCAACTTCAGTAAATCTCACGACTGATGTTGAGTGAAAGAAGTAAGACAGAAAGCAGCATGTATGGTTCTATTTCTATATGAAAGTTAAAAGCAAACAATATAAGGTATTGGAAGTCAGAATATTGTTACTTTTATTTTAGTTCTGCACTTAGGAGTTGTGTTTTCTGTGTGTCTGCTTCAATTAAAAGTTTTCCTAAGATAAAAAAAAAGGATAAGACTTATGGTTCAAAAGGAAGACCTTGCCGGCTGAGGTGTCTGAGCCCCCGGCATTAGGAAATGGTTGACTCATGGGTTGATAAAAAGAATTTACAGACAACAGTATAGGTTTGAAAAAGGAAAGTTTATTAGAAAGAAAGCATGCTGCAGAAGAGTGCAGCGGGGCACTGAGCATGCCACAGTGGATTTTTCCTTAGGGGTATTTATGGACCTTAAAGCTTGAGGGTAATTTAGACCATATTATCCATGTAGGTCACAATAAATGATTACATTTGTAGTAATTTTTTCCTTAAAGTCAGCAAATGTTGCACAGTGAATTTCAACATGGCATTCTGAAGATGTATAGAAATTCTAGTTACTTAAAAAGTTTTTTTGGGGAAAAAAATCTGAAACCAATGCCTGCTTTAGATAATAGGGAAGTCTAATTACTTTTTGGTTTTTTTTGTTTTTGTTTTTCATATGGAATCTCGCTCTGTCGCCTAGGTGGGAGTACAGTGGCGCGATCTCAGCTCACTGCAACCTCCACCTCACAGGTTCAAGCTATTCTCCTGCCTCAGCCTCCCAAGTAGCTGGGACTACAGGCACATGCCACCATGCCTGGCTAATTTTTGTATGTTTAATAGAGATGGGGTTTCACCACATTGGCCAGGCTGGTCTTGAACTGCTGACCTCAAGTAATCCACCTGCCTCGGCCTCCCAAAGTCCTGGGATTACAGGCATGAGCCATTGTGCCAGGCTGGGAAGTCTAATTCTAATTTTCCCCAGATGAGGAATTTTGCCTCCAGATTGCCTGTTTGATAGTCATTGGGTGGTTTTTGCTCCCTTCTAAATTCCTCAGATAAGGAGTTTTTGTCTCTGGGGCCTGTTCAGTGGTCACCAGGTGATTTTGCTCTCCTCAGATCTCAGCCCACATTTTAAACTGTGACCCAGATTGGAGTGCAGTGGCATGATCGCAGCTTACTGCAACCTCAACTTCCCAGGCTCAGGCGATCCTCCAGTCTCAGCCCCCCAAGTAGCTGGGACTACAGCAGTGTGCCACTATACCTGGCTAATTTCTTTTTTTTTTTTTTTTTTTTGTGAGACAGAGTCTTGCTCTTGTTGCCCAGGCTGGAGTGCAATGGCACAATCTCGGCTCACCGCAACCTCCACCTCCCGGTTTCAAGCGATTCTCCTGCCTTAGCCTCCAAGTAGCTGAATTACAGGCATGCATCACCACACCTGGCTAATTTTGTATTTTTACTAGAGTTGGGGTTTCTCCATGTTGGTCAGGTTGGTCAGCTCCCGACCTCAGGTGATCCGCCCGCCTCAGCCTCCCAAAGTGCTGGGATTATAGGTGTGAGCCACTGCACCTGGCCCACCTGGCTAATTTCTTAAAACAAATTTTGTAGATACTGTATTTCACTGTATTACCGGGTTGGTCTTAAACTCCTAGGCTTACGCGATCCTCCTGCCTCGGCCTCCTGGAGTATTGGGATTACAGGCATGAGTCACTGTACCTGGCCTGGATAAGCATTTTAAAGTGCCATTTATTTATTTAGGACAGAGTCTGGCTCCATTGCCCAGGCTGGAGTGTAGTGGCGTGATCTTGGCTCACTGCAGCCTTCACCTCCTGGGTTCAAGAGATTGTCCTGCCTCTACCTCCTGAGTAACTGGGACTACAGGCACGTACCACCACGCCCAGCTAATTTTTGTATTTTTAGTACAGACAGGGTTTCGCCATGTTGGCCAGGCTAGTCTTGAACTCCTGACCTCAGGTGATCTGCCTGCCTCAGCCTCCCAAAGTTCTGGCATTACAGGGATGAACCACCGTGCCCCACCTAAAGTCCCTTATAAAATGTAAAAGAGTTGGTGCAAAACTGAGGAATCCATGGAGCTCTGAAATTGACTGAAATTCAGGGAGGGAAATTATGGGAGAGAAGGAAGAGTCAAAGTAAATTATGATAACCCAAGCAAATGTAGATTTGCTGTCTAAATTCATATTGTATATGGTAAAAATACTTAGAGAATTTAATTTTAAGAAAAATTACTTTTCAAAGTCCCTGGTTGGAAAGATACACTCCTCTTGCCCCCAGTTGATGGGCAGAAGCAAAAGCAAATCATTCAGCCTAGGACTAAATGATTCCGAAAAATAAAGTTAAGTGGAATATGTAGTCCACAAAAAAATTTCAACACTCACAAAAGAAATGAGAATCAGAAACAATGGATAGTAGGAATAGATCTGCAGAGACTTCAAATATTGGAATGAAAGGAAACAAAAAATATATAAGTGTAAAGAAAAACAAAGAGACAGCTGAGAAATATAAGCAGGGAACACATTTATAAAGAACCAAATAGAACTTCTAGAAATAAAAAGCATAAATTAAAACAATAGCTGGATTCAACAGATTAGATATCGTTGAAGAGAGATTAATGAGCTAGAAGACAGAGCTGAAGCTCTCCCAGTAGAACTTTTTGAGGTGATGGAAATGGCCTATATTCTGCTCTGTCTAGTGTGGTAGCTGCTAGCATTTGAAATGTGGCTAATGTAACTAAGGAAATACATATTTTATTAGAATTAATTTTGCTAATGGCTACCTTATTAGTCTAAGGGGAGCTAATTATTGATAACAGATGATTAATGTCAGCTGTAATTTAGAAACAGAAGACAGTCAATGTTAATAGTTTAAGATTTCCACCCAAATAGCATCATAGGTTTATACACTGACATAATTTTCTGCTCCAGTAGATGAAATAGAAAAACACAAAATCAGAAAGGTATGGCAGCTTTACAAAGAAGGCAAATATCTGTGTGGGTGAAAAATGCAACAAAAATACTTACAAAATGCTGTGTAGATCTGAAGCCATGGGCTTGCTGTATTCCAGGTCATTTTTCATTCTGGAAAATGAAAACAATGATTTCAGTTACTTCCTGGGCCACAGCTTTAAGCAAGCTATGGTACTACACAACAACAAGGCTTTAGATACCGATTTTGCAACCAGAGGACTGGAACTGTAATTATCCTAATACCAACATAGGAGTGGAACTTGAAAGGTCCATTATAGGACCCTGTTCAATACTGGTGGCCCTGTGAAATAGAGGCAACTGTAAAACTGCTCTATATGTGTATCCCTAGCTCCCAGTTCAGTTCATAGTGATCAGTAGGGCACTCAGACATTTGTTGAACAAATGTATGGATATGCGTGGAGGGTAAGCATGTTACTTCAAAATGAGTCTGCAAATCAAAATTCCTAAATACTGAAGGGTAATGCTAAGAAAGCATTTAACAAAATGGAACAGAAACTTACTTTAAGTTGAAATAGATATCTGAAATTGTCTGAAATATGCTGTAAAAGAAAATCAGTATATTTAGGTTGCTCAAGGAAATAAGGGTATAAATTAAATTAAAACTGAGGAAGAAACAAATGAAGCAGTTGGAAATAGAAGTCTTGGAAATGGAAAAATCATAGCTGTTGATATGAAAGACACAACAGACTTGATGTACTCTAGACTGGAAATAATCGAAGGCAAAATTAGAGAAATAGAAAATGGAGCTGAGAAGTTCCCCCAGCATGACACAGATTATATGAAAAGCAGTAAAGAATCGGAATAGAATACCAAGTAAGAGGTTCTAAGATGCATGTAATGGAAATAGAGAAGGCAACTCTGAAAGTGGAGAAGCAATATTTACAGAGATCATAGGGGAAAGAAAACATTTGAAAACTGATTTAGTATAGGGTTTCAGATTGAAAATGAAGTCTGTTTATCATGTAGGATAAACAAAGGTAAAAGCTGAAAGGTAAATTTAAATATAAATTTAAAAGGTAAATTTTAATTGATATTGTGCAATTTTGCTTCAATGCATAAATGATGAAAAACGTATAAACAAAGGTATAAGGTACATAAACTTATACCTTTGTTTCTCATCATTTAGGCATTGAAGCAAAATTATCAAACAATATCAGGAAGAGAAAACAGATTATCTGTTAAGGATTGATAGAACTGACAGCAGATTTGTTCCCAGCCACAATAGTTGCAGGAAAAAGTGGAGTCACAGCACCAGAGTGCTGAGGGAAAATAATTGTCAACCTGGTCCTAAAGTTTTATACTCAGGCACTCAAATATTCACAATAAGGAAGAAATACAGACATTTTTAGGAATGGGAAGACTGTGAGCTTACAATTCATAGACTGTTTTGATCCTTGAATGGTGTGGAGGTTAGGGATGCTGACCGCCTGTTCAGTCAAAAATCTGCATATAACTTTTGATTACCCCAAAACTTGACTACTAACAAATAGCCTACTGTCAACCAGAAGCCTTGCTGATAACATAGTCAATTAACATAACGTTTTGTATATGTATTATATACTGCATTGTTACAATGAAGTAAACTAGAGAAAAGAAAATATTATTAAGAAAATCATAAGGAAGAGAAAATACATTATTCAGTAAGTGAAAGTGGATCGTCATAAAGATCTTCATCTTTGTCTTCACATTGAATAGACTGAGGAGGAGGAGGAGTTGGTCTTGCTATCTCGGGTGGCAGAGGCAGAAGAAAAATCCACATATAAGTGGATTTGTACAGTTCAAATCTGTGTTGCTCAAGGGCCAGCTGTACTTGGCCAAGAAGAAGAGTTAACCCAGAAGAAGGATGTCACGAGTTGGATACCTGGAAAGCAGGCTTTTGAGACAGAGATAAGAGTGTAGGACGTTGACTAGGTAGTGATCTTGGGATCAACACTAGCAATGAGAAGGAAACAAGATTGAGCAGAAGAAGCTGAGTTGCAGCGCCGTGTCAGTGAAAGCCTCAGGCAACTCTGGGAATCTGTGAAGCTGGGAGGGCCTTTAGTATTGATCCACCTTGGAATGAGGACCTTGGATTTTTATACACTTTTGTGGCTCAGTCATTAGAGACGGACTGTCCCAGGTGGGCTAAGGTGGCTCTCTTTAGCTGTGGTAATTCTGAAGAGGCCAATAGTAAAGGGTTGTCAGCTGGTAGCATGCCCCACAGTGGAAGAATAAGTCCTTCCTCCTCAAAGAGGGAATCTACATAGTACATTGCAGTATCCATTACAGAAAGTGGGATATGGAAAACAGCAATGAGTTTAGAAAGAGGTGAACTATGTTACCCATATTCATGTTTGATAGTAAAATACTGAGGTTGGAAGGGAATGGTGATTAAGATACGGGCCAAGATAGGTGAAGTAAATATAAACAAAATGAAAATACTTTTGGCAGCTTTAATTAGGCAAGGTAGAATTTAAGGAGACAAGGAGAAAATGTCAACAGGGCAGAGATTTGTATATACTGATGTAGTCTTTAGTGAAGTTATATTGTTTTAGACTTTTGGACCAAAGAACATATTGAGATACAGAGTATAAACTTTTTAAAACTTAAGGATAAATTGATAAAAATGTATATGTAATTTATCTCCCAGAATTACTTGATTGCTGGTTTCTCTTGGGTAGTCTCTGCATAAATACCTGTCTACTTTTTTATTTACATTTAGAAAAGCATATATGTACACAAATAATTTTATACTTGTACAACATTTATATATTTAACTAGTGTTGTGTAGCTATGCCATAATTTAGTCAATTTTCAAGAATTAGTATTTTTCTAATTTTTAACTAATCATCCTACACTGACTATCCTAGAGATAAATCTTCAGATTATAGACTGTCATAATTTTTTGTATGTGCTTTACTGTGTTTAGCAGGCTGTCTGCATTGTTACTTTGGATCTGAAGGAAAGAACTATTTCATTCTTTGTAATATTTCATCTGTGAAAAGAAAAATACTTAGGCAAATGAATCTACATTTTAATAATGTTATTTTTCTGTTATTTTAGCCTTACGAAGGATGAATCCAAAAGGCCAAAGTATAAAGAGCTTCTGGTGAGTGTGGGACTGTGGGGATTGTAGGTACATCCTCACACCGGAACTCTCTTAACGTGCTGGTTCACTAAGCAAGCAGTGGGCCTCTCTGTCATAAACAAACATCTCAACTTTATTGAGTTTTTTTTGTTAATGTTTTTAAACAAATATTTGGAAAGAGAAAATTTGTAGTTATAATTTTTCTACTAATACTAGCTAAATTCTCATGGAAAATTTTGGTCTTAACATGTTATAAAAATTACCCCCAGAGAATTCTGACTTTCACTTTAAGAAGCCATTTTCCATTGCATAGTCTATGTGATGCAGCCATAAGAAAAAAATTAGTGAAAAGTTTGTGTTTATTCTGCCCTTATAAAAACTCACACAAATTTACATCATACGGCCTATTCCCATTTCTTTGAAAGTTCTCATTCATCCCATGGAACTTGGGTGTTTTAAGCAGTCTGCTGGGTGTGGCATTGGTAGGGCAGTGGAGAAAGTATTGTGATCTAATAATGTGGGAATATTTTAAGAGAAGATCCATTTGTTTGTCACATTTAACTACTAGCTCTCCAAGGATGTTGTGACAAACTTACGATATTGCAGTCCATCAATGACTGTAAAAACATCCTGTCAGCATACTTAGGCTATAAAAGAAAACTGTTGATAGAGATGGAGTTTAAAAGGTGAAGCAGATGCTGGGGCCCTGGCTCTGGAGAGTACAGGGAAGAAGCTCCTGGGGCAAATTTTTCTTAGGCCTCTTTTGGTCAAAAGGATTACAACCTTTTTGTTAAAAGGTCAAAAGAAGAGGTCAAAAGGATTGCGACCTTTTTGTAAAAAGGTCCTCCTGTTGTATATGGGGGAAATGGAGGTTGAGATTTATACTGGTGTCCCAAGAGGAATAGCGACTGGTATTTACGTCATTCTTCTTAGCTCTTAGATGGTGTGGTGGAGACTCCAGCTATGTTTTGTGCTGAGTAACAACTTAGCTGTCTCCCTCAACAAACACTCCGTGGTACACAGATAAGTTTCCAGACCTCGTTGCCAAGGTGGCACCTTCAAATCATTACCACGTATCCTCTCCAGGCCTGCCCACGCCCATTAGCATATCTGCATGGAATAAAGGCTGTACTCACCTCTCTGAACTTGTGGTGTTGCAGTATTTCACAGCTGTGTGTGGTTGGGAGCCTGGAGTTCTGTGTTCTATAGAAATTGGAAAATGTTCAGTTTGGGCTGTCATACAAACTTTTGACTTTTTTGTTTACAATTTTCTTACAGAAACATCCCTTTATTTTGATGTATGAAGAACGTGCCGTTGAGGTCGCATGCTATGTTTGTAAAATCCTGGATCAAATGCCAGCTACTCCCAGCTCTCCCATGTATGTCGATTGATATCGCTGCTACATCAGACTCTAGAAAAAAGGGCTGAGAGGAAGCAAGACGTAAAGAATTTTCATCCCGTATCACAGTGTTTTTATTGCTCGCCCAGACACCATGTGCAATAAGATTGGTGTTCGTTTCCATCATGTCTGTATACTCCTGTCACCTAGAACGTGCATCCTTGTAATACCTGACTGATCACACGGTGTGAGTGCTGGTCAGAGAGACCTCATCCTGCTCTTTTGTGATGAACATATTCATGAAATGTGGAAGTCAGTACGATCAAGTCGTTGACTGTGATTAGATCACATCTTAAATTCATTTCTAGACTCAAAACCTGGAGATGCAGCTACTGGAATGGTGTTTTGTCAGACGTCCAAATCCTGGAAGGACACGGTGATGGATGTACTATGTCTGAACTTAGAAACTCGGGCTTGAGTGAGAAGAGCTTGCGCAGCCAACGAGACACATTGCCTTCTGGAGCTGGGAGACAAAGGAGGAATTTACTTTCTTCACCAAGTGCAATAGATTTACTGATGTGATATTCTGTTGCTTTACAGTTACAGTTGATGTTTGGGGATCGATGTGCTCAGCCAAATTTCCTGTTTGAAATATCATGTTAAATTAGAATGAATTTATCTTTACCAAAAACCATGTTGCGTTCAAAGAGGTGAACATTAAAATATTGAGACAGGACAGAATGTGTTTTCTCCTTTACCAGTCCTACTTTTCATCGGGAAGACTCAGGAGTCTGCCACTTGTCAAAGAAGGTGCTGATCCTAAGAATTTTTCATTCTCAGAATTCGGTGTGCTGCCAACTTGATGTTCCACCTGCCACAAACCACCAGGACTGAAAGAAGAAAACAGTACAGAAGGCAAAGTTTACAGATGTTTTTAATTGTAGTATTTTATCTGGAACAACTTGTAGCAGCTATATATTTCCCCTTGGTCCCAAGCCTGATACTTTAGCCATCATAACTCACTAACAGGGAGAAGTAGCTAGTAGCAATGTGCCTTGATTGATTAGATAAAGATTTCTAGTAGGCAGCAAAAGACCAAATCTCAGTTGTTTGCTTCTTGCCATCACTGGTCCAGGTCTTCAGTTTCTGAATCTCTTTCCCTTCCCCTGTGGTCTATTGTCGCTATGTGACTTTCGCTTAATCCAATATTTTGCCTTTTTTCTATATCAAAAAACCTTTACAGTTAGCAGGGATGTTCCTTACCGAGGATTTTTAGCCCCAAATCTCTCGTATGCGCTGGTGTTTAAAAGGCTAAGAATAGTGGGGCCCAGCCGATGTGGTAGGTGATAAAGAGGCATCTTTTCTAGAGACACATTGGACCAGATGAGGATCTGAAATGGCAGCCTTTACCTTCATCACCTGCTAGAACCTCTCCTAGTCCGCCACCATTTCTTGGCATTGGAATTCTACTGGAAAAAAATACAAAAAGCAAAACAAAACCCTCAGCACTGTTACAAGAGGCCATTTAAGTATCTTGTGCTTCTTCACTTACCCATTAGCCAGGTTCTCATTAGGTTTTGCTTGGGCGTCCCTGGCACTGAACCTTAGGCTTTGTATGACAGTGAAGCAGCACGGTGAGTGGTTCAGGCACACTGGAATATAAAACAGCCATGGCCTGAGATGCAGGTTGATGCCGTTATAGAACCAAATCGTGGCAGGTATTGCCGTGTCTCCTCTCAGAGTGACAGTCATAAATACTATCAAACAATAAAGGGAGAATGGTGCTGTTTAAAGTCACATCCCTGTAAATTGCAGAATTCGAAAGTGATTATCTCTTTGATCTACTTGCCTCATTTCCCTATCTTCTCCCCCACGGTATCCTAAACTTTAGACTTCCCACTGTTCTGAAAAGAGACATTGCTTGATGTCTCCCTTCGACCACAGCAAGCCATCATCCTCCATGGCTCCCGGGAACTCAAAAGGAATCTGTTCCTCTGCTGTCAGCTTCCGGTCTGGCTCAGCATAGGGTCACTTTGCCGTTATGCAAATGGAGATAAAAGCAATTCTGACTGTCCAGGAGCTAATCTGACCGTTCTCTTGTGTGGATGTCCACATAAAAAGGCAATTTTAGTGTATTAATCATAGATTATTATGAACTATAAACTTAAGGGCAAGGAGTTTATTACAATGTATCTTTATTAAAACAAAAGGGTGTATAGTGTTCACAAACTGTGAAAATAGTGTAAGAACTGTACATTGTGAGCTCTGGTTATTTTTCTCTTGTACCATAGAAAAATGTATAAAAATTATCAAAAAGCTAATGTGCAGGGATATTGCCTTATTTGTCTGTAAAAAATGGAGCTCAGTAACATAACTGCTTCTTGGAGCTTTGGAATATTTTATCCTGTATTCTTGTTTGAATTCCTCCTCTATTTAAGATATATACATGGAATCGAAGTGTTTATGTAATAGTTCTATCCTTTTGCCTGCAGGTCAGTTGTAATAAATCTAGGATGTGATGATGACTTTGTAATTTGATTTTCTGAAATCAGACCCTGAGAGGGGAAAATCAAGTAAATTACATTAAATTATCTGTGCAATTCACACCGGGGAAAATGACCTCCTTTTGGAAGTGTTTTATGGCTGCTTTCTTTTTCTTCTTCCTTCCCATGGCTACCCTTTTTGCTTATCCTTCTTGAAACCACAGATGTATCTGTTAAGCACAGCTTTGCTTGAACAGGCATCACAGTCTCTTGAGTTTCTTTGTTGTCCTGACCTGCCCCAGCTTTCTTAATGCTAAAGGAAGTGGGTACAGTTCTTCAACCTGTGTCATGGTGGAGAGGTACAACTTGGAAGGCTATCTGGGCCCCGCATATGGTTTCCAGTCATGCCCTTGGCTCTTGGTGCTACAGCTGCCAGGTGAGCATTAGATGTCAGGTTACTTACTGGGTTGGAATCACTCACTGTTACCTTAGAAGGGTAGGGAAGATTGTGGGTAAAAGACCTCTGGGAGGTCAAACCTGGGATGTTTATGGATGAGAGGACAATGGAAGTGAACAAAAAACCATGGGAGCCTGGAAACTGTTGGAGAAAAGCACTTTGCAGCTCCAGCACTGTATGTATCTGCTGTACTCTACCTCCTACCAGTGACTGATCGGATAACAGATTCATTGATATTATGGTGATTCAGCACCTTACCCTTGTGCCTGCTCCAAACAGAATCTGAGATACTATTACAGAGCCAGATGTGGTATCAAACATTCCCCTGAGAGGGGTGTGAAAGCAGGAATTCTGGCCCCTCCAGCTAAGCCTCAGCTGCTAAGGGAAAGGGTACTCATTGGGTTTCAACACTGGCATGAGAGAGAGACTACACACTCCCGTGTTTCATAGGACACTGCCTTGTATTTGTTCATCTCATTTGATTCCAAATGCAGCCCACTAAAATCAAGTGGCTGTATCCCCTTTTAGATGTAAGAAAACCAAGGTCCGGAGAAGTGAAGTTCTGGCCCAAATAACAGTAGGGAGCAGAGCTGAGCTTCAGGTTCAAGGCCATAACACGTACACCAAGAAGTTACGTTAATTTAAAAACACTGCTATTAAAGAAGTGGTGTGGAGTTGAGAAGTAGAAGAATGCGTATCGTTGGGGACACTGTGTTCATAAACCTGACCAGGGCCTGCTTTGTTGTTTTGGAAACGAGTTGAAGGCAGAGGTTCTGGGGGCCACAGTGGGGTTACATACAAAGTGATCCATACATAGGCAGCTGTGTAAATTACCTTTGAATTAACTAGAGGAACTCTAGGTTGTAATTCTTAAGTGCAACACCTGAGAATTCAGTGTCATGGACTGAACGTCTCCCTTAGCATGAGAATGTGGCAATCACTGAGAATGAGTAAAGCGCCCTTTCGTTTATTTATTTATTTTTTATTTTTTGAGACAGAGTTTCGCTCTTGTTGCCCAGGCTGGAATGCAATGGCACGATCTTGGCTCTGCAACCTCTGCCTCCCGGGTTCAAGCAATTCTGCCTCAGCCTCCCGAGTAGTTGGGATTACAGGTGCCCACCACCACGCCCGGCTAATTTTTTTTTTCTTTTTTTTCTTTTTTTTTTTTTTGAGATGGAGTCCCGCTCTTGTTGCCCAGGCTGGAGTGCAATGGCATAATTTCGGCACACTGCAACCTCCGCCTCCCAGGTTCAAGCAATTCTCCTGCCTCAGCCTCCCAAGTAGCTGGGATTATAGGCACCTGCCACTACACCAAGCTAATTTTTTTTTTTTTTTTTTTTTGTATTTTTAGTAGAGATGTGGTTTCACCATGTCAGCCAGGCTGGTCTCGAACTCCTGACCTCAGGCGATTCACCTGCCTCGCCCTCCCAAAGTGCTGGGATTACAAAGAGCCAGCATGCTCAGCCTCCCTTTAATTGATTTGATCCAACTGTCTTAGCTGCAGGAGAATAGAGAAAGGACACATAAGGTCTTAAAAGTACCCTTGGGACACTGGTTACTTGTCGTGGCAGTGTGTAGTGATTATGTATCTCCATCTCTTGTGCAGGGCTGTATGCACCAGTCACATCCATTGCACCTGGACTTACTACTTGGGACGTGAGGGACAGATAATCTAAAGGCTTGGTCTTAACTTTACTGGCTTGGTTTCAAATACCTCATTAAGTGGTTGAGAGAAAATGTAATCAGCAGTCATAACTCTTAGGATGAACGGTAAGAACCACGTCATTGAAAATTGACACTAGACAACATCATATAAGGAACACCTGTAGAATGGGAAACAGCTTGTCCTCTGGTAGTTTAGTACAGACTGAAGTTATCTTTATTTCTTGTTTCTTCCTATCCGATACGTGAATATCCAGAAATTCTCATCTCAAACCTTGAAATCGTAGGATAGTGGTTCAGTATCTGCTTTTGATAACATTCTGTTTTGTTTTTCTGATATGCCAAAGTGTGTTTATACGTCTTAAATGTAAAATGTAGTCCTGCTAGTTAAAACTTGTTAACCCACATAGCATATAGTCACAATTCAGTAATTGTTATGCATAATGAATCGAGTTTCTGTCTGCATTTGAAATTTCTATCTACATATGCATTTTGCTAAAGAATAGTGTGTTAAGACTTCCAGTTCTTCCTAATTCTTACACAGATTTAATGTGAACACCACTCTTTAAGGTAGATAGGGAGGGTATTTTGTTGCTTCAGTTCTACACATGGGTTAACAGTACTAAATAATTAAGTAATTTGCCTAAGGTATCATCAACAGGGTATACAGAGCTCAGGTCTCTTGATGGCTTATTAGGATTCTTTTTTTGTGCGTGACAGGGTCTTGCTCTGTTGCCCAGGCTGGAGTACAGTGGCACGATCTTGGCTCACTGCAGCCTCCGCCTCCCAGG
The DNA here is from genome assembly GCF_043159975.1 of Macaca nemestrina. Taxonomy (NCBI): domain Eukaryota; kingdom Metazoa; phylum Chordata; class Mammalia; order Primates; family Cercopithecidae; genus Macaca; species Macaca nemestrina. The sequence continues at coordinate 12,356,164 of NC_092141.1, forward strand.
TTCAAGCAATTCTTCTGCCTTAGCCTCCTAAGTAGCTGGGATTACAGGCACCTACCACCATTCTTGGCTAATTTTTTGTATTTTTAGTAGAGATGGGGTTTCACCATGTTGGCCAGGCTGGTCTCGAACTCCTGGCCTCACATGATCCATTTGCCTTGGCCTCCCAAAGTGCTGGGATTACAGGCATGAGCCACCACACCTGGCTTGTTAGGATTTTTATGAAACTGTGCTTCCTGTTTGACAACGATGAATTACAAGGTTTAAAAGCAAAAGCTTGTTACTTACATATGACTCCCGCCTGCTACATTTATTCTAACCCCTGGAACCATTTTCCTTTGGAAAATTGCCTTTAGCACATGATTAGAAGCAACATTACATGATCGTCTGCTCACTTTTAATCCTAAATGGTATTTCACAGTTTCTTACTTAGTTCCTAAGACTTGATCTCAACCCACTTTTGTCTGTTTGTAGAAAGTAAATTCATCTTCAAATCACGAACAGTAGTTTCATTCAGAAGCAGAAAATGTTAAGAACTCGTTAGGATCAGTTTTTGTTCCTGAAGGTGTCAGGGCCTTTCTTTAAAATATGCTTTCTGATAAGTCCTTTCTCTTTCACCTTCCACTTCTAATTAGGGACCAAGTTCTTTGATTATGTTTCTTAATTTTCTCTAGTTCCTTTTGTTCCTGTTTCCATTGACACTGTATTCATTCGTCACCTCTGGTTTTGCTCCCTTCAGACCCTTCCCCACTTCTGTCCTTAGCCTTTCTGAAGTATTTCTCTAATCATGTTCTTCTGTTTAAATTCCTTAATGAATCCCTGGAATACGCAAAATGAAGGCCAAACTCATGGTTTTAGATGTAGTGTTATTTAGTCCTGAACACATAGATAGGACGTATTATCTTCATCTTAAAGATGAGGAAATGGGTTCACTGTGATTGGTAACTTGCCCACTATTTCACAGCCAAGGAGGAATCTAGAAGGATCAAGAATAGGGCATGATAATCAATGAGTGGATAAATAAATTGTGGTGTATATATACCGTGGAATACTACTCAGTCATAAAAAGGAATGAAGTAATGGCATTTGCAGCAACCTGGATAGAATTGGAGACCATTATTCTAAGTGAAGTAACTCAGGAATGGAAAACCAAACATCATATGTTCTCACTCATAAGTGAGAACTAGGCTATGAGGATGCAAAGACATAAGAATGATACAATGGACTTTGGGGACTTGGAGGAAAGGGGAAAGGTTGGGAGAAGGGTGAGGGATAAAAGACTATACACCGGGTACAGTGTACACTGCTTGGGTGATGGGTGCACCAGAATCTCACAGATCACCACTAAAGTACTCATGTAACCAAACACCACCTGTTCCCCAAAAACCTATTGAAATAAAAAATAATAATCTAAAATAATTTCTGTTAAATTTGAAAAAAACAATAGGGCATGAGTCTGAAAAGGTAGACAGTCATACTCATATAGGAAATGGTGCATTGTGCCAATAATGTTGAACTTTATCTCTTAATTGCTTGTGAGCCATATGGGATTTTAAGCAAGGAGATTGTTTGATCTGATTTGTATTTTAGACAATTCATTTCAGTGACTATGTAGCCTAAAATGGAAGTGGGGAGACTTGGACACGAATTAGAAAACTTGTAATATTTTAGGCAAAAAATGTAAAACGTTAAGAGAGGTAAAGTGGTAGAATTGGGAATGGAGAAGAGAGAATTTAACGAGATACTTTATTGGTTCCCAATCAAAAGTGTGGGGTAAAGAAGCCTGGAATAATTTTTTCTGGTTTGAGTGGTTTAGGTTGTTTTATACCATCTGTTGCACCGTTCATAACCTTTCATGGTTTACCAAATCTGCTTTACTCTTTTATGCCTTCTAGTTGCATAAGCTGGTTCCTTTTGTCGGGGATTCTCTTTTTCTTTCTTTTTCTTTTTTTTTTTTTTTAACTTGCCTTTTGAAAGCACCTACTCATCTTTTAAGACCTTAGGTTAAATGTCAGACACTTTAGGAACCCTTTCCCAAGTCTATTCTTTGAGCTCTAGAGAACAGAATATGTGTTTCTACATATATTTATGTTACATTTGATCCTGTTGAGTTATGGTCATTCATACATTTTCTTACTTGGTGTTAATTTGAAGTCAGTCTTAGTCATATGTAAGATCCAGTCCTCTAGTCAGCCTAGGCTGTCATATTATGATACTGATTTTCTGTTAGAAAGGCCACATATACCTGATTTTATCACACTTGTTGAAGATGGTATTTTATTCTATTTAGCTTAGATGATTTTCCCCTAGAATGCAAAATAAATTGGATTAATGTATCCATGGCATACTTCTGTTAAATGCAAAGTGAATGTGACTTGTAATTGGGGCTATCCTACCACACAGTCAAAGGTTAGCAATCAAATTTTAGGTATTGTATAAACAAAAGTAGTCAATTATCAGTAGCCATTAAGAAAGTACTAGTGTGTTCCATTTCTGACAGAATGCTAGGTTATATAGCATTAATTATACTCCCAATTGGAGTAACTACATTGGCAATTACAAAATAAAAATATTTATTTTTAAATGCTTTTCTGAGCTGGCACAAAAATAAGGAATCTGTCAAGCTCCCACATAAATAGAAGCAGGGACTCTGAATTCCAACCTGCTTTTACTTTTTTCTAGAAATCCATTTCCAAATCATGAAGAGTTGCTTCAGTTGAGGACAGAAAAAAGTGTTAAGAATTTGCTAGGATCAACTTTTGTGTCTGAAGATGTCAGGGCCTTTCTGTGAAACTTGCCTAACCAAGTGCCGATAAGTAGGTCTTTCATGCTGAAAGTTTCTTCTGAACCCTGGGAACCTTGAGCTTTGGGGGATATCTAACAGGAAATCCTCCAATAAAGCTGAGACCCCAAAGGGCTCCATACAAAGTGTAAAATAGGAAAATAAATGAATATGCCAATCTGTTGGAGATGAATTGAAACATCTTTGCCTTCATCTTGGCACACGCTGGAGGAAATTTCCAAGAATCCATAACCATATGATGAAAGGTAGGGGTTCAGTTTTATTCTTCTGAATATGGCTAGCCAGTCATCCCAGCACCATGTATTGAATAGGAAGTCCTTTCCCCGTTGCTTATTTTTGTTGACTTCCTTGAATATCAGATGGCTGTAGGTGTGTGGCTTTATTTCTGGGTTCTCTATTCTTTCTCATTTACCCTGTATTTTATACTGAGAGTTTTAAAGTGCTATTCCTGAGTTTAAGTCCTGAATCCATTTGGAATTGATTTTTGTAGATGGTGTGTGGTAGGAATTCAATTTCAATTTTTTCCACGTAATAATTATTTTTTCCAGTTCGATTTATTAAACAATCAACCTCTCCTTTTCATATTGATCATGCATTCCATATTTATCATATGAAAATATTCCTAACATACATGCTTGTTTAGGCTTTCAGTTTTATTCCATTGGCCAATTTATTCATCCCAGAACAAATACCACACTGTCTTTATTACGGCTTCATAATAAATCCTCATATCTGATCCCCTCTCTCTGCTCTTCTTAACAGGTATCTTGGTTATTCTTGACCCCATTTTCCTCTATATGTATTTTAAAAATAGCTTTATTGAACTCTAATCCACATACCACATAATTCAGCCATTTAATGTGTACAATTTAATAGTTTTTAGTATATTCAAAGATATGTACCACCATTGCTACAGTCAATTTTAGAATGTTTTAATTACCTCAAAAAAGCCTCATACTCTGACAAACTCTCTCTGACTCTAACCTTTCCCCGTCCTAAGTAACCACTAATCTACATTCCCTTTGTAGATTTCCCTGCTCTGGACTTTCACACAAATGGGATTAGATAATATGTGGACTTTTATGGTTGGCTTCTTAATGGATTTTCAGAGTTCATGTAAGGACCATATATTAGTACTTCATTTCTTTTTATGACTACATAATATTTCATTGTATGAATATGAATATGACTAAATAATATTCCATTATATGAATATTCCACATATTTATCCATTTATTTGTTACTGAACATTTGTGGTGTTGTTTCTACCTTTTGGCTATTATGAATAATGCTGCTATGGATATTCATGTGCGAATTTCGGTGTGGACATATGTTTTCATTTCTTACGAATATTCCTAGGAGTGGATTTTCTGGGCCTTATGTTAACACTATGTGCAACCATGTGAGGAGCTGGCATACTGTTTTCTAAAGCAGTTGTACCATTTCACATTCTCACTAGCAGTATATGAGGATTTGGGTTTCTTTACTTCTGTTGTTCTCCCTAAGAGTTTCATAGTGTAAAACTATAAAGAGCAAAACTCTTACACTTATTTACTTGACTCATTTTGAGTTACCTTTATATTTGATGTAAAATAAAAGACCAACTTCATTCTTTTGTATGTGGCTATCCAGTTGTTCCTTCTCCACTGAACAGTCTTCGTACTTTTGCTGACAATCGGTAGGCCATAGATGTATGAATTTATTTCTGGACTCTCAAGTTTACTCTACTTGTTGATATATTAGTCCTTGTACTAGTACCACATTGTCTTGATTATCATTGTTTTGCAGTAGGTTTTGAAATTGGGAAGTATTAAGGGAGGAGACCACCCCTCATATTATCTTATGCCCAATTTCTGCCTCCAAAGAAAGAAAAAGTAAAAACTAAAAGGCAGAAATCAAATCCACAAGTAGACAGCCTGGTGCCACACCCTGGGCCTGGTAGTTAAAGATCGACCCCTGACCTAATTGCTTATGTTATCTATAGATTACAGGCATTGTATAGAAAAGCACTGTGAAAATCCCTATCCTGTTTTGTTCTGATCTAATTACTGGTGTATACAGCCCCCAGTCACGTACCCCCTGCTTGCTCAACTGATCATGACCCTCTCACGTGCACCCCCTTAGAGTTGAGAGCCCTTAAAAGGGACAGGAATTGCTCCGGGAGCTCAGCTCTTGAGACAGGAGTCTTGCCGATGCCCGCGGCTGAATAAACCCCTTCCTTTTTTAACTCGGTGTCTGAGGATTTTTGTCTGTGGCTCGTCCTGCTACGGTATGAGTCATCCTCCTTTGTTCTTTTTCAGGATTATTTAGTGTATTAGTTCATCTTATGTTGCTATAAAGAGATACTTGAGGCTGGGTAATTTAGAAAGAAAAGAGAATTGGCAGTAAGTGGAGTAAACTTGAGAGTCCAGAAATAAATTCATACATCTATGGCCTACCGATTGTCAGCAAAAGTACCAAGACTGTTCAGTGGGGAAGGAACAACTGGATAGCCACATACAAATAGAATAGAATAGAATAGAATAGAATAGAATAGAATAGAATAGAATAGAATAGAAAAGAAAAGAAATTGGCTCAAGTTTCTGCAAGCTGAACATAAAGGAAGCACAGTGCCAACATCTGCTTCTAGTGAGGCTTTAAGAAGCTTATAATCTTGGCAGAAGGTAACAGGGAGCAGGGAGCCAGCATGTTCCATGGCAAGAGGAGAGCAAGAAGCAAAGGGGGAAGGTCCCAGACTTTTAAAAATAGCCAGATCTCATGTGAACTCAGAGCAAGATCTCACTTATCACAAAGAAGATGGTGCCATACCATTCATGAGGAATCCACCCCCATTATCCAATACCACCCACTAGGCCCCACCTCCAACATTAGAGATCACATTTCAACATGAAGTTTGCAGGAGGCACACATCCAAATCATGTAATTTTTCCTCCGCTCCCCCTAAATCTCATACCCTTTTCACATTGGAAAATACAATCATCCCTTCCCCAAAGTTCTTCAAAATCTTAACATATTCTAGCTTCAATTCACTCAAAAGTTCAAAGTCCAAAGTCTCATCTGAAACTCAAGTCAAGTTTCTTCCATCTATGAGCCTGTAAAGTTGAAACCAAATTATTTGCTTCCAAGATACAATAGTGGTATATAGGCATTGAGTAAACATTCCCATTCCAAAAGGGAGAAATTGGCCAAAAGAAGAGGGTTAAAGGCCCCATGCAAGTTTGAAACCCAGCAGGGAAGGCATTAAATCTTAAAGCTCTAGCATAATTCTTAACTCTGTATCTTGCATCCCAGTGCAAGGGGTGGGCTCCCAAGGCCTTAGGTAGCTTCATCCCTGTGGTTTTCCTGGGCACAGCCCGTGTGACTGCTCTCATGGGTTAGAGTTGAGAGCCTGCAGCTTTTCTGGGCTCAGGGTGCAAGCTGCCAGTGGACCTACCATTCTGGGGTCTAGAGGGTGGTGGACCCTTCCCACAGCTCCACTAGTAGGGACTCTGTGTGGGGGCCTCCAACCCCACATTTCCCCTTGGCATTGCCCTGGTAGAGTTTCTCTGTGGGGGCTCCAACCCTGTAGCAGGCTTCTGCCTGGACACCCAGGCTTTTCCATACATCCTCTGAAATCTAGCTGGCAGGTGCCAAGCCAAGATTTCTTTCATTCTTGCATTCTGTGTTTCTGCAGGCTTAACATCACATGGAAGCTTCCAAGGCTTATGGCTTGCATGCTCTGAAGTGGGAGCCCAAGGTGTATCTGAAGTCCTCGGAGCCACAGCTGGAGCTATAGCAGCAGGGTTATGGGGAGCAGCCTCTAGAGGTAGTGCAGAGCAGCAGAGTCCCAGGCCTGACCTTGAAACCATTTTTTCCTCCTAGGCCTTTGGGCCTGTGATGGGGGAGCTGCCTTGAAGATCTCTGAAATGCCTTTGAGACTATTTTCCCATTGTCTTGGATATTAGCAGTTTGCTCCCTTTTAGTCATGCTAATCTCTCTAGCAAGTGGTTACTCCACAGCCTGCTTGGATTCTTTCTCTACCACAAGGTCAGGCTGCAAAATTTCTAAATGTTGATACTCCGCTTCCTTTTTAAATATAAGTTGCAACTTTAAGTCATTCCTTTGCTCCCACATCTGATAACAGATTGCTAGAAACAGCCATACCACTTCCTGAACACTTTGTTGCTTAGAAATTTCTTCTATGATATTCTAAGTCATCACTCTTAATTTCAAATTTCCAAAGATCTCTAAAACATGAACACAATGCAGCTGAGTTCTTTGCTAGGGCATAACATGGGTAACTCTCATTAATAGGGCATAACTCCAATAACTGGAGTTATTTCCTCATTTCCATCTCATCAGCCTGGACATCACTGTCCAAAATTTTATCAGCATTTTAATCACAATGATTTAACCAGTCTCTAAGAAATTGCAAACTTACCCTCATCTTTCTATCATATTCTCCAAACTCTTCCACCTCTGCCTATTACCAAGTTGCAAAGCCACTTTCACATTTTCAGGTATCTTTGTAGCAATGCCCTACTCCTTGGTGCCAATTATCTGTATTAATTCATTCTTGTGTTTCTATAAATAAATACCTGAAGCTGAGTAATTTATAAAGAAAAGCTTAATAAAACTTCTTTATAAAACTTATAAAGAAAAGTTTAATTTGCTCACAGTTCTGTAGGTTGTAGATGAAGTATAGTATCAGCATCTGCTTCTGGTGAGATCTCAGGAAGCTAACAATCCTGGTGGAAAGTGATGGAGAGGCGGCATGTTGCATGGCAAGAGCAGGAGCAAGAGAGAGAGTGAGTGGGGGAGGTCCCAGACTTTTAAACAACCAGATCTCATGTGAACTCTGAGCAAGAGCACATCTATCACCAAGGGGATAGTTCTAAGCCATTCATGAGGGATCTGCCCCAGGATGTAACACCTCCCACTAGGCCCCACCTCCAACACTGGAGATCTCATTTCAACATATTTGGATGGGACACTCATCATATCCTTCGGCTATTCTAGATAACTTGCAATTTTATACAGATTTTAGGATAAAATTTTCAATTTATACAAAGAAGTCAGCTGAGATTCTTACAGGGCATGTGTTCATTCTGTAGATCAGTTTGGGAGTCAGTTTGTCATTTTAACAATGTTAAGTCTTCCAATCCATAAACATGGGATGTTTTTCCATTTATTTAGTCTTCTTTAATGTCTCTCAACAATATTTTATAGTTTTTAGGGTATAAGATTTGCACTTTTTTGGTTAAATGTATTCCTAAATATTTTATTTTATTTTATTTTTTTTACTTTTTTATTTTATTATTTCATTTTATTTTATTGAGACAGAGTCTTGTTCTCTCACCCAGGCTGGAATGCAGTGGCATGATCTTGGCTCACTGCAGCCTCCATCTCCTAGGCTCAAGCAATTTTTGTGCTTCAGCCTCCCAAGTATCTGGGATTCAGTCATGCACCACCATGCCCGCCTATGTTTTTGCATTTTTAGTAGAGATGGGGTTTCACCATGTTGGCCAGGCTGGTCTCGAACGCCTGGCCTCAAATGATCCTCCCACCTCGATCTCCCAAAATGGTGGGATTACAGGCATGAGACACTGCACCTGGCCTTATTTTATTTTTTGATGCTATTATGAACAGAATTATTAGGTCGGTCCTTCCTTCCTTCCTTCCTTCCTTCCTTCCTTCCTTCCTTCTTCCCTCCCTCCCTCCCTCCCTTCCTCACAGTATCACTCTGTCCCCTAGGCTGGAGTACAGTGGCACAATCAGCTCACTGCAGCTTTCTCTTCCCTGGGCTCAAGAGATCCTCCCACCTCAGCCTCCTGAGTAGCTGGGACTATAGGTATGCACCAGCACACCTGACTAATTCTTTTTTTATTTTTTGTAGAGACAGGGTTTTGCCTTGTTGCTCGGGCTGGTCTTGAACTCCTGGCCTCAAGTAATTCTCCATCCTCGGCCTCCCAGAGTGGTGGGATTACAGGTGTGAGCCACTGTGCCTGGCCCAGAATTGTTTTCTTAATTTCATTTTCAGATTACACTGCAAATGTATAGAAATACAATTGATTTTTATATAGATACTGTATCTTGCAACCTTGCTGAGTTCATTTATTAATTCTAATATAGTTTTTAAAAAGTAGATTAATTAATATTTTCTATATACAAGATAGTTTACTTCTTCCTTTCCTATCTGGTTTTATTTATTTATTTATTTATTTATTTATTTATTTATTTATTTTTGAGCCAAAGTCTAGCTAGACATAGTCACCCAGACTGGAGTGCATTGGTACCATCTTGGCTCACTGCAACCTCTGCCTCCTGGGTTCAAGTGATTCTCCCACCTCAGCCTCCTGAGTAGCTGGGACTCAAGGTGCACACCACCATGCCCAGCTAATTTTTGTATTTTTTGGTAGAGATGGGGTTTCACCATGTCAGTCAGGCTGTTCTCAAACTCCTGACCTCAAGTGATCTGCCCGCCTTGGCCTTCCAAAGTGCTGAAATTACAGGCGTGAGCCATTGCATCTGGCCTTCCTTTCCTATTCAGATGCCTTTTATATATTTTTCTTGCCAAATTTCTCTGAATAAAATCTCTGGTAAATGTTGAACAAAAATGATGAGTGGGTATCCTTTTCTTGTTTCTGATCTAAGGAGTAAAACATTCCGTCTATCATCATTAAGTATGATGTTTGCTGTGGGTTTTCATAGATAGCTGTTTTCTGGGTTGAAGAAACTATTCTTAGTTTTCTTAGTGTGTGTGTTTTTGGTTTTGTTTTTGTTTTTGTTTTGGAGATGGAGTTTTGCTCTTGTTGCCCAGGCTGGAGTGCAGTGGTGTGATCTCGACTCACCGCAACCTCCGCCTCTCGGGTTCAAGCCATTCTCCTGCCTCAGCCTCCTGAGTAGCTGGGATTACAGTCATGTGCCACCACACCTGGCTAATTTTGTATTTTTAGTAGAGATGGGGTTTCTCCATGTTGGTCAGGCTGGTCTTGAACTCCTGACCTCAGGTGATCCACCTGCCTTGGCCTCCCAAAGTGCTGGGATTACAGGCGTGCACCACCATGCCCGGCCATGTTTTTGTTTTTTTAATACCATGAAGGCATGCTGGATTTTGTCAAATGCTTTTTGTGCATCCATTGGCATGATTGTGTGATCTTTATTTATTCTATTGATACGTATGACATTAACTGATTTTCAGATATCGAAATAACTTACATTCCTGGGATAAATCCTAGTTAGTCATGGGGTGTAATTCTTATATGTTGCTGGATTTGATTTGTTAGCATTTTGTCAAAAAATTTTGTGTACTTTCTTTTTTTTTTTTTGAGACAGATTCTCGCTCTGTATCCCAGGCTGGAGTGCAGTGGTGTGATCTCGGCTCACTGCAAGCTCCACCTCCCAGGTTCACGCCATTCTCCTGCCTCAGCCTCCCGAGTAGCTGGGACTACAGGTGCCCGCCACCTTGCCCGGCTAATTTTTTGTATTTTTTTAGTAGAGACGGGGTTTCACCATGTTAGCCAGGATGGTCTCGATCTTCTGACCTCGTGATCTGCCCGCTTCGGCTCCCAAAGTGCCAGGATTACAGGTGTGAGCCACCACGTCCGGCCATGTATGTATTCTTAAGAGATATAGAGTTTTATTTTCTTGTGATGTCTCTGTCTGGTTTTGTCATTTTATTCTACAATAATTTGGGAAGTGTTTTCTCCTCTTCAATTTTCAGAAAAGTTTGTGAACTAAAGAACTGGCATTAATTCTTATTTAAATATTTGTGGAATTCATAGGTGAAGCCCTCTGGGCCTGATATTTTCTTTGTGAGTAATTTTATAACTACTAACTCAGTCTTTCTACGTGTTATGGGTCTTTTCAGATTGTTTATTTCTTCTTAAATTAATTTTGGTATTTTGTGTCTTCCTGGGATTTTTTTAAAGTTATCTCATTTTTTGGCATATAATCATTAATTAGTACTCCTTTCTAATCCTTTTTATTGTTGTAGGTTTATAGTCCTATATCCTCTTTCATTCCTGATTCTAGAAATCAGAGTCTTCTGTATTTTTATTGGTGTCAGTTTAGCCAAGTTTGTTAATTTTATTGATGTTTTTCAAGAACAAGTTTTTTGTTTTATTGATTTATCTCCATTGTTTGTCAGTGCTCTGTTTCATTTATTCCTGCCCTGATCTTAATTGTTTCCATACCTTCACTTGCTTTAGGTTCAGTTTGCTCATCTCCTAGGGTCTTAATGTATTAGGTTATTGATTTGAGATCTTCATATAGGTATTTAGAGCTATAAACTTTTCTCTGTGTATTGCTTCGGCTGTATCCCATAATTGCGCCTTCATTTTTATCATCTTAATGTATTTTATGATTTCCATTTTTATTTCTTCTTTGACCTATTGGTTATTTAGGAGTATGTTATTTTATTTTCACATATTTGTAGGTTTCTCAATTTTTTTCATGTTATCAATTTATAATTTATTTTATTTGTATTCAATGAATATTCCTTGTGTTATTTCTGTCCTTTTACATGTATTAAAATGTTTTATGGCTTTGTATATGGTCTACCCTAGATGATATTTTATGTGCATTTGAGATAAATGTATATTTACTTGTTGAATAACAGACTCTCTTCTTTCTTACAGAAGTTTTGCAGGTTTTCTTGAATAGATGTTTCTTCATTTACTCTTTGCTGTCAGAACCATTTCTAGAGGTTGTTTTATTAAAAAAGTAATTTTTATTCTGACTAACTAAAATTTTGTACACTTTAACCATAACTCTCCATTTCCTCGCATCTCCCCCGACCTCTGTTAAACATTTTCTACTCTACTTCTATGAATTAATTTTTTTAGATTCCATATATAAGTGAGATCATGCAGTATTTGTCTTTCTGTACCTGCCATGTTTCACTTAGCCTAATGTACTTGAGGTTCATCCATGTTGTCCCAAGTGACAGTGTATTATTTTTAAAGGCTGCATAGTATTTCATTGTGTATATCTACCACATCTTTCTTTTCTTTCTTTCTTTTCTTTCTTTCTCTTTCTTTTTTCCTTCTTTCTTTCTTTCTCTCTCTTTCTCTCTTTTCCTTCCTTCCTTCCTTTCTTCTTTCCTTCCTTCCTTCCCTCCCTTCCTTCCTTCCCTCCCTCCCTCCCTCCCTCCCTCCTTCCTTCCTTCCTTCTTGCCTTCCTTCCTTCCTTTTTTCTCTCTCTCTCTCTCTCTCTCTTTCTTTCTTTCTTTCGATGGAGTCTAACTCTGTCACCAAGCTGGAGTGCGGCACTGCTGTCACAGCTCACTGCAACCTCTGACTCCCTTGTTCAAGTGATTCTCCTGTCCCAGCCTCCAGAGTAGCTGGGATTACAGGCATGCACCACCATGCCCAGATGATTTTGTATTTTTAATAGAGACGGGGTTTCACCATGTTGGCCAGGATGGTCTCGATCTCCTGACCTCGTGACCACCTGCCTTGGCCTCCCAAAGTTTTGGGATTACAGGTGTGAGCCACCACACCCGGCCTACTGCATTTTCTTTGTCAATCCATCTGTTCATAGACACTCAGATTGATTACATATTTCGGCTATAATAAATAATTATGTAATGAACTAGGAATTGTAGATATCCCTTTAACACATTGATTTCAGTTCCTTTGGATATATTCACAGAAGTAGAATTGCTGGATTATATGGTAGTTCTATTTTTACTTTTTTTGAGGGACCTCCATACTGTTTTCTATAATGCTTTATTTCAGTTTTTTCTTAATCTTTAAGTCTTTATTTCTCCCTCATTCTTAAAAGATAGTTTTTATTGATACAGGATTTTTGGATGACAGTTTTGTTTCTTTCTTTGAGCACTTTAAATATGTTATCCCACTGCGTTCTGGTGTCCATAGTTTCTGTGAAAACATTAGCTATTAATCTTATTGGAGTTTCCTTGTAATTGATGACTCCTTTTTTTTTCTTGCTGCTTTCAAGACTTCTTCCCTTCCTTCTTCCCCCAACCCCTTATTTCTTTTTGGAATTGCAGAATTTTTACCATATCTGTTTCTAGATTTGTTTGTGTTTATCCTGTTTAGTGTTCATTGAGCTTCCTGGATGTGTAGGTTATTGTTTTTCAATAAATTTGGGAAATTTCTTCTCACTATTACTTCGAATAATCTTTCATATTCTTTCTCTCCTCTTCTTGTTACTCCCATTACATAAATGCATGTGATTGATGGTGTCCTACATTTCTCCGAAGCTCTGTTCATATTTTTCATTGTGTTTTTTTCTGTCTTTTTCTGGCTTGCATAATCTGTTTGATCAGTCTTAAGGTTTGCTAATTATTTCTTATGCCAGTTCAAATCTACTGTTGGGCTCCCCTAGTGAATTTTTTAAAATTTCAGTTGTACTTTTCAACTTTATAATTTCCATTTGTTTCTTTTTCATACTTTCTTTTTATTGATCTCTTTTATTTGATGTGACTTTGTCATCATACTTCCTTTACTCCTTTAGTTATATTTTCCTTTGTTCTGTGAACATACTTATAATGACTATTTTGAAATCTTGTTGTGTTAAATCTAATATCTGATTGTAATCATGGGAAGTTTATGTTGGCTGTTTTTAATTTTATTTTTCTGTTGTATGGTTTATACTTTCTGATTTGTTACATGCCTTGTAAGTTTTTGTTGGAAACTGGACATTTTAGATACTGTAGCAACATCAGCACTCATCCTTCCCCTCTGGGGTTTTTTATTAGCCTGTTTCATTTTTAGCAACTGGTTGGATTAGTTTAGTGAAGTTTACTTCCTTTGTACTGTCCCTCCACCACACACAGTGTGTTAAGCCTCTGATGCTGTTCCTGAAAAGGTGCAGCATATGGTGGCATACCCAGCCACCACAGCTCCCTACAGCCTTGAACTTCTGGGCTTAAGTGATCCTCCCACTTTGGCCTCCCAAAATATTCTGGGACCACAGGTGTGAGGTACTGCATCCAGCCCTGCTTTATTTTTTTAATAGGATGATTTATGAAATGAAAAATTTTCTTTTCCATCCATTCTCATGTTAATTTCTCTATATCATCTAAGTTGTTACATTTGTTGGCATATGAATATTAATATTTTTTTTTTCTTTTGAGATAGAGTCTTGCTCTGTCATCCAGGCTAGAGTGCAGTGGCATGATCTTGGCTCACTGCAAGCTCTGCCTCCCAGGTTCACACCATTCTCCTGCCTCAGCCTCCTGAGTAGCTGGGATTACAGGCACATGCCGTCACGCCTGGTTAATTGTATTTTTAGTAGAGACAGGGTTTGACCGTGTTAGCCAGGATGGTCTTGATCTCCTGACCTCGTGATCTGCCTGCCTCAGCCTCCCAAAGTTCTGGGATTACAGGCGTGAGCCACCACACCTGGCCATTACTTTTCTTTTTAATACAATTCATCAGTTCCCTTTTTTCATTAGTGATATTGTTCTCATATTCTCTTTTTTTCATTGATTAATCTTACCAGAGATTTGTCTACTGAGTTAGTTTTTCTGAAATCACCTTTTGCTTTTCTTTTCTATTTTATTTGTTTCTGCTGTTATTTTTACTACCTCATCATCTACTTTATTTAGGTTTACAGTGTTGTTATTTTTCTAACTTCTTAACATGGACATTAGATCCAATAATTTTGAACCTTTATTCTTTTTTATTTAAACATGTAAGGCTATACATTTCTAAGAACAGGTATTGATGCATACCATACATTTCAACATATACTGGTTTCACTATATTTCTGTTTGAGGTTTCCCTCAAATTTCAATTGTGATTAATTTTTTTCTCTAGGTGTTATTTAGCATTATGTTTTAATATTCTCAAAAATATTTTGTTATTAAATTGTCAATTATATTGCAGTCAGAGGTATTAGTACATATAGTACTTATTCGAAATTGAAATTTTTTAAGAATAAAAAATGATCATTAAAAAAATATTCTGGCCAGGCACAGTAGCTCATGCCTGTAATCTCAGCACTTTGGGAGGCCAAGGCTGGCAGATCACCTGAGGTCAGGAGTTCAAGACCAGCCTGACCAACTTGGAGAAACACCATCTCTACTAAAAAAAAAAAAAGAAAATGTTAGCCAGACGTGGTGGCACATGCCTGTAATCCCAGCTACTTGGGAGGATGAGGCAGGAGAATTGCTTGAACCTGGGAGGTGGAGGTTGCAGTGAGCTGAGATCGCGCCATTGCACTCCAGCCTGGGCAACAGGAGCAAAATTCCATCTCAAAAAAAGTTGTTTTTTTTTTCTCAGTGCTTGAGAAAAATGTACATTCTCTAATTGTTAGGTTCAGAACTTTCTATGTGTATTAGATCAAGCTTGTTTACTTTGTCATTCAGATCTTTTATATTTTTGCTGATTTTTGTTTGTTTAATCGCAGAGTAAATTTAAAGAAAATAGAGAGAAGGACAAAGAACTTAAGAGTTTAGCTACCATTCAACACAGCAATCCCACTACTGGGTATATACCCAAAGGAAAATAAATCATCTAACCAAAAGGACACATGGACCTGTGCGTTCATTGCAGTACTATTCACAATAGCAAAGACAAGGAATTAACCCAGGTGCCCATCAATGGTGGATTGGATAGAGAAAATGTCATACGTATATGCCATGGAATACTACACAGCCATAAAAAGGAATGAAATTATGTCTTTTGCAGCAACATGGATGCAGCTGGAGGCCATTATCCTAAGTGAACTAACACAGAAACAAAATCATATACTTCATGTTCTTACTTATGAGTGGAAGCTAAACCTTGGCTACACATGGACGTAAAGATGGGACTAATAGACGATGGAAATTGCTAGAGCTTGAAGAGAAGAAGTAGGGGAAAGACTGAAAAACTACCTACTGGGTACCACACTCACTACCTGGATGATGGCTTCGATCACACCCCAAACCTTGTACCACACAGAATACCCATGTACCAAACCTGCACATGTACCCCTGATTCTAAGATAAAAGATGAAAACAATTAATTGTAATAAACTGATTCACTGTTCCATTTATGCCCCATGCCTTGCAACAAGAAGTTTGTAGACTCGAAAGGAAGGAGATATTATAGTTTTGATCTTGTTAAGACAAGGAAGTATCATTGTTTTGGAGGAAATGTGATTCCCTGACATAGCAACATGTCTGTTAATAAGTAGGCCCTGTCATCTCACTGTGTACCCTTTCTTCATAATACTGACCTATATGGAAAGAATAGACTCTCGATAAATATTTTTAAATAAATGAACGAATAAAAAGTAAAAGAAAAACAAAAGAAAATAGAAGGAAGTTATTATTATTATTAGTAGTAGTAGTAGTATTTTTTGAGACGGAGTCTCACTTTCACCAGGCTGGAGTAGAGTGGTGCAATCTTGGCTCACTGCAACCTCTGCTTCCCGGGTTCAAGCAATTCTCCTTCCTCAGCCTCCTGAGTAGCTGGGATTACAGGCGCCCACCGCCACGCCCAGTTAATTTTTGTATTTTTAGTAGAGACGGGGTTTCATCATGTTGGCCAGGATGGTCTCGATCTCCTGACCTCGTGATGCACCCACCTCGGTCTCCCGAAGTGCTGGGATTACAGGTGTGAGCCACCGCGCCTGGCCAGAAGGAAATTATTAATTGCAGAAATACATGACGGAGAATCCAATGACAAAATTTAATAGGGAGGATCAATCAAGAAAAAAATGTATTTATCTGGAAGGGGTGATGAAAGGATAAACCATTGGTAAGATTTCTATTTCTATATAAAGAAGGAAAAGGTGCAAACCACACTAGGATTGAATAGGGGTCTGTAACTAGACTTGCTGCAGAGACTAAACAGTGGAATGTTAGGGGAAAAATGTATGCTGATAAACTTGCAAACTTAGTGGAAATTGAAAAAAAAATGAATAGAGAACTATAGTTTACCAAAACTTTTTCAAGGAGAAATAGAAAACATTAGTTCTATAATTATGAAAGTCAATGAAACATAGTTTTAAAATATTAAAAAACATACCATACCTTAATGCTTGGTTTTAGTGATAGTTCTACCAAATATAATAAAACAGATAATTTCAAATTTTGCCAAATTTTTCAGAGAATAGAATAAGAGGAGGACATGCTGTGACTCTTTTTTTTTTTTTTTTTTTTTTTTTTGAGACAGAGTCTTGCTCTGTTGCCCAGGCTGGAGTACAGTGGTGCCATCTCGGCTTACTGCAAGCTCCGCCTCCTAGGTTCACGCCATTCTCCTGCCTCAGCCTCCCGAATAGCTGGGACTACAGGCGCCCACCACCATGCCTGACTAATTTTTTGTTGTTTTAGTAGAGACGGGGTTTCACCGTGTTAGCCAGGATGGTCTTGATCTCCTGACGTCGTGATTTGCCCGCCTCAGCCTCTCAAAGTGCTGGGATTACAGGCGTGAGCCACCGCGCCTGGGCCTGTGAGTCATTTTTTTATGAAATTGAGTAGAACCACAGAAATAAACTCATGCATGCATAAAAAACTTGATTTTTGGCAGAGTGGAAATTCTCTGTAGAGAAAGGTATATTAATGGTTCTGTGCCAGTAAGTCTTTTAAATGGGGGGGAAAAGTGATCTTAGAGTCCTAACTTTATAACATATATGAATATCAATTACATATAGATTTAGAATGAAAATGTGAATGGCAACATTTTAAAACTTTAGAAGGCAATAGAAAATAATATCTTGAAGTCTTGGGGCACCTAAAATATATATATAAAAAAACTCCTGTGAATCAATAAATGAAATACAAACAAATCAGTAAAAAAAAAAAAATGTGTAAAAACATTTATGGGCATTTTTTTTCTTTCTTTAAGACAGAGTTTTGCTCTGTCACCCAGGCTGGAGTGCAGTGGTATGATCTCAGCTCACTACAACTTCTGCCTCCTGGGTTCAACTGATTCTCCTGCCTCAGCCTCCTGAGTAGCTGGAATTACAGGTATGTGCCACCATGCCCGGCTAATTTTTGTATTTTTAGTAGAGACAGGGTTTCGTCATATTGACCAGGCTGGCCTCAAACCCCTGACCTCAGGAGTGATCCGCCCACCTCAAGAATGATCCGCCTGCCTCAGCCTTACTGGGATTACAAGTGTGAGCCACTGCGCCTGGCCCTTTTATAGACATTTTAACAGGAGACTAATAGCATATGAAAAGATGCTTGTTCTTACTGATATGCAAATTGTAGATACCATTTTCATACTCAACTATTTGAAAATATTTTAAAAGCTGGGCAAAACCAAAGTTGGGAAGGATGTGGAACTGTGAGAACTCTCATCTCCTGTTGTTGGGAGAGTCAACTGATATAAATACTTTGGGGAGAAAATGTTGTAATCTAATAAGTCTGAGAATCATAATACTTTATGATCCAGAAACCTGCCCTAAGTATGTATGCCAGAGAAACTCTTGCCAATATATAGGAAGCATGTACAAATGTCTATATTGCTTATAAAAACAAAGCCCAGAAATACTAAAATGCCTACTAACAGTGGAATGGATGTATAATTGGACATCTACAAGTGTATAATTGTACATATATTATAGAATATTAACAAACGTATAATTATACATATTTAGCCACATATACATATAGAATGTTGTAAGGAATTAAAAATGAAAGAAATATCCCTCCACACATCAACATACATGAACCTCCAAAGAGTAATGTTGAATATAGGAAGCAGGTCATAGAAGGCTTTTGAGCTATGAATCCATTAATAGAAAGTTCAAAATCAGGTAAAACTAAAATATATTTTAGGAATACATTTACATATATTAAAACTCATAAAAACCAAAAGAATGATTAACTCAAAATGCAAGATATTGGTTTTCTCTGGAGAGAAAGGAAGAGAGGGGCATAGATGAGTTTGCCTTTAAGAGAGTAATTAGAGTATTAAGTCTGTTTCTTGTTTTTGGTTTGTTTATGTTTTTGAGATGGGGTCTCACTCAGTCACCCAGGCTGGAGTGCAGTGGTACAATCTCGGCTCGCTGCAACCTCTGCCTCCCAGGCTCAAGCAATGCTCCCACCTCAGCCTCCCAAGTGGCTGGAACTATAGGTGTGCCACTACATCCAGCTAATTTTTGTATTTTTAGTAGAGATGGGGTTTCACCACGTTGCCCAGGCTGGCCTTGAACTCCTGGGCTCAAGTAATCCACAGGCCTCAGCCTCCCAAAGTGCTAGGATTACAGATGTGAGCCACCGTGCGTGACTAAGTCTGTTTCTTAAACTGGATGGTGGTAGGTACAGTGATGTTCACTTTATTTGAAAAACCATACATTTATCTTTTACATATGCTTATTTATCTGAAATATTTCACAGTAAAAATTTTAAAAAGATTCTAGAGAGGAGGAGTCTGAGAAGATGGAGGAGTAGGAAGCGCCAGGGATCTGTCTCCCATCTAGACAACAATTGCACTGTCAGAATCTGTAAACAGGCCGGGCCCAGTGGCTGATACCTGTAATCCCAGCATTTCGGGAGGCCGAGGCAGGTAGATCATCTGAGGTCAGGAGTTCAAGACCAGCCTGACCAACATGGTGAAACCCTGTCTCTGCTAAAAATAAAAAATTAGCTGGCATGCTAGTGCACGCCTATAATCTCAACTACTTGGGAGGCTGAGGCAGGAGAATCACTTGAACCCGGGAGGCAGAGGTTGCAGGGAGCCAACATTGCGCCATTGCACTCCAGCTTGAGCAACAAGAGTGAAACTGTCTTAAAAAAAAAAAAAAAAAAAAAAAAAAGAATCTGTAAACAAAACGTTTACATGCACTGGGAAACCAAAAAATTTGTGTGGCTCACTTTATTGCAACATTGGTTTGGCTTTATTGTGGCTGTCTGGAACCAAACCCACAACACCTCTGTGTTTGCCTGTTTGTTTATACACAAGGTTTATACACAAGGTTTATTTATACATAAGGTTTCACTCTGTCACTCAGGCTGGAGTGCAGCCTCCGAGTCGCAATCACGGCCCACTGCAGCCTCGACCTTCTGGGCTCAAGTGATCCTCTCACTTCAGCTTCCCAAGCAGCTGGGACTACGGGCACACACCACCACACCTAACTAATTTTTAAATTTTTTGTAGAGGTGAAGTCTCCCTATGTTGCCCAGGCTGGTCTCAAACTCCTGGGCTCAAGCCATCCTTCCACTTCAGCCTCACAAAGTGCTGGGATTGCAGGAGTGAGCCACCATGCCCGACCTCGCCTGTATATTTAATACCACTGAACTGTACACTTAAAGATAGTCAAGACGGTGAATTTCATGATATGCGTATTTTACCACAATAACAAATTACGAGAAAAAGCTGTTAGAGAACAACAACAACAAAAACAGCAGAGGAAGAACATTGGCAGTTCTACTTATTCTAGATAGGGCGATGACAGGAACAACCTCAGGTCACCACAGAGTAACAGGTAACAATATCTTCTACCCTCTCCTGCTGGTTATAATTTACTGGACTATGGAGAATCATTTGAGCCATTGAGGCTATGACAGGGCTGATGGAAAGCGATGAGTGGACAAATTATTCTTTGTCAAGAATTTGAACTGGGAAGTGCTGAGATAAGCAGGTGGCGGTGGGAACTGAGGCTGAAAGAAAACATGGAAATACGGAGCCCCTGAGTAGGGGTAGCATGACATATAAGTCACACGTAAGTCGAATTCCAAGGGAACAGAAGCCATTATGTGAGCGGAAGCTACAAGGTGGAGAATGTTCATAGCGAAGAAAGCCCATTCGTGTAGGAATGGAAATGGACAGACTTCAGGCCTGGAGACATAGAGTGAAATTCCCTCAACCGCCCAGACAACCTTTGCAAAGGCCTTGGGTCTGGGCATCCCTGACAACCTTTGCAAAGGCCTTGGGTCTGGGCATCCCTGAAGGTCCAGTCTGAGCCCCGGGGCTACCTGGCCCTGGTTCCTGTTTCCTTCTCCTTGGGACTTCTTCATGGACCAATCCGCGACCTGCTCCCCAGCCAGTAAGAAAAGTTCTCTCTTCCTGACATACTAAGCCCAACTACTGTACAAATAGATTGTTCTTTTCCAAATGTTAAAACTATCTAGAGGGCTCCGGGGCTGGCAGAGATGCAGGGAGCCCACTTCAACTATCTCTCCCATTAACAACAACTAAAGACTCCAGGCAGAATACAAGAGGCCACAGTCCCTGAGGGTGCTGAAAAGTTAACTATAGTGGGTGGACTGGGGAAAGAAGTCAAAAGTTGAAGAAATGGCTATGGTTTGTCAAATCTCATAGAAAGGTACAGTGGAAAGGGTAAATTTTACTGAAGTTAAAAAATTATTTTTAAAAATAGCAGGTGAAAGAGGAAAAATAATGGGATATGGGTCCAGAAAACCTGGATTCCACAGGCTCAGCTAATTATTAGTTGCTTATCTTGGTCACTTTACTGAATCTTCAAACCAGAAGGCTCCCCCGAACTACGTGGAGGCAAACAAGCAAAGCAAGGCAAGTCGATTTCTAGGTGGTTTCTTTTTTTTTTTTTTTTTTTTTTTTTTGAGACGGAGTCTCGCTGTGTCTCCCAGGCTGGAGTGCAGTGGCGTGATCTCGGCTCACTGCAAGCTGCGTCTAGGCGGTTTCTAATTGTGCTGTTGAAGACAGTGACCTAAGGATACTGCCTTGAGAAGAAGATGCTTCTTCCAGTCCTGATGGATTTTAGAAGCCTGCCTTCTTTCCTGTAGCACTGGGGGCCTGGACAGCATGGATAGCAATGGTTTTTCAAGGGGACCTCGACTGGCTTCTGAAATCCTTTCTGGCCTCAGGAAGTGAGAAGACAGCCAGACAAGTCTCTCCACAGGCAGGTAACCATTCATAACCTCTCCAAGTCAAGGGCCAACACCCCAAAAGCTTCTCCAGCCTTGGCTGTTCATCCGTTTTTACCCCTGAACAGTGACTTGTACTGGAGAGTTGCTTGTTAAGAGTTCACACTCTGGATTTAGACTGCCTAGGTTTCAATCTCGGATCATCATTTCCTGTTGCTACATGGAATCCTATGTCTCAATTTCTTACAGATGAGGATATACACAGTAACTGTCTTATAGTATTTTGGTGAGAATTTAATGAGAAAATGCACCCAAAATACTTACTACAGTGTCTGACGTGTGATGAACGATCAATAAATGAACTCAATTATTAATAACCAATGCATAAAACACAAGGCGTTCATTTCAGTTACATTCGTTTCATTGGCCACTTGGGGGAGCCATATAGCTGGAAAACAAGCAAGTTTCAGGAAAGATTTATTTTAGAAAAGATTTTAGTTGGTGACTATTAAGAGAGGGAGAGTTAAGGGTCATCTAATTCCACTCGCTTACTTTTACATACGAAGAAATAAAGGTTCAGAGAGGAGAAATGATTTGTTCATAGTCATACGAGTAACTGGTAGTGTGAAGGTTGGAGACCGTCTTTCCCAGTTCATTGACAAATTACTTAATAAAAATCAAGTGTAGTTAAATGCCTACTAGGTTCCAAGCACAGCTAAACTTGCTGTCTTTGCTGTGTGTCTGTGTGGAGTTTAAAATAATCCTGCCATTCTCAAATTCTCTGCTGATGAACTTGTGTTGTGCTTTTCATTTTGTTGAGGTCTGTGCTTAACAAGTAGCAGGGTAACAGATATGTGCAATACATACCATGACATTTGTTGCCTTGTTGTATATATGGTTCTTACGAAACACAGGCAAACAGGCATTGTTTTCAAGAAACTTACTTATACGTCGAAATAAGGACACACACACGCATACACGTACATACTCGGTTGACGATCTCATTCAATTTCAAAGCTTTCAGTGGCACCTGTAAGAGAATAATTCTCAAATTTATGTTGGCAACCTGGATTTCTCCCCTGAACTTCCAGCTTATTTATCTAACTTCTTATGCAACATTTCCACTCGGAAGCCTATGAGAAATATCTCATGTTCTCGATATTTAAAGCCAAGTTCCTATCTTCTCTCATACTTGGTCCTGCAACAGATTTTCCCATTTCAGGTAATGGCAACTCTGTTATCCATTAACTCAGCCAAAACCTTTGCGTTTTCCTTAAACCTCTGCTTTCTCTCATACTGCACTACATTCAGTATCAAACATTTTGGCTCCAGATTCAAAATAAATCCAGGATCCACCCACTTCTTGTTGCCTCCATCGATCCCACCACCATCTTATGATGGTTATTGCAATCGCCTCTTAATTGGTCTCCTCCGATCTAACCTTGCCTTCCCTGCACAGTGGCAGAGTGAAGCTGTTAAAAATCTTAATAGGGCCGGGCACGGTGGCTCACGCCTGTAATTCCAGCACTTTGGGAGGCTGAGGTGGGCAGATCACAAAGTCAGGAGTTCGAGACCAGCCTGGCCAACATAGTGAAACCCCGTCTCTACTAAAAATACAAAAAAAAAAAAAAAAAAAAAAAAAAAGCCAGGTGTGGTGATGGGCGCCT
The DNA here is from genome assembly GCF_043159975.1 of Macaca nemestrina. Taxonomy (NCBI): domain Eukaryota; kingdom Metazoa; phylum Chordata; class Mammalia; order Primates; family Cercopithecidae; genus Macaca; species Macaca nemestrina. The sequence continues at coordinate 12,379,364 of NC_092141.1, forward strand.
GTAATCCCAGCTACTTGGGAGGCTGAGGCAAGGAGAATTGCTTGAACCTGGGAGGTGGAGGTTGCACTGAGCCAAGATTTCCCCACTATACTCCAGCCTAGGTGACAGTACGAGACTCTATCTCAAGAAAAAAAAAAGAAAAGAAAAAAACATCTTAGATCAGGCAGGCTCCTGCTCAAAAGCCTGCAATGGCATCTGCTACAGTCTGAATGTTTGTGTCTCTCCCAAATTCGGATATTAAAATCCTAATCTCTAACATAATAATATGACTAGGTGGAGGCTTTAATAGGAAATTTAGGTCATAAGAGTGGAGCCCTCATAATGGGATTAGTGCCCTCATCAAAGAGACCTTGGGATGATTCCTGGCCCCTTCTGCTGTGTTAGGACATGGCAAAATGACGGCCATCTGTGAGTCAGGACATGTGGCCTGTTTTAGCCTGAAACGTTGCTATGTGATGCATGACTATATTTCTTTTCTTGTCTAGTTGCCTTGGCTAGAACTTCTGGTAAAATATTAAGTAGAAATGGCTAGAGTGGACATCCCTGGAAGGCAGTGGCGTGATCTCGGCTCATGCAACCTCTGCCTCCCAGGTTCAAGCAGTTCTCCCTGCCTCAGCCTCCTGAGAAGCTGGGATTACAGGTGTGTGCCACCACGCCTGACTAATTTTGGTATTTTTTAGTAGAGATGGGGTTTCACCATGTTGGCCAGGCTGGTCTTGAACTCCTGACCTCAGGTGATCCTCCCACTCAGCCTCCCAAAGTTCAGGAATTACAGGTATGAGCCACCACGCCCAGCCAGGAGCTGTGGGTTTTTAGATGCCATTTATTAGCCTGAAGAAGTTTTCTTCTATCCCTAGTTTGTTTAGTATTTTTATCATGAAAGTGTTTGATTTTGTTGTATGCTTTTTCTGTGTTAAAAGAAAAAGCTGTGTCTTCTACACTCACGTTTCTGACACCAAATATGTGAAGTTTTTCCTACACTAAGCAATTCTCCAACTCGCCAGGTACCAACAGGTGTCCTACAATTCAATGATGACACTAATTACTCAAAGTTAGCACAGACCCCACGGGTTAAGGGATCGCCTCCACAAGACGTTCCCCAATTCACATGCCAGTCTGAAGCCCGGATTGTCACTCAGACATCTGACCAACGAGCTAGAAATTGAGAGTTCCCACAATCCCCTCCTCATGTTTAATAATTTTGATAGAACGAGTCACAGAACTAAGGAGGGTGCTTCACTTATGTTTACGGGTTTACTAGAAAGCCTATTCAGGAACAGACAAATGGAAGAAATGCACGGGGTGAGGTCTGTGGGAAGGAGTGTGGAGCCGCTGTGCCTTCTTTCTGAAGGCCACCCTCCCACACCTTCCTGTGTTCACTCACCTGGAAGCTTTCCAAACCTCATCATTTAAAGATTTTGTTTTGTTTTGTTTTTTGAGACAGAGTCTCGCTCTGTCGCCCAGGCTGGAGTGCAGTGGCGGGATCTCGGCTCACTGCGAACTCTGCCTCCTGGGTTCAAGTGATTCTCCTTGCCTCAGCCTCCCAAGTAGCTGGGACTATAGGCACGCACCACCATGCCCAGCTAATTTTTGTATTTTTAGTAGAGATGGGGTTTTGCCATGTTGGCCAGGCTGGTCTTGAACTCCTGACCACAGGTGATCTGCCCACCTTAGCCTCCCAAAGTGCTGGGATTACAGGCATGAGCCACTGCACCTCAAGGAGGCATCATGGAGGTTTTCTTACTATTACTTTGGTCTTTTGTGTTACTATTACCACAGCTATGTTTAAAGTATTCATCTTTGCATATTTCACCTACCATGGAATACATGGACTGGGTGCGGTGGTTGACGCCTGTAATCCCAGCACTTGGGAGGCCGAGGTGGGCGGATCACCTCAGGTCAGGAGTTTGAGACCAGCCTGACCAACATGACGAAACCCTGTCTCTACTAAAAATACAAAAATTAGCCAGATGTGGTGGCAGGCACCTTTAATCCCAGCTACTTGGGAGGCTGAGGCAGGAGAATCGCTTCAACCCGGGAGGCGGAGGTTGCAGTGAGCTGAGATCATGCCACTGCACGCCAAGCCTGGGTGACAGAGCAAGCCTCTGTCTCAAAGAAAAAAAAAAAAAAAAGTTTATATAGAGGCTTCATGACATAGGCATGATTGATTAATTATTGGCCACTGGAGATGAAGTCAAATTTTCACCCCCACTTCCCTCCCTGGAGGCTACAGTTGGAGCTAAAAGTTCCAACCCTCTAATCACATGGTTAGTTCCTCCAGCAACCACCCCGCTCCTCCGAGGGGCTCCTCATTAGCATCAATTCAGGTAGAGTTGAAAGGGGCTTATTATAAATAGCAAAGCTTTATTTTTACTCCTATCACTAAGGAAATTCCAAGGATTTTAGGAGCTCTGTGCCAGGAACAGGAGATGAAGACCAAATATACGTTCCTTATTATATCACAATATCATATGTATCTGTTGAGATAATCATGTGCTTTTGTCCTGTATTTTATTAATGCGATGTATTATCCTAAGTGAATTTGGATGCTATGCCAACCTACATTGTGGGGATAACTCTCCCTGGATCATGGTGTATAGTAATTTTTATACATTGCTAGGTTTGATTTGATAGTACTTTTTGGGAGGCAGATTTTTTTTTTTTTTTTTTTTTTTTTTTGAGACGGGGTCTTGCTCTGTCACCCAGGCTGGAGTGCAGTGGCACAACCTCCGCTCACTGCAAACTCCGCCTCCCGGGTACATGCCATTCTCCTGCCTCAGCTTCCTGAGTAGCTGGGACTACAGGCGCCCGCCACCATGCCCGGCGAATTTTTTGTATTTTTAGTAGAGACGGGGTTTCACCATGGTCTCGATCTCCTGACCTTGTGATTCGCCCACCTCAGCCTCCCAAAGTGCTGGGATTACAGGCGTGAGCCACGATGCCCGGCCTGGGAGGGAGATTTTTGTAAGCAATTTATAAGGTACATTGATAGATTGTTTTCTTTTCCTGTCATGCCTTTGTCTGGTTTTGGTATTAGGATAACACTAATCTCATTGAATGAATTGGGAAGTGTTTCCTACTCTTATTTTTTGGAAGAGTATCTGTGTGTGTGTGTGTGTGTGTGTGTGTGTGTGTGTGTGTATTTGTATTCTTGGGTCTATAACATACAGAACTATAGTATATTTGACAATAACAGTACAAAGGAGATGAGTGATAATGAAACTGTGTTGATATTAATTCTTTAATTATTTGGTTAAATTCACCAGTGAAATAACCTTGTCATAAACTTTTCTTTTTGAGAACTTTTTTTGATTACTAATTCTATCTCTTTATCTATTATAGGTCTACTCATATTTACCATTTCTTCTTGTGTCAGTGTTTATAGCTTGTATCTTTCTTTTTTTTTTTTCTTTTTGAGATGGAGTCTCACTCTGTCGCCCAGGCTAGAGTGCAGTGGCGCAATCTCGGCTCACTGCAAGCTCCGACTCCCGGGTTCACGCCATTCTCCTGCCTCAGCCTCCCGAGTAGCTGGGACTACAGGCGCCCGCCACTGCGCCCGGGTAATTTTTTCTATTTTTAGTAGAGACGGGGTTTCACCATGGTCTCGATCTCCTGACCTTGTGATCCTCCCGCCTCGGCCTCCCAAAGTGCTGGGATTACAGGCGTGAGCCACCGCGCCCGGCCTAGCTTGTATCTTTCTAGGAGTTTGTCTATCTCATTGAAATGATCTAATTTGTTGGCATACATTGTTCATCATATTCACCTACAATCCATTTTATTTTGGTAATGTCATTGGTAATGTTGTTTCTTTTATTCCTGACTCTACATGTCTTTTCTCCTTTTTGAAAGTCAGTCTAGTTAAAGGTTTGTCAATTTTGTTGAACTTCTAAAGGGCGAACTCTTGTCTCATTGATTTTTCTCTGCTGTTTTTTGTCTTTATTTGATTTGATTGGGCTCTAGTATTTATTATATCTTCCTATCTGCTTGCTTTGAGTTTGGTTTGATCTTCTTTTTCTATTTCTTAAGGTGGAGGCTTAGGTTATTGATCTGAGATTTTTCTTCTTTACGAATATAGGCATTTACAGTTACAATTTCCCTCTAAGCCTGGCTTTAGTTATGTCACATAAGTTTTCGTATGTCATGTTTTTGTTTTTATTCACCCTGAACTATTTTCTAATTTGCATGGTTTCTCCTTTGACTCATTAGCCATTTAATAGTGTTGTTTATTTTCCATGTACTTAGGCATTTTCTGTCTCCTTATGTTATTGATGTCTAATTTCATTCCACTGTGTTCAGAAAACATGCTTTATATGATTTCAATTTTCTTACATTTAATGAAGCATGTTTTATGGGCTACCATATGGTCTATCTTGGATAATGTTCTATGGGCATTTGTGAAGAATATGTATTCTGCTGTAGCTGGATGCAGGAGAGTTCTATAGATGTCTAATGAGTCTAGTTGACAGGTTTTTCTTCGTGTGTTTGGGGCTCTGCTAGGTGTTTGGGGCTCTGCTAGGTGCATTGTAGGTTTATAATGGTTATATTTTCCTTTTGGGTGGATGTTTTATTATTGTAAAATATCTTGTTTTATCTCTGGTAACATATTTTTGTTTTAAAGTCTATTTTATCTGTTGTTATGTGGCTACTCCAGCTCTCTCATGGTTGCTATTATATGGTGTGGATTTTTTCATTCTTTTGTAAACTATTTGTATTTTTGAATCTAAAGTATGTCTCCTGTAGTTGGATCGTACAGTTAGATCTTGTTTTTTAAAAATCTAGGCTGTCAGTCTCTATCTTTTGATTGAATTGCTTAATCCATTTTCTAATTATACACTTATTAATATAATTTAATTATGTCTGATATTTTTCTTATTTTTATTTGATACAGGGTCTCATTTTGTCACCCAGACTGGAGTGCAGTGGTACAATCTTGGCTTACTGCAGCCTTGACCTCCCAGGCTCAAGTGATCCTTCTGCCTCAACCCTCAAAGCTGGGACTACAGATGCATGCACCACACATGGCTAATTTTTGTATTTTTTTGTAGTGGCAGGGTTTCACTATGTTGCCCAGGCTGGTCTCAAACTCCTGAGCTCAAGCAATCTGCCCACCTCAGCCTCCCAAAGTGCTAGGAATACAAATGTGAGCCAAAGTGTGAGCCACTGTGCCTGGTCTTATTTTTATTTTTTATTCTTGTGGGTACATAGTAGGTCTATCTGTTTATGGGTTACATGAGATATTTTGATACAAGCATACAGTGCATAATAATCACATCAGGGTAAATGGGTTATCCATTACTTCAAGCATTTATTTCTTGTGTTAGAAACAATCCAATTATATTCCTTTAGTTATTAAAAATGTACATTTAAATTAATTTTGACTATAGTCACCTTATTGTTCTAGCAAATACCAGGTCTTACTTATTCTTTCTATTTTTCATACCCATTAACTGTGTCTGATATTTTGTGTTCTATATGTTTCATGTATTTTTTCTTCTTATTTCTTGTTTACTGTTTTGTTTTTCATTGAGTGAATATTTTCTATTGTAACATGTTAATTTTTAACTGACTTTTAAATCTGTGTTTTTGAGATATTTTCTATATTTTTGAGATATTTTCTTAATGCTTGCTCTCGTGCTACAATATAAATCTTAAATTATCAAAACCTACTTCAGATTTCTGCTCTTTTAATTCCAGTGAGATATAGAAATACTACACCTATAAAGTTCACTACATACTCACTATTTGGTGCTATGTTACATATATTATGTTTATATATGCTACAAACCTATCAAAACATTGTTATAGTTATGATTTTCTATGAAGTATGTCTTTTAGAGAAACTAAGAGAACAGAAAAGAGCAAGTAAATATTTACAAAGTTTATATTAGTCTTTTTATTTAAATTTCTGATTCTCTTCATTTGCCCTTGGATTCAACTGACTATATGGTGCTATTTCCTTACTACAATACAACTTTATTATTACTGTCTCCTTTGTACTGCTATTGTAAAATATATTACATTTCTATGTGTTACAGGCCCAATAATACAAATACGTAGTATTTGTATACTACGTAGACACGTAGACACACAGACATGTGAACACAATGATATGCAATTGTTATTAAGTAGTTAAGAGAAGAAAGAATACGTATACACATATACAGTATTTTATATTTACCTGCATAATTACCTTTAGCAGAGCTTTTTGTTTTCTCTTGTGAATTTGAATAATTATTTTGTGTCATTCACAAGAACCATCTTTACAATTTCTTGTAAGATGGGTCTGCTAGCAATAAATTCTCTCAGTTTTTGTTTATCTTGGAATGCTTTAATCTCTCTCTTGCTTTTGAAACATAGTTTTGCTGGATATAATACTTTTAGTTGACAGTTTCTGTTTTCAGTACTTTGAATATGACCAGCTCACTGCCTTCTGGTCTCTGTTGTTTCTGATAGAAGTCAGCTATTAATCTTATTGGAATTCCTTTGTATGCAAGGAATTATTTTTTTCTCTTGTAGGTTTCCTAATTTTCTCTTTGTCTTTGAACATGTTGACTATTACGTATCTTTGTGTTTATCCCACTTGGAGTTTGGTAAGCTTCTTGTAAGCATATATTAATTAAAAAAAACATATTTGGGAAGTTTTCAGCTATTATATCTTCAAATTTTTTTTTCTGGATCTCTCACTCTTTTCTTTCCTTCTGGTACTATCACTAGGCATAATGTGTGGTGTGCATAATGTCTCATATTTTCTCTGAGGTTTTGTTTATTTTTCCCTAGCCTCTTTTTCCCTCTGTTGATTTGATTCTTTCTTCTGACAGCTGAAATCTACAATTGAGCCCCTCCAGTGAATTTTTCATTTCGGTTTTTCTAGTTTTTAATTCAGAAATTTCCATTTTGTTCTTTATTAAGTTCTATCTTAATTGTTATTTTTGATTTAATGTGACATTGTTATCATATCTTCTTTTAATCATTTAAGCACTGTTTCATTTAGTTATTTGAACATATTAATAGTAGATCCTTTAAAATCTGTATCTACCAAGTCAGCATCTGGACCTCCACTTAAAGGCAGTTTCTGTTGGTTGCTTTTATTCCTGTGTATGGATCACACTTTCTTACATCTTTGAAAATCTTATTTGTTATTTCTTTTTTTTTTGAACACTAGGCATTTCAGATAATATATGGTAGCAACTCCGAATACTGATTTCCTGTCTACCCCCGCCCCCATCCCAGGAAGGGCTTTGTGGTGTTGTTATTTGATAGTTTATTTGCTTAGTGACTTTGTTGCACTAGTTCAGTGAAGTTTATTTTTCATGCAGTGTGAAACCTTTCATGTTTTTCCTCAAATGGCACAGACTTGGGCATTCTCATTTTTAGGGATGACAGTGATTTTAGGCTCTCCCTGACTTTCTCTTTTTCTGATATTCCTGTAAGTTTCTGGCTGGTCTGCCTCTATTGTTCTCTACCGATGGCTAGCTGATGGTTCCATTGTTTTCAACAACGCCCCTGGGCATACATTGCTCTACAGTCTGATCCAATTAAGGTCAAGCCCTGCAGGGATGAGTTTTTGAACAGTCTTTGAGGCTCTTATTACTCCCAGGATGGCTCTTCTTAGCTGTCTCTGTCTTCCCTGGTTCTCTCTGGTAAACTAGCTGATCTACTATTTTGCTTATTTATTGCTATTCTGGAGCTACCAGCTTCCTCTAACTGCTCACCAACAAAATCCTTCTTATTGATGATGCAAGTGCCCTTATGCCTGAACTTCCATACCCTCTGCTGAAGATAAAATCAGTCTCCTCTGATGTATGGAGTTCAGCTCTCTGTTCTTATGGCCTGCCTTACCCACTGGGCAGAACCTTTGCATCATTGCTCTAGAGCTGGGGTTGGGGATTGTCTTAGTCCATTTGTGCTGCTATCACAGAATACCACAGGCCGGGCAATTTATAAAAAACGGAAATGTATTTCACAGTGCCTGAGGCTGGGAAGTCCAAAATCAAGGTGCCAGCAGGTTAGGTGTCTGGCGAGGATCCGGTTTTTGCTTCCAAGATGGCACACTGAACACTGCATCCTCTAGAGGGGAGGAATGCTGTTCCTCACATGGCAGAAGAGTAGAAGAGAGACAGAGAATCCACTCCCACAAGTCCTTTTTATAGTGACATTAATCCACTCATTCAGGCAAAGTCCTCATGACCTATAGACCTCATATAAGGCCCACCTGCCAACACGGTTGCATTGGGGATTAAGTTTCTAATGCATAAATTTTGGGGGACACTGTCAAACCATAGCAGGGCAATGATCCACTTCTCTTGGTGCGATACCCCTGCTTTATGAGCATAGCTCTGGGCATGGGTGGTAATCTCTGTTTGTTTTTTGTTTTTTTTTTTTTGAGATGGAGTCTCGCTCTGTTGCCCAGGCTGGAGTGCAGTGGCCGGATCTCAGCTCACTGCAAGCTCCGCCTCCCGGGTTCACACCATTCTCCTGCCTCAGCCTCCCGAGTAGCTGGTACTATAGGCACCTGCCACCTCGCCCGGCTAGTTTTTTGTATTTTTTAGTAGAGACGGGGTTTCACCGGGTTAGCCAGAATGGTCTCAATCTCCTGACCTCGTGATCTGCCCATCTCAGCCTCCCCAAGTGCTGGGATTACAGGCTTGAGCCACTACGCCCAGCCATCTCTGGTTTTCTTGGCTCATCTCCTTCACTACAGAGTCTTGACTCCGTAAGTGAGCTTGAGTAAGGGCGATCTGAACCAAGTATTTTTGGCCTGCTGTGTCTAGCTTTCAACCTATACATGTGGGCTGGGTGGAGGAAGGGAGCCCCTGATCTCTGCTATTATCCTCCTTTAATAGAGTTTGCAAAACATGGAGCTGGAGGAGAGGGATGAGAACATCCTGGGAGAGGCAATATGCTTCTCCCAGAGGGAAACTGTACCCCCGGACTGAGAGCTGGAGGAGAAAGAGCTCTGTTCCTGGTGGCATCTGCCCAGAGTTGAGTTTTTGTCACACTGAGCTGCAGGGGGAGTGGCCTCTAAAGAGCTGAGTCACAGCTAAAATACCAGATTCTCACTGTTTTGCTGATATTTAGCAGATTTTTTCTAAAGAAATGTTTCTCCATTTGTTTTTAGTATTATTTCCGGAGACTTTAGTTGGTCTTTTTATAAATTTCACCCATTATGGTTGTTTCGTTGGGAGGAGGTCCTGTGGAGTTTCTCAGATTGCCATTCCAGAGTAGTTCTTGAGTGCTATTATGTTTATGTGCTGATCTTGCATCAGGAAATCTTGCTGCATCGTCTCATTCCTTCATTCATTTTCTCATTAATTCAAAAAGCATTCATTAGTTTGATTGCTTTGAGATTTCTAAGTAAATGAGTTCAAAGAATTGCAACTTTTACAATCATTCTGGGCCAGTCATGGTGGCTCATGCCTGTAATCCCAGCACTTTGGGAGGCCGAGGTGGGCAGATCACTTGAGGCCAGGAGTTCAAGACCAGCCTGACCAACATGGTGAAACCCCATCTCTACTAAAAATATACAAAATAGCTAGGTATGGTAGTACATGCCTATAATCCCAGCTACTTGGGAGGCTGAGACCCAAGAATCCCTGGAATCCAGGAGGCAGAGGTTGCAGTGAGCCGAGATCATGCCATTGCACTTCCGCCTGGGCGACACAGTGAGACCCTGTCTCAAAAAAATAAAAATAAATGAATAAAAAATAATTCTGTCTTCTGGAAGCTGAGATTTTTAAACAATTTAAAAAATTATGTCTTTAAATAATTGCAAGTTTTCTCAATCTTTTCAATCTTTTACTTTTTCTTTTTTTTTATTTTAATGAATTACACAAGACCTCCCAAAGCTTAGCAAAAGTAGTGATTACAACAAGTATATCTGCTTTCTCTTCTGTCTTCTAAACTGCCTCCATTATGTGTGTTTGCTATAGGGTTTTTGTAGGTAAGCTTTATCAGTTTAGAAACCTCTGTTTCATAAGACTTTTAAATGAGAATGTATTGACTTATAAAAATGCTTTCCATTGTCTACTAACATAATCTTCTGAGTTTTCTGTGTTACTTTATCTTTGTGAATAAGATTTATAGATGTTCTAATGTCGAATCATCCTCTAATATCCGAGATAAAGTCTGATTATGATGGCTTATTTTAAAATATGTGTTGGATTTTAGTAGTCAATATTTTATTTAGGATTTTCATTTATATTCATAAGTAAAATTGGCCTATAATCCTCTTTCTTTGATGTGCCCCTGTATGGTTTTGCTATCAAAGTTATACTTTTTTCATATGAGTAAGACAGCTTTTCTTCTTTTTCTGTTTTCTTTGTGTGTGTGTGTGTGTGACAACTTGTTTAACATAATGATCAGTTTTTATTTGAAAGTTTGGTAGCAAACCTGTAAAACCTAGACCTGGCTTGTGTGGGTATGAGGTTTAGAGAGAAGTCTTTTTATTACTTTCTAAATTTCTTAAGCATTACTGGTATAAATACATTTTCTATTCATTTGTATTAATTTTTTTTTTGCATTTTGTACTTTTAAAATTATTCATTCATTGCTTCTGGGTTTTGACATTTGTTGGTGTTTACTTGTTCATAATGTCCCTTTAAATTATTAAAACGTCAGTTGTATCTATAGTTATTTCTCCACTTATATTCTCTATTGTGTGTCTCTGCATCTTCTTTTTGTCCCTTGATCATTCTTCCCAAAGTTTTATCTTTATGAGCCTTTTCTATAAACCAACTTCTTGTTTTGTTAGTTGTCTATAATTTTCTTTGTCCTATGCCTTGTTGACCTTTACCTTTTTTATTCCCGTTCTCCTTGTTTTTTTAAGGTTTTCAACAATAGTCCATCATTAACACACAGCCAATGAGGTCATCAGAGTCTTTCATACATGGACAGGTTTTGAGATGTGCCCCTTGTTGAAGAAAACCACAGATGTTTTAGAGCACTGAATTCTAAGCATGCTCTAGATGATTTATTCCATTAAGGGCAAATATTTAACGTGCTCATTTTGAATGCATGGTTCACATTCATTTCCCCCCCTCAATGAGGTCAAATGCATCCTAGTACTCCCAATACTATTGGAGATGGCACTGCAGGTGAGGATTCTTTGCCATCCACGATTCTTTCTCCTACTTAAAGTGTGGATCACATTGCAATCACCTGGGAGTTCTTTTTAGCAATGTAGACTACTGGGCCCTAGCCCAGGCCTACTAAATCCACAATCTATATTTTAACATCTTCGGATGAATCATTAGGCATTGAAGTTTGCGAAACACTTGATCTAACACCTTTATTTTGCAGGTGAGAAAACGAAGAGCCTCAGAAGTAAGGAAATTTACTCAAGACTATGTAGAAGAAGGAGGTTTTCATAGCAACATTAGGCGGGGGAAGAGAGGGAAAGAAAGAGAAAGAGAGAAAGGGAGAGTAAGAAAGCCAAGAGACAGATGAATGCAATGGAAAATGAGAAAAATGAGTGAGGAGAAGGCAGATGGGGAGGCAGTCTTCCCCCAGGATACAGTTCATCTGACACCAACTGCTGGGCGTGTTGAGTAGCCGGAAGTTTTATTCACCGTAATAGAAGCTTTTCTCAGTGTCGTTGGTATCAGGCTTGAATGACTGTCAGAAAACACACTCACATTTCAGTAAACCTCAAGTTCTTTTTCTGGCAGTGGAAGCAGCAGTAACAAAGGCTAGGAAATGAAAATATCTGTCCCATGGCTCTTGAGGTGCCAGGTGTCACAGCCCTAGGGCCAACTGTCCCTTTGCAACGTGGCTTCCTTGGACCTCCTACCTGTCTGCAGGCCCGTGCCCTGGGCTGTGGATAGCCTGCTGCCTCAAGGATGCAGTCGTAAATCTGCAGCGACCCTACCCTGTCTGTTCACAGAGCCCCTTTCCAGGAAGATCAGGAATTATTTATTGCAGCCCATAGAATTCTCTGTAAGGTTTTACCCCCAGATGCAGGAGATGCATGTTCTATTTCTGTTTGACATCCCATGTCAGAACTGAGCGCTGGAAGAGGAGTAAGTAATTCAGCATTATACACAGAGAGTAAAGTTATGTGGTTATATATCAACACAAGGCACTGGAAGTCCTTCGAAATCAGGAGAGTATAATTTTAGAATGAACGTAATGAAAATGTCAAAGGAGATCCATTTTTCTCTTCTACCTCTAAGATGTGCTAAAAATAATTGAGACAATTTTCCGAGCGTGGATGCATGCCTTATACTAGAGTTACCACCTGGGGAGGACGCTGAGCTGGGAGAACAGAACTCCAGGTCACCAGTCCTGATCTCTTTGGACTTTCAAGACCTGAATGTCCAGCTGCTTCTCAAATGTCTTCCCAAGACTGTCTTGACAATAGCACCTCAAATTCAACATGTTAGAAACTGAACTCATTATTTTTCCTTCCAGATTTCTTCTTCTTGATTTTATCTTTCCTTCTGTGCAATGCACCAATGCAAGATCTTCTCGGCTTCATATCCAGGTTATTAGCATCACTCAGTTTCCTGTTGCTCCAGCTCCAAGAAGTTGCTATCCTTGACTTCTCGCATTCTGCTACTTCTCCTATCCAAAGGGTGGGTGGTTCCTGTCAATTCTGCTTGAGAGGTCCTCAGATCCATCTTCCCAGTCCGGCTGCAGCTGTTCTAACCCAGGTCATTGTTTTTCACTGTATTATTGTGTACTGTGATGGCCTCTAAAGGTTAGTCTCTGTCCACACCATCCTGAGGTTCATCTTCTGAGAGCATCAATACAGCCTGTTTCTTGCCTCCTTAGAGGCCTCCTCTCTCAGGCAGAATCAAGAACTCACTTAGATACTTGCACACACATTTTTATAACAGCACAAATCGCAATTGCAAAAATGTGGAACCAACCCAAATGCCCATCAATCAACGAGTGGATAAAGAAACTATGGTATATATATGAAGGAATACTACTCAGCCATAAAAAAGGAATTAATTAATGGCATTTGCAGCAACCTGGATGGGATTGGAGACTTTTATTCGAAGTGAAGTAACTCAGGAATGGAAAACCAAACATCGTATGTTCTCATTCATAAGTGGCAGCTAAACTATGAGGAGACAAAGGCATGAGAATGACACGATAGACTTTGGGGACTCACGGGGAAAGGGTGGGAAGGGGGTGAGGGATAAAAGATTACAAACATTGCTTGGTGTATTTGTATAGTGTATACTGCTTGGATGATGAGTGCACCAAAATCTCACAAATTACCACTAAAGAATTTACGCGTGTAACCAAATACCACCTGTTCCCCAGAAACCTATCGAAATTAAATTTTTTTTTTTAAAGAACTCAGAAGCATATCCTGTCTTCCCTGTGAACTGGCCCCACCACCTTCTCCATGCCATCTGTCACCATGCCCCTCCACACAGCTTGGCCACGTCAGCCTGCCTGTTCTTCATTCACTCACACCTTAGACCTTTGTGTATTCCCATTGCCAAGGCTGGGAATGTCCTTTCCTGCCTCCTACATATCAAAAAAACGACTATTTGAAGAGTGCTATTCTTTCCTCCTCAGCTCTCTGGGGATAATGTGTCGTCTCCCTTTTGATGAAATCGCTGGTGGTGGAGTCTGCTAGCACATTCTTCGGAACTAAAAAGTCCTCCAGTCATTTCTTTTAACCACACGATAATTCGTATTTTAGTAATTAATATATCCAGCCCAAGACAATGTTTAAGGAAAAAAAGCCACTCAACTTTATTCAAGGTAAAATGTTTTGTCCCCTCTTTCACCCCAGCTATGCCTATTGTCAAAGTTATAGTGTGTGTGGATGTGTGTATATGTGTATATGTGTGTATGTGCATGTGTGTGTGTATATGTAGGTATGTATGCCTAGGTATGTATGTGTAGGTGTGTATGTGTATTTATGTGTATGTGTTTATGTGTAGGTGTGTGTGTGTCTATGTGTATGCATGCAGGCATGTGTATACTATGTGTGTGCATGCATGTGCATGTGTGCGTGTGTATGTGTGCATGCATGTGTACATGTGTATGTGTGTATACGTGGCATGTGCATATGTGTGCATGTTCGTGTGTGTGTGTATAGTGTGTGAGTATGTACGTGCATGTCTGCATTGGATCAGATGGGGAGTCGGGAGCAAGTGGGAAGCTTCTTTTCTGTTTCCCATCTTGTGTTTTCCTTCCTCCTGCCCTACCAACAGCTTATTAGTTGAGATTTCTGACCTTCCAGGTCAGAAGGGGGTGGGGGAATGGGGATAGGTGAGGGCTAGGAGAGGTCTAGCAGAACTGGTATTTACATAAACCTGAGTTGACTGCTTCTGGCCACAGCAAGTTAGTAGACGCAAAACTGACTCCATTTGTTGGAGTACATTTGTGGGCTCTTTGGGGTCTGCACTGGGAATATTTGACAAAGTTTCTTATAGTACATGTCATTTCTGTTTTCTGCTGCTGTTCTTAGGAATCCAGGTCTAGCGTTCCACCCCAGGCTGGGGTCCTCATTCTTCCCCAGGCAGATTTCAGGGACAGTACTTGAGTGTTTCTACAAATGTCCACTCTCTCCCATGGCCCATACCTGATCCATTAGAAACAGTTGTGCATCTTTGCCGCAGATGTGGGTGGACATGTCTACCTCTTCTGGCTCATAGTGACAGCATCTCCTGTTTAGAAACAGGCACCATTATAGGGAGGCTGAAAGTTCCTGAGGACAGTCCATTGTGCTAGCCAAACTCCGGGATGCAAGGGGAGCACCCTGAATGGTGCCTGTAATTCTTACTAGACTTGGGTGAAGAGAAAATATCCCACCAACAAGGGACCTAACCAGCCCTTCTCAAAGACAATTTCTCCAGCTTTTCCAACTTTAACTCTTTAGATTTTGGGTAGGTCAAGGTGGGCTACGGGCCACAAAATCATTCCATTACTTCCTTTGTAAGTCCTGTAGAGTTGGTCAAAGGGAAAGCCTGTGTTTGCTATTTTGGAGCACCTGCTGAAATTGACCCTGCATTGATGTCTGTCTACACTGTCATTCAAGATTGTGCTCAAGTGTCTCCTTCTTAGAGGGCAGTGAGACTTCTATCCTCCTCAAGGACGAATGATGATAGTGAGGTAGGAGGCGGGACTCAAATCAGGAGGTAGGACCTGACTCTGGAGGTGGGGCTTGGAAACTGGACCAAACTGAGGACTAGCTAAAACAGGGACAGGGTGCAAGCACCTTTTCATAA
This sequence comes from Macaca nemestrina, assembly GCF_043159975.1. Lineage (NCBI taxonomy): Eukaryota > Metazoa > Chordata > Mammalia > Primates > Cercopithecidae > Macaca > Macaca nemestrina. The sequence goes on from NC_092141.1 coordinate 12,394,558, forward strand.
GACACAACCACCAGTGTGCCATGACAATTTACCCTTGCATGGCAATAATTGAAAGTTACTGTCCCTTTCCAGGGCAACAACCTGATGACCTGAGGTTGCCACCTCTTCTAGAAATGTCTCCATAATCCACCCCTGAGTTTGCGTATAACTAAAAGTGAGTATAAAAAGGATTGCAGGCCAGGTGCGGTGGCTTCTGCCTGTAATCCCAGCACTTTGGGAGGTGGAAGCGGGTGGATCACATGAGGTCAGGAGTTTGAGACCAGCCTGGCCAACATGGCGAAACCCCATCTCTACTAAAAATGCAAAAATTAGCTAGGCATGGTGGCAGGTGCCTGTAATTTCAGCTACTTGAGAGGCTGAGGCAGGAGAATTGGTTGAACCCGGGAGACGGAGGTTGCAGTGAGCAGAGATCGCGCCATTGCACTCCAGCCTGGGTGACAGAGTGAGACTCTGTCTCACACACACACACACACACACACACACACACACACAAATGTATATATATGACTGCAAAACTGCCTCTGAGCTGCTAACCCCTCACACTGCCTAAGGGGTAGCCCTGATCTGCAAGAACAGCGAAGGAGCTGTGACCCTGCTACCTCAATAAAGCTTCTACCACTGGCTTACTCTTAAATTTTTCCTGAGTGAAGCCAAGAACTCTCCTGGGCTAAGCCCCAATTTGGAGCTTGCTTGCCCTGCATCAGTGGCAGAAACCACGTTACTTTTTCCTAAAAATGCCTGGGAACTGAAGAGGGGTGCCTTTGACCAGCAGAGCTTCAGCCTGTCTTTTAAAAATTATTTGCCAGGCCCGGCGCAGTGGCTCACGCCTGTAATCCCAGCACTTTAGGAGGCTGAGGTGGGCGGATCACGAGGTCAGAAGTTCAAAATCAGGATGACCAACGTGGTGAAACCCTGTCTCTACTAAAAATAAAAAAATTAGCCAGGTGTGGTAGCAGTCGCCTGTAATCCCAACTACTCAGGAGGCTGAGGCAGGAGAATCTCTTGAACCCGTGAGGTAGAGGTTGCAGTGAGCCAAGATCATGCCATTGCACTCGAGCCTGGGTGACAGAGCGAGACTCCATCTTAAAAAAAAAAAACAAAAACATATATATGATATATATAATATATATATATATAATATATAATATATATTATGTATATAATATATAATATATAAAAATATATAATATACATAATATATTATATATAAAATATATATAATATATTATGTATATATTATGTATATTATATATAAAAAATATATAAATATATTATGTATATTTTATATATATATATTTGCCAATATCTAGAAAGATGCACATGTGTAAAGAATACCCACCCAGGAATGATCTGTTCCCAAATCTGTGTCCTTCCGGCTTCACTCTGCCTTCTGAGCACTAGCTGTCTCTGAAGGAACAGGTCCGTCACCCCGGAATATTAGAGCAAGATGGGAGATTTGTTTGGGATCTGAGTCTTATCTTGGTGCAGAGAGAGCCAGAAAAAAGTGACCCAGTTAGTCATTCAAGAAATATTTACACACCAAATATGCCAGGCCCTTGGCTAAGTACTGGGGATTTAATGATTAAAGGAAAATAAAAGGAAATAGTTCCTACCTTCATGGAAGGTGGGAACCCAAATAATGGAAAGGTATTATCATTTGTAATATTTTTCCAGACCGGAGCTAGTTGGTGACCTAGAAGCCAAATCCAGGTCATTGATGTGCATTTTTGTGCATTATTTTAGAATATTCTAAAATAAGCTGCATTGGTTGATGACATTTAATAATTGAGAGATTTTACATAACAAAATCTGTTTTTCTGGCTTCTCCTGAAAATCAGCAGATCTGACAGCCCTGGATTCTGATTTTCTCAGAGCAACAACCTGCTGGAGTTGATTACCAGCTACCTTTGAGAGGAAGCATTCCCGTGCCAGTTTGCCACAGTCCCCACCACTCCCTTTTGTACGTTCCTCAGCCTGCTTCACTCATTTAGATTACCAACCTGCCCCTGTAGAGGTTTGATTTTTGGATCTGGCTCTGATCTAGTAATTTTCAAGTTTTTTTTTTTTTTTTTTCAAGAAAATGCCTTTACAAAAAAAGAAAAAGCAAAATTTTATGCAAACCCGAATACATAAAATACTTGAAAGCAGAGCTGCTTTCGTTGAAGGGAAAGAGAGCAGGGAACCTCATCTTCCCTCATGTCCACTGAGGGGAGTCTTGGGGCTCTGAAGTATATATTAATAGTTTGGAATCCCTTGCCCCTTGTTCATACTCTGACCCTGTAGCCATTTGCTGCAACAGTCTATAACCATGAGTAGCAACTAAGTAGACCTTCAGGTTTGCCATGCTCCCTTTGCTACCTGGAGCCCTGTCTAGCTCACACCACCCTCTTTGCTCTGTTGAGCTTAACAACCTGTGTGCCTGGGTCTGAGTGGCCCTGAGGCTGATGTGGTCAATGCAGGACTTGCCAGGAGGCATTTTCACAGGGGGCTTCACTGCTCTTTGTACCTCCTTTAGCATTTCAGCAAACTATTGGATTTCACTGTGACTTCAGCTCCTGATGAGTTTAAACAAATGAGGTGAGTACGAATCAAATCGTCACCTATAATGAAAACAATTCAAGAGGAGGGCCCTTGGTCTTTATGTATATACAACAGTCCCCAATTTCTTGTTTCCTAAATATTTGCAACTCTCTCTGCCAAAGGGTGAGCCCACAAATGAAGAATGTGAGCTTGGAGGGTAAGAAAATAGTCTTCTTTTGCATTTAAGAGGTTTTGAGACTAGGCCAACATGAGGCCCTGCCTTAGGTTTGGGCTTGGACAATTCTGCCTCTGTCTTCCTAAAGTCCTATTTTAGAAGTAAAGATTGCTCTTTTTCTTGGTCTGTTCCATACGTGTGTCTTGTCAGCAGGTCAGAGGCCAGGTCAGGAGTCTGCATGTCCTCACTTTCCCCCCAATTTGTCTTAGAGACTGGGGGAATTCAAAATTTGATGACCACTTTGGAAAACAGTTTGGTAGTTTCTTGTAAAGGTAAACATTTTCCTACCTTATGAATAGATTTTTACTCAAGTGAAAAGTAAACATGCCCACTCAAGGGGCTGTACCTCAGTGTTCACAGCAGCTTTTCACATAACTGCCAAAACCTACAATAATATGGGTGTTTATCAGAATGTGAATGGATAAGCAATTGTGGTATATCCATACCACGGAATCCCACTCAGCAGTAAAAATGAACAAGCCTTGAAACATGCGAAAACATGGATGGATGTCAAAGGCATTATGCTAAGGAAAGAAGCCAGATACAAAAGACTAAGTCTTGTGTGATTTACTTCATGTGACATTCTTAAAAAACAAGCAAAGCTGTGGTGACAGCAAGCAAGCAGATAATTAGCCGTCTGGAGTTCAGGCTGGGGGAAGAGGATTGACTATAAAAGGATGGGAGGGAATGTTTTGGGATAAAGTTTTGTGATTTTAGCTTTTTTAATTTAATTTAATTTTATTTTATTTTTTGAGGCGGAGTCTCGCTCTGTAGCCCAGGCTGGAGTGCAGTGGCCGGATCTCAGCTCACTGCAAGCTCCGCCTCCCGGGTTCACGCCATTTTCCTGCCTCAGCCTGCCTTGTAGCTGGGACTATAGGCACTCGCCACCTTGCCCGGCTAGTTTTTTTGTATTTTTAGTAGAGACCGGGTTTCACCGTGTTAGCCAGGATGGTCTCGATCTCCTGATCTCGTGATCCGCCCGTCTCGGCCTCCCAAAGTGCTGGGATTACAGGCTTGAGCCACAGCGCCCGGCTGATTTTAGCTTTTGTATTTAGGTCTGTGGTTTATTATGAGTTAAATTTTGCATATAATGTGGATTAAAGTAGGTTTTTTTTCGTTTGTTTTGTTTTGCGTTTTTGTATGTGGATATCTGTTGTTCCAACACATTTGTGAAAATGTTCTCACTTTCCCATCAAATTCTTCTTGCATCCCTCAAAAATCAACTGGTCATATATATGTCTGTGGATTGTAATTATTTTTTAAATGATAGATTTTACTTTAAATTTGCAATGAAAGAATCTGCCTTTCCCTCTAGCTGTAGACCGTGCCTTTGACATCACTGCTTCCTCATAGTAATAACTGGTGTCATAATAGCTAACATTTACCGAGGACCTACCACCTACCTAGCACTGCTCCAAAACTTTTACATCTATTAACTATCATAATGCTCACAACTAGCCTGTGAAATACGTTCTATTATTTCCATTTTACAGAGGAAAGAACTGAAGCTCTGTAACGTGAAGTAATTTGTGCAAGTTCCAAAGCTAAAATCACAAAGCTGGGATTTGATCCAGGCAGTCCAACTCTCACGGCCCGGTTAAATTCAGTACTGCAACTGCCTCTCCATCTCTCCCTAGCTCCTGGCATACAGTAAGTGCTCAACAAGTGTTAATGGAGTCAGTAAATATAATAATAATTTATCACAGCAAATTGTGATTATTTACCTGTTTCTCATTGCAGCTTGATGATGGGCTCTTTTGTTACAGAAGGAAATGTACCCTTGACTAATTTGAAAACATTTAGTGAGGCTTAGTAATGTGTTAAACAGTGTGCCAGACGGGAGGAATACAAGGATTAAAACACAGACAAATGATTAAATGAATGAACAAACACGTTGGCTTAACCTGGTAGATTCTGTTCCCAAAAAGGTTGACTTAACTTACAAAACTATCCCTAGGATTTAGATTTGGAGTGGGAACCCCATTGCTTGCTGTAGCTCCAACTTTCTGATCTTCAGTTGGATCATCCATGGCGTGGGGCTAATAAAACCTGCCCTGCATACCTCTTAGGGTTATTGTGAAGTCAAAATAATACTGCCCATAAAAGAATTCAGTAAGCTGTACAGAGCTAAGCAGATGTCAGAGGCTGTTACCTTGACTTTAAACTTGTTCCAGGTGGTGCGAGGCCAAATATGTGATCTACTCATGTGTATGTATTGCAGCCTCTGTCTCAGGGCAGCAGAGCGGATGCAGAGAGCAAATCTACAAATGGTGCACAAGGAACCAGAAGGTAGGAGTTGACTCTGGCCTGGAAAATGTTCAACGGATTCTGTGTTGCTCATGGGGGGCACTGACAGTTTATTCTCACATCCTGGCTTGTAGCCTGAATAGAATCTCCACAGATTGGAGTGCTGGGTGTAAGCCTGTGTTAGGTGCCTGTGTGCCTGGTCTTGCATGGCAGGGCGGCACAGAGAAAAGCCCTGATGCAGGAGAACGACAGAGAAGACTGGACAGAGGCCTGAAAGTCCTTTGGATGTTGAGGATGAGCGTTAACCTTGTCAGTATCAGGAAACTGGGGACTTCTCTCTCGATAAGAAAGAACGGAAAAAGAAAATCTCCCTTGGCCGGGCGCGGTGGCTCACGCCTGTAATCCCAGCACTTTGGGAGGCCGAGGCGGGCGGATCACAAGGTCAGGAGATCGAGACCACGGTGAAACCACGTCTCTACTAAAAATACAAAAAATTAGCCGGGCGCGGTGGCGGGCGCCTGTAGTCCCAGCTACTCAGGAGGCTGAGGCAGGAGAATGGCGTAAACCCAGGAGGCGGAGCTTGCAGTGAGCCGAGATCGCGCCACTGCACTCCAGCCTGGGCGACAGAGCGAGACTCCGTCTCAAAAAACAAAACAAAAACAAAAACAAAAACAAAAAAAAAAGAAAATCTCCCTTTTTATTCAATTCAATTCAATAAATGTTTATTGAACACCTACTGTATGCCTGGCATTGTATTAAGTACTGTGGAGTCCCTAAAGATGAACAAGATCCTAACCTTATCCTCTAGGAGCAGGTGTGCCCTCAATAAACCGAGGTACGAAAGGACATAGCTTGTAAAGAAGTCAACCCACTGAAGGTTGCCCTCTGAGCCTCATGGGCTCTCTTGGTTTTGGCTGCATCTGGATTTCCACATAAAGCTCATCTCCTTCCTTGGCCTCCACTTGAAAATTAAACACTCTAAGCAGGTATTGCTGAGTGTCACTGAGTATGTCTGATACTTTGCTGGAGCTGTGGGATGTGATGGTGGAGGGGGTAACACTCTGAGCTCTTAGGGTTTACCTAAAACATGCCAGTTCTACAGGTTTCTCCCTAATCACCCCTCCCAGCCCCAGCCGTGAGGCTGAACCTCTTCCAGCCTCCACCTAGGCCTCTCCCCGACTCCCGCCATTTTCCTTTGGCAGATTCATTTTCTCCCATAGAAACCTGGGGTTCCAAACAGGACTGGGAGGTTCTTTCTCCTTCTGTAGACCCCTCGTCAATACCAAGTGTCTTTTTTTACCGAGAAACTCATTCTCTGCAAAGGAATGCTAAGAGAAGCGCTTGGAAAATATACACAGACATAGGATTTACCAGTTGCTATCGTTGTGTGCCCTCAACTTCACATGTTGAAACCTAAACCCCAATGTGATGGTATTAGGAGGTGTGGCCTTTGGGAGGTATTAGGTCATGAGAGCAGAGCCCTCATGGATGGGGTTAGTGCTTTTATAAAAGGGACCCCAGAGAACTCCCTTGCCTCTTCTGTCATGTGAGGACTCAGTAGGAAACCATCACCCGTGAATCAGGAAACAGGCCCTCACCAGACAATAAATCTGCCAGCAACTTGAGGTTGGACTTCCCAGCCTCCAGAACTGTAAGAAATTTCTATTGTTTATCAGCCACCCAATTTATGCTATTTGGTGATAGCAGCTTGAATGGACTAAGACATTAATTAGTCACTAGTTTTTTTTTTGATTGAGGTAAAATATACATAACATAAAATTCAACATTTTACCCATTTTAATGTGTGCAATTCAGTGGCTTTTAGTACATTCACAATGTTGTGCCTCATTGTCAAATTCCAGAACATTTTCCTCACCCCCAAAAGAAACCCTGTACCTATTAGGCATTTACTTCTCATTTACCGCTACCCCAGTGATCAGTAATTATTTGTGTTGACAAAACTCGTTCCATTTACATGGCTATATGATTTAATTTTCTCACTTGAGACATCAGAAACATCCCTTTCAGTTTAAAAGTCGATTGTTTTTTTCTTGTCTGCAGTGCGATTTTGTAACTTGCCTATACCACAACTAGTGGACATTTTCTTTGATGATCTGTTGTTTCCATCTGAGCCCCTTCAATGATCCTTGTTTGCATGTTCTCAGGTTCTGCTACTTAGTTATTTTATTTTATTTTATTTTATTTTATTTTATTTTTTTAATCACTCTGTTGCCCAGGCTGGAGTACAGTGATGTGATCATAGCTCACTGCAGCCTCAAACTCCTGGGCTCAATCTATCATCATCCCACCTCAGCCTCCCGAGTAGCTAGGACTACAGGTGTGCACCACCACATCTGGCTAATTTAAAAAAATTGTTTGCAAAGATGAGGCCTCCCTTTGCTGTCTGGGCTGGTCTTGAATTCCTGACCTCAAGTGATCCTCCTGCCTTGGCCTCCCAAAATGCTGGTATTACAGGCATGAGCCACATGCCTGGCTTGCTACTATTAGTTGTTGTTGTTGTTATTTTTCTTTGAGATAGGGTCTTGTTCTGTTGCCCAGGCTGGAGAGCAGTAGTATAATCATGGCTCGCTGTAGTCTTGACCTCCCTGGGCTCAAGTGACCTCCCACCTCAGCCTCCTAAGTAGCTGGGATTACAGGCGTGTATCACCATGCCTTGCTAATTTTTGTATTTTTTGTAGAGATGGAATTTTGTCATGTTTCCCCAGCTGGTCTTTAACTCTTGGCCTCAAGGGATCCTCCTGCCTCAGCCTCCCAAAGTGCTGGGATTACAGGCAGGAGCCACCGCAGTTAGCCCTATACTACCAGTTTTTAAAAGCTGAGTCCCCAAATGAAACTGCTTTGTCAAGGGCATAAGTATTTTTAAATGTAATAGATATTAGAATATTACTTTCCTTAAAGGTTTGTATAGTATTTTTTTTTTTTTTTTTGGTATCAATGTCATTTTATTCTCTGTTCAGAAAGGCCTTGCACATGACTCTAGTGTCACACATCCTTCAGTGTCTGCCTTTGTATGGTATCTTCATTTTCACATATTCGAGGAGGTCTGGGCCCCTAATGCACTTGGAGCCAGGATGAACAAGAAGGGTTTGCCCCCAGGGACCTGTTCCCAATGCTCTGGGCTTTTCTCTATACTCTCCTGGGGCAGATGAGGTTGGCAATGACTGTCTGTTGATTTTCTAATTTTTAGCAAGTTTAACTGTGGTGGTCCTTTCTGTTCTTCTGTAACAGTGACACAGTAGGCTGGCTGGCAGAGGTGTGTTGTTTTTTTTTTTTTTTCTTTTTCAGACGGAGTCTCGCTCTGTTGCCAGGCTGGAGTGCAGTGGCGCGATCTCGGCTCACTGCAACCTCTGCCTCCTGCGTTCAAGCGATTCTGTTGCCTCAGCCTCCTGAGTAGCTGGGATTACAGGAGCGCCCCACCACGCCCAGCTAATTTTTTTTTTTTTTAGTAGAGATGGGGTTTCACCATGCTGGTCAGGATGATCTTGATCGCTTGACTGTGTGATCCGCCCACCTTGGCCTCCCATTTTTAAAATTTTTTTTTATTTTTAGTAAGCATTTTCTTTTAGAGCAGCTTTAGATTTACAGAAAAATTGCGACGATAGTGCAGGGAGTCCCCATATCCCCCACATCCAGTTCCCCCATTATGAACATCTTACACTGGTGTGGTACATGTGTTACAATGAATGAACTGCTATTGATACATTACTATTAGGCAAGGTCCATCCTCTACTCAGATTTCCTCAGCTTTTATCTATTGTCCCTTTTCTGTTTCCGGTTCCCATCCAGGATACCATATTAGATTGAATTGCCTTGTCCCCTTAGGTTCCTCTTGGCTGTGACAATTTGTCAGATTTTCCTTGCTTCAAATGACTGGCATACAGCACTTTAAAAGATGAGATTTCGGCCGGGCATGGTGGCTTATGCTTGTAATCCCAGCACTTTGGGAGGCCGAGGCGGGCAGATCACCTGAGGTTGGGAGTTCAAGACCAGCCTGACCAATATGGAGAAACCCTGTCTCTACTAAAAATACAAAATTAGCCGGGCGTGGTGGCGCATGCCTGTAATCCCAGCTACTTGGGAGGCTGAGGCAGGAGAATCACTTGAATCCAGGAAGCGGAGGTTGCGGTGAGCCAAGATTGTGCCATTGCACTCTAGCCTGGGCAACAAGAGTGAAACTCCGTCTCAAAAAAAAAAAAAAAGGAGAGAACATTTCTTCTCTATCATTATAGGCATTATATAAAGACCAGCAATAGGTGAATTCTGCCTGGGATGGTGTGAGAAGACTTCTCGGAAAATGCATGATTTGACCCGGGCCTTAAAGGGTGGCTCTGTAGGCAGAGACGCTGCAGAAAGCTTCTGGGCAGAAGCGATTGTGGGAGTGAAACCACAGCCATGGGAACATGTTGATGCGCTCTGGGAGTGGGAATTAGTGCAGCAGGGCTAGGGCGTGTGGGGGTCCTGAGCAATGCATTTAGTGCAGTAAGTGGGCCGGTCGGGATTGCAGACATGGCTAGTTTAAGAAGAGCTCTCACCTGCTTTCCCTATTTCTTTCTTTTCTTTTCTTTTTCTTTTTTTCAGACGGAGTTTCGCTCTTGTTGCCCAGGCTGGAGTGCAGTGGCATGATCTCTGCTCACTGCAGTCTTTGCCTCCCGGGTTCAAGCGATTCTTCTGCCTCAGCCTCCTGAGTAGCTGGGATTACAGGCGCGCACCACCGCGCACAGCTAATTTTTTATTTTTAGTAGAGACGGGGTTTCACCATGTTGGCCAGGCTGGTCTTGAACTCCTGACCTCAAGTGATCTGCCTGCCTCAGCCTCACAAAGTGCTGGGCTTACAAGCATGAGCCACCGCACTCGACCTTCCCTACTTCTTTCTTACCTCTTTTTCTAGCATGACAAAAGAAATAGCTTATCAGAGAAAGAAGAGACCCTGCCCCACACGGCCTGAGCGTGGTGTCTGTTGGAGGGACTTGACACACAGATGTACTCTGATCTTATTGCAGATGTCTGTAGCCTTTGTGGGGTTAATAAGGGACACCATTTCTAAACTATTTTAGAGATTACTTTACAAAGTCATAAAAATGCACAATTCTACCAGCATTATATTACGGTTGCTAAAAATATCACACGACCATTGGTTAGTTCACAGCAATAGATATCCCACAGACTAATTTAATCATTGGCAGGAGGCCACGCAGTCTCCAGACGGGATCGGAATCAAACTGGGGGCTGCTAAATTTAGAAATATAAATTTGGGTTTGTTTAGAATGATTTGAAAACTGAAAGAACACATAAGCCAGGATGCAAGCATGGTTGTCTGCGCCGAAGGCAGAGTCCTTGTGGCTTTCCTTGATCACCTTACACTTGGGTCTGTCCTGCAGGCCCAACCCTGCTTTCGGCTTTTCATTGGAAATATTAGGTCAGGCAACCATGTCTGAAAGTCAGAGCAGACCTTTGATGTCGTCTGGGCTGGACCTACATTCTTCTTCTGGATATGATGGCATTTTCATTGGCTTACTGTGAGGCCTCTATGACAGATTGATTTTAGAGATGACTGGAACAATTCTCCTATTCCTCTCTTTGACGTTGTGTCAGTGCTACCTACTTTTCCCACCCAGATGTAAGAATGAGTGTCTGCAGAGTCGCCTTGAGATTTCATCCGGGGCCAGGAGGCTAACGAGTCCCGCAGGGAATGACTGAAAGGGAAAGGGGGATAAAGAAAAATTGTGCCCTACATGCTCCTCTTGTTCAATGTTTATTGTGAAGAGGAATTTTTTTTTTTTTTTTTTTTTTGAGACGGAGTCTCATTCTGTCACCCAGGCTGGAGTGCAGTGGCGCGATCTCGGCTCACTGCAAGCTGCGCCTCCCGGGTTCACGCTCTTCTCCTGCCTCAGCCTCCTGAGTAGCTGGGACTACAGGCGCCCGCCGCCACGCCCGGCCATTTTTTTGGTATTTTTTAGTAGAGACGGAGTTTCACTGTGTTAGCCAGGATGGTCTCGGTCTCCTGACCTCGTGATCTGCTCACCTTGGCTTCCCAAAGTGCTGGGGTTACAGGCGTGAGACACCGCACCTGGCAGTGAAGAGGACCTCAAGACACAGATGTCCTTAGCCACAGGAACTCTGGGTAGGTGGGGATTCAAGTGGGTAACGGCCAGGTATGGAAAGGGGAGAGAGGCTCACTCATCTTACTATTTGGGATGTGGTCCCTAAAATCACTGAGGAAATCAGCATGGTTGAGTCAAAGGGCTGTTGAGTGCATATCAGCACAACCAACCCGCTTATCCAGTCCCAAGTACTTCTCAGGTAGCCTTCAGGGTATCTGTGGCTCCCCTCTTCCTTGCTCAGGATGCAGGAGGAAGAGCTCTCACCCATTGTCACTACTTCCCATTACATATCCTTCTTGCTGTCCTTCAAACATGCCAAATGCTTCCATATCCAGGCTTTTGTCTTCACACCCTGCCTGGAATGCTTTTCCAGCAGATACTGCCATGAAATTCTCTTCTCTTTATTTAGGGGTCAGTTCAAATGTCACCTCCTCCGAGAGGTCTTCCTGGAAGTCATATCTACAACAGCTCCTTTATAACCCCATTCTCTCTTCCTGCTTTATCTTCTTAGATATAAGCCATTACTCTGTATTATACACACATATATATATATACACACACACATCATATTGTGTATATATATACACACACACACTATATATATGATGTGATATTGTGTATATATATAAATTAAAATAAATTATAAATATATATATTTTAGAGATGAAGTGTCCCTCTGTCACCAAGGCTGGAGTGCAGTGGCATGATCTCAGCTCACTGCAGCCTTGAACTATCCGGCTCAAGCAATCCCCTTGCTGGGACCACAGGCACACACTATCATTCTTGGCGAATTTTTAAAATTTTGTTAGAGACGGGGTCTTGCTATGTTGCTTGGGCTAAATATTACACACTTATTTGTTTATTATCTACTTCTTCCACACAAATGCACACTACATAAGAGTGCTCAATAAACAGTTGTTGAATAAATAAATGAGTGAATGAGTGATGATAATGTCCATTCCTTATACTTGGATAAAACTTTACTACAAATATGGCTGTACATTTGCATGCAAATTCAGTCAGGAATTCACATCCTCATTCTTTTAATATGGTGTTTATTTCTCCCTTGGTGTTGTAACCACCCTTGTAAATGTGTAATTACAGACTGAGATACAGGCTCTGAAGGGAGGCTACATAGACTGAGGCCTCCTAGAGAGAGCACCCTTTGAGCTGGGAACTGAACGGCAGTAGTCTATCGACTGCGTGAAGTGCGGGGAAGAACGCTGCAGAGAAAACAGTATACACACCGTAGTTCCTCAATGTTATGGCACATGTTTCTTCAGATCTTCACCTTTCTGACTTTGGAATAGCCTTAGAATCGATATCCATCTCATGATCACTTTTGGTCAGGTGGCAGCCGTGACATATTGCCATTGCTTGGACTCATGAGATCTCTACTGTTGTTGGTGATGGCATGGCTAGACAACTGAAGAGCCATCTGAGGGAGGCTTATCAGTCTCGATTGCCATCTGAAAAACTCCCACTGGTATCTTCTGGTTAGGCCAAGAAAGTGCCAACATCAACAATTTGAGAATGCCTGTCCAGGACTTGGGAAAAAAAAATCTAGAAGGCAGGCCAGGCACAGTGGCTCACGCCTGTAATCCCAGCACTTTGGGAGGCCAAGGTGGGCGGATCACCTGAGGTCAGGAGTTCAAGAACAACCTCAACATGGAGAAATCCCGTCTCTACTAAAAATACAAAAATTAGCTGGGCGTGGTGGCGCATGCCTGTAATCCCAGCTACTTGGGAGGCTGAGGCAGAAGAATTGCTTGAACCTAGGAGGTGGAGGTTTCGATGAACCGAGATCAGGCCATTGCACTTCAGTCTGGGCAACAAGAGCGAAACTCAGTCTCCAAAGAAAAGAAAAGAAAAGAAAAATCTAGAAGGCGATAGAGGAGATGGAAACTGAAGATACCGAATCATCAACACTCTTGGAGGTTCAGAGAAAGAAAGCTCTGAGGATGTGAAATAAGACAGACACCGATGCCTCAGAGCTGAAAGCCATTCAGAAGTGCCAGTCTCTCAACGTGAGGAGATTTTAGAAATACCGTAATCAATGAGTTCAGCATGTATTTTCATTTTTATGTAGGCACAAGAGCAATAAATGATTCAGTCCTATGTCTAAGGAAGGCTACACGAACTCTTTTGAGAAGCATAAGATAACAATTCTGAGCATTAATCATTAAGAAAATTTGGTGTCAAAATTTCATTGGCAGAGATTTTTATTTCTTAAAGTTACATAAAGTAACGGTACGTTTAGAATCGGTGAGATCTTGGATTGGATGGAATACGGTAAGATTGGTTTGAAGATCTGAGGGTTGGGTTGGACGGTGCCAGCGCACGTGGGCAAGCGGGTGGTGAGGAGCACCCACGTTGGCGGGAGGAGGCTGATCAGTGGCCCGTCATGGTGTGCCCTGAGAAGGGATAGCTTCTTCGAGATTGAACTAATGGGCTATTTTCTGCAACATCAATGCATTGTCATCTTAATAGCCCTCAGTACAGTTTAAGTGTAAGAATTACTTTGCTACTGACTTTGAGAAGAAACATATGGCAGATAGACACAATACTCACTCTCCAAATCACCCCAAATAAATAGAACAAGGCCAAAGGCACCCCTAGGGATATATACGGAAGAGAAAAGGCAAGGCTGAATTAACATCTACAGGGCGGGAAGAGGAGGTCAGATGTCTGTGGAAATAACTGTTTAGCTCTCCAGGTCATTCAGTATTTGCAAGCCGTAAATGAAATTGTCCAAATTTGTTTTCTCATGAAAACGTCAGCTTGAGAGCTTAAAGTGAGTAATTCTTTTCTTATGGTCTGAAAAAAGAAGCCCATTTTATTTTGTTGCCCTCAAGACGAAAGAGGCTTTTTGTTCTTGTTCCATGTTTCCAGTTCGCTGGTACTTTTCAGATTTGCTTACATAGAGTGATGATATAAATTTTCAGGTGGAAGAAACTAGATGCTGACATGTTTGTTTGGTTTAAGCCAGAGCTGTCATCACCAATCTGCTGGGCCTGGAAGGATGGGGTTCTCGGTTTCCCCTTTGCCTGTTCCCCAGGTGAGATCTGTGACCCACAAATGACTCTTTCTTTGCAAGACATGTTAATAGGATGGTGCATAAAAGGGATACGGCTACATAATTCTTGTTAATAAATGTCCTGTTTAGTTACCTCATGTTAATTAATCTCAAAGCAAAGACAGTTGTCAGATTTTGTTTGGGTTCAAGCCTGAAAATAACTTGTAGCTTTTAAAAAATACCTAGTTTTTCTTTTTCTCTTTCTTCCTCTCCCTCTCGTCCTCCTCTACTTTTCTTCTTCTCTTCCTCCTCTCTTTCCTCCTTCTCCTCCCCTTCCTCTTCCTCTTCTTCCTCTTCCTTCTTCCTCTCCTCCCCTTCCTCCTCCTCTTCCTCCCCCTACCCTTAATGTTTCTTTTTCAAAGAATAGAGCAGAGACTAATATGTAGTCATTTGGCTTGAGAAGGAATCATTAGCTGTCATAGCTGAAAAGGATGTCAGAGTGCACAGAAACTAGTGGTTTTCAAGCTGCTCTGAGGATCTGAAGGGTTTTAATACCCAATGTATGGGATGCAACTGGAAGGTCTGATGGGTGGGGCTTCCACCCCTCCTCTGATTCAGCCACAGTGCCTTGATTTTCTTTCTGGTTCTACATATGTGATTTCTGTCTCAAGTTTTGCAAGGAGAAGAAGATTTGAACTCTTGGAAAGGTCCGAAAGCTGCTGGTGCAAACCAAACCTCTCACTCACAGATGAGGAAGCTCATGTCCGGTGATGCAAAGTGATTTGCCTAAGATCGCAAAGCTTCTGGGTAAGGGAGTTGGAGCTAGGAGTCCTTTACTTTCCCTGTTGTCTGGGGCTGAGTACAGAGAGGTATTATGCTGAGAAGCAGAGAGAAGATGGAACAAAGAAAGTGTACTGTGTTTCCATCTCTCTGGGATGCAGAGTAAGACAGGTCTCTTGAAACACCTCTTGGGTGACAGAAGATGACATCTGCATGATGATCAACAAGAACAACATTCATGTGTGAATCGCTTCTTTGGCTTCTGGCTGAGATTAAGTGCAATGCATGTGTGACTCCTAGTCCTCCGGTGTCTCTGATGATTGGAGGAAGACTGGTAAGGTCTGCTACAGTCTTCAGAGTCTGTGCTGTGGAACTGTTGTCATGTCCCAGTTTCATTGCTAATACAATTTTTCTTCTATACTCTTTGGTTTATTTTTTGTTATTTTTGGTGGGTTCCTAGGAGTGATTTATAGAAATGTGCACCAAGTCAGCCATATTTCCCAGAAAGATTTAGAGTTGAGTCACACTTTGATTTATTGACCAAGGGAAAGTTTTAAGGTAAATAATTAGACATAAATAAAAACATTCCACGTATTTATTATTTTTATTTTTATTTTTTTGAGATGGAGTCTCGCTCTGTCAAACAGGCTGGAGTGCAGTGGCACGATCTTGGCTCACTGCAACCTCCGCCTCCCGGGTTCAAGTGATTCTCCTGCTTCAGCCTCATGAGTAACTGGGACTACAGGCGCCTGCCACCACACAAGGCTAACTTTGGATTTTTAGTAGAGACAGGGTTTTGCCATGTTGGCCAGGCTGGTTTTGAACTCTTGACCTCAAGTGATCAGCCCACCTCAACCTCCCAAAGTGCTGGGATTACAGGCATGAACCACTGTGCCCGGTCAAGATATTTATTTTTTAAAGCAATACCTTTGTTATTATATTAAAACAGTGAAGATTTTTTTGAGAGGTTATACAGCATTGTACTAGGAGACTGAAAAACTATCTCTGCTCCTCGCTAGTTATGTGACATTGGGAACGTCACTTACCCTCTCTGTGCTTTGAACTTCCTCATCTGTAAAATGCTAATAATAATAGCACCTCCATATAGAGTTGCTATGAGGATTAAATGTGTTAATACATAAAGCTGCTATAACAATGCCTGGCTTGGGATTGATTCATTGTGCTTTGTTAGTCTGAGTATTGGTATCTCTCAACAATTCAGGGAAATTCTTGACCTGTACTGCTTTAAATGTTTCTACCCCTTCTGACTGTTAGAGACTGAATGTTTAGTCAAAATTAATATGTTGAAACTTAATCCCCAGTGTGAGGGTATTAGGAGAAGAGACTTTTGGGGGCTGATTAGGTCATAAGGACAGTAACCTCATGAATGAGATTAGTGCGCTAATAGAAGAGACCCCTACAGGCCAGGCATGGTGGTTCACCTGTGATCCCGGCACTTTGGGAGGCTGAGGTGGGCGAATCACCTGAGGTCAGGAGTTAGAGATCAGCCTGGCAAATGTGGTGAAACCCCGTCTCTACTAAAAATACAAAAAATTAGCCGGGCATGGTGGCACTTGCCTGTAGTCCAAGCAACTTGGGAGGCTGAGGCAGGAAAATCACTTGAGCCTGGGAGGTGGAGGTTGCAATGAGCGGAGATCGGGCCACTGCACTTCAGCCTGGGTGACGGAGTGAGACTTCATTTCAAAAAAAGAAAAAAAAAAAAAAAAAAAAAAAGACCCCAGATAACTCCCTTGCCTCTTCCATCACGTGAAAATGTGGCAAAAAGACAGTCATCTATACATCAAGAAGTGGGCCCTCCCCAAGAGCCAAACATACCAGTACCTTGATCTTTGACTTTCCAGCCTCCAGAACTATAAGAAATAAATTTCTATTGTTGATAAGCCACCTAGTCTATGACATGTTTGTTATAACAGCTGGAATAGACTAAGATACAATCTATTGACCTCCTCAGGACTCATCTCTTTTGTATTTCTGTTTCTTTGTCTCTGGAGGAACTTCTGAATAATTTTCTTGTTTCCAGCCTTTAAGTTATTACTATTCTGATGCACTCTGTCCAATATGCTTTGAGATCTATTTGTGATGGAGACAACCTGCTGAACACAGCAGTCCATTATCTCCTTCTTTTGTATTAATGATATTATAGTTGGACACCTGAATACTCAGCTAGGTGACATTTCTCAGACACCTTTGCAGTTGGATGTGGCCCGGTAACTAACACTTCAATAGAATGTGACTGGAAGTAATGTGGGCCATGTCAACAGAGCAGGTGCATCTCCTCTATAGCCTTTCTCCTTCTTGCGAGCTAGAATAATGCTATCCTAAAGTTGTCTACAGAACACAGTGAGTCCTTAAACTGCCACTGGTTTGCAATGGGATACGTTGGAAAATGGAAAGAAAAGCACTCAGAAACATGGCAGTAATTCAACGTTGTCACGATACCCAAATGTTGTCATTTTTCTGGTAATTCATTTTATTGCGTTTTTAAAAAGGAATTGCTCAAAGGATTGAAAAATAAAAACTATCTTATCACCTGTGCCTGTGACCAGCTGAGATTAATGTCCTAGGGGATAGTTGAGAAACAAGAAGGAAGGAACTTGCATCCCTCAGTGACCACCCAGAGCAGAGCAGTCTGCCTGCTGCGATGTTCACCTCAGACTTTACATGAGAGAGAATTAAACCGCCGGGCGCGGTGGCTCACGCCTGTAATCCCAGCACTTTGGAAGGCCGAGGTGGGCAGATCACCTGAGGTTGGGAGTTCAAGACCAGCCTGACCAACATGGAGAAACTCTGTCTCTACTAAAAATAGAAAATTAGCTGGGTGTGGTGGCACATGCCTGTAATCCCAGCTGCTGGGGAGGCTGAGGCAGGAGAATTGCTTGAACCCAGGAGGCGGAGGTTGTGGTGAGCCGGAGATCGCGGTGAGCTGGAGATCGCGCCACTGCACTCCAGCCTGGGCAACAAGAGCAAAACTCCGTCTCAAAAAATAAAAAAAAGAGAGAATTAAACCATCATCTTCTTTAACCTGTTGAATGATTGTTAGACCTCTTTCTGTGGCAGTCAAACCTTACCTCATCACACATCCATCCCATTTTAAACCCCAGCTCTTACACATTTTATTTCTAGAAATTGTATTTGATTCTTTTAAATATCTCTTAATCTTTAAAAAGAGATTCTCATTCCTTGATCATATTTGCAAGCCTCTGTTGCTTTTTAATTTTTCAGCAGTTGTTAAAACAAAGTCTTGTTTAAGCACCAAGATACAACAAATATGAACTTTCAAATGGAGGTGCCAAATCTCCACATGCAGATAGTCATCAGGAATTTCTGAGAAACTTGCTCTGAAACACTGAGACTCTCTCAACTGCTTGAAGAATAGAAACCCAGTCTCTACTAAAAATACAAGAATTAGCTGAGCATGGTGGTGCATGCCTGTAATCCCAGCTACTTGGGAGGCTGAGGTGGGAGAGTCACTTGAACCCAGGAGGCGGAGGTTGCCTCCTTAATCCAAAGGATTAAGAGCATGGACAAGAAAAGATTTTGGTGAAGAAGATTTCTTCAGAAAAATTGATCTTGAGATCTCCCTCCTCTCTTCACCCCAAAGATGATCCTGCACCAAAGTTGATGGGAGGCAAAGTCAGAGCCTGCCCTGGGGACAGCCAATATCTGGGTAGACCTTGACTAACTTAAAAACTAGTTGGAAATATCTTTGTTTTATTTCTCTTTTCTTTAATTGGTTAAGGTTGAAAATTATAAAAAGAGTGCATATTACCACAATCTGGGTGCTGTAAAACAACAAAAATGTATTGTCTCACAGTTCTGAAGGGCAGAAGTCTAAATTCAGGGCATTAGCAAGGCCGGGCTCCTTCTGAAGTCTCTAGGACCCTTCCTTACCACTTCCAGCTTCTAGTAGCCCCAGGCAGTCCTTGGCTTGTGTCAGCAAACTCCAGTTTTTGCCTGCATCTTCTTGTGGCTGTCTTTCCTCTGTGTCTGTGTCTGTAGCATTCTCCTCCCTGTAGGTGTCTGTGTACAAATGTCACTCTTTTTAATTTTATTATTATTATTATTTTTTGACATGGAGTCTCACTTTGCTGCCCAGGGTACAATGCAGTGGCATGATCTCGGCTCACTGCAACCTCCACCTCCTGGGTTTAAGTGATTCTCCCACCTCAGCCTCCCAAGTAGCTGGGATTACAGGCATGTGTTGCCATGCCCGGCTAATTTTTATATTTTTAGTAAAGATGGAGTTTTTGGCATGTTGGCCAGGCTGGTCTTGAACTCCTGACCTCAAGCGATCACCTTGGCCTCCCAAAGTACTGGGATTACAGGCGTGAGCCACGGTGCCTGGCCCAAATGTCACTTTTCTTATAAGGACACCAGTTGTATTAGATTAAAGGCCCATCCTACTCCAGTATGACCACGTCTTAACTAATTATTGTATCTGCAACAACCTCATTTCCAAATAAGGTCACTTTTTTGAGGTGCTGGGAGTTAAGACTTCAACATATATTTTTTTGGAGGGGGGACATAATTCAACTCATAGCATAGGGAGAGAAAGGAAAGGAGTGGGGGTAACAAAAGGTGAGAAGTCCATCTTCTGAGGTTCATCTTCCTAAAACCCCTGTTTCTGCTCTACTCAGTGGTCTGTATCCTTACTTCCTCCATAAACTTTTGGTATAAACTTCCTGCTTCAAAGACTCTTGACCTTCTGAACTTCTACCTAATTCTCTGCTCCATTCCTGGAGACTGCCCTCCACCCTCACCCCTACTTTATGCCTTGGTGGTCATGATGGATCCTGCTCACCATTCCTCCTCAGCGCCCCCCGCCCTCCTCACCTAGGTCTGCTGTGCACACAAGGTCACAGCCCTGACCTTCTTGTACTCCCCAACAGGATACACATCTTGCCTCTTCGGCTTCTTGCCCAGCACACAATGAGCCTCACGTGTCCAGAGATCTTGCCTTAGAGTCCCCTTCCTCCCCGTCCTCGCTGATCCGACCATCTGCCAGAAGCCGAGCTCTAGCCACCTGCTTCAGGACTGCTTTTGTGTCTCAGTGCTGGGAATCCCAGGGCAAACTGCTAGCGTGAGAAAGTTCTCACGTTGGCCCTTGAAATTTCCCCTAGTTTTCCTTTAGGACTAGTATGGCAGTTATATCCATTTGTCAAAATACAGGGATCAGGGCTTGTAAAGGAGGAAAATATAACTGTGGGAGAAACATTTAATATTAGAAAATCTTCATGTGGCGTGTATAAAATTAAATTGAGGCTCAGAGTTCGAACTTCTTTCCCTGATGAATCCTTTGTGTTTCTGTGAATGCACTTGTAAAATACAAGCCCAGTATGTTGGAAAAACAATACCTCAAACCTTTGAGTGAGGTTGACCCAGGAGTACTGAATAGCTTACTTGAGATGGTAGTTTCCCGAGAAGACACCTCCCAGAAGAAGGCTGTGTTAGGATGATGAGAGTTTTGAGCTGAGCATTAGGGAGCTGAGGCAAGTCTTTTCACCATTCTGGATTTTGGTTTCCTCACCTGCAGTAGCACAGGGTAAGTGAGTTCTTTCAGCCTTACTGTTCCAATTATTTTAAAAAATGACCAAAATCTTTTAAAGTTGGGATTACAGGCATGTGCCACCATGCCTGGCTAATTTTCGATTTTTGGGGAACAAAATTCAACTCATAGCATAGGGAGAGAAAGTAAAGGGGTAGGGGGTAACAAAAAAATGAGAAGTCCATCTTCTGAGGTCCATCTTCCTAAAACCCTTGTTTCTGTTCTACTCAGTTGGCCTATATCCTTACTTCCTTTAGGACTAGTATAGCATTAAACACATAAAGCCTATTAAATATTTATATCCTGATTCAATACATTTATATTGAATTATACATTATATCCTCATTCAATACATTTATACACTTTTGTTGTCAGAAAACAATAGTGATCTTTTATTTCTGTAAAAACTCTACCAAAATCTAGTAGACAAATAAATCTACAAATTATTTACAAAAAATTTAAAAACCGTGTGAATCTGGAAAACTTATAGCCCTCAATTAAACTTTCTAAAACTCAGGGTTTCATTTTTTCCCCCAAACACACAAGCCAGTCTAATTTTTTTTTTTATCTGAACACATCGTCCAGATACATCTTGATCCATCTCTTTCATGAAGGAATGCAGCCAAAAGTTTCTTCCTCCCTGAAAAGCAATTCTCTAAATCAAGACCAACTTTTTAATGACTCAGAGTCAAAGAGGCATTTTGGATGCTGCAGAAAGCCATTTAGCCATAGGATCACGCTTCTCATTTGCCCTAACGAAGCAGTGGTTTAAGGTTTGGGGAAAGTTCTTTGGAGATTTGGGGAAAGTTCTTTGGAGATGATGTACAACTCTCGCTACAGATGGATCGAGCCATTCAAAGTAGAATTTTGCAACTATATTTTCAGGCGATCACAGAAGTCTCTCATAAAATCAGTTCTTCATTTCTAAATAAGTTATGTTATTTAAAGTACAATCTGCGTGTACATAGACTAATAATAATCTGGCCAGAAATGTGTGCAGCCCGTTTGGGACTCAGGAGTCAGTGGTGGTTTGGAAACAGATTGGGGTTGGCTGGTAGCTATGGACATTCACTGGTGGCACATTTGGTATCCACTTCCTTTCTGCTTCCTCTCCTTTGGAGGAAGGGTCTGCCTGCTTTTTGTGGCCGCCTAGCATTCTGTTTGGAGTTCCAGGGTAAGCCCTGCTTGGAATAAGCACATCTAGGAAAATCCCATATCATTTGGATTAGTCAAACAGGCTGCTATGGTCTAACTGTTTGTGTCCTCCCAAAATTCATGTTGAAATCCTACCCCATAAGGTGATAGGATTAACAGGTGAGAGCTTTGGGAGGTGATGAAATCACAAGGGTAGAGCCCTCATGAATGGGATTAGATGACTCGTTAAAGAGGCCTGAGAGAGACCCCATTGGCCTTCCCGCCATGTAAATGGGCCCTCACCGGACACCACATTTCCTGGACCATTGATCTTGGACTCTTCAGGCTCCAGAACTGACAGCAAGGGATTTCTGTGGTTTAGAAGCTACCCAGTCTATGGTATTTTGCTATAGCACCCCAAATGGACTAAGACACAGCCCATAGCTTTCCTCTGGCTACAGGGATTGGCTCAGAGTTGCTTGGGTAGCATGAAAATCAGGGGCCAGGTGCGGTGGCTCATGCCTGTAATCCCAGCACTTCGGGAGGCCAAGCGGGGGTGGGGGGGATCACGAGGTCAGGAGTTCAAGACCAGCCTGACCAACGTGGTGAAACCCCATCTCTACTAAAAATACAAAAATTAGCCAGGCGTGGTGGCGGGCACCTATAATCCCAGCTACTCAGGAGGCTGAGGCAGGAGAATCACTTGAACCAGGGGGGCGGAGGTTGCAGTGAGCCAAGATGGTACCACTGCACTTTAGCCTGGGTGACAAACAAAAAAAAAAGAAAAAAAGAAACTCAGGACTTCTGTGAGAAATGGCTCTCTTTGAGGAATCATAAAGCCCTAGTTTCTGCTGCTGGTAGCTACTACTTTACCATCATGAAGAAGGCAAAGCTGGTATGAGCTACGATGAAAATATGAGCGAATTGCAGAGAACTCTTGTGGTGAGAGCGGGGAAGAGTGGAAGGAGGGAGGAGACAGTGAACATAAACAAATAAATAAATGAGGTGAGCATGCAAATAAATGCATTGGGGTCATATGACGTGTGGTGAAGAGAGGATGTGAGCCTGCCTTTGATGGGCAGGGTAGGGAAACATGTGCCACAGCCCCACTGTGGATGCTAGGGGGATTTCACACAAATGAAGGCATCGGCCATGTGTCTTTGCAGCAGACTTACAGTATGTACATGCCGACGCCTCGGGACTCCATGGACCTGACTCTCTTGTGTCCTTCCTGGCCTCTGGTGTCATAGATCCTGTGCAGTATCTTGCTCACTTCAGTGGGGTCCAAGTTTAGGTTTTTGCAGTTTCACAAATGGGTGTATGAACAAAAAGAAATAAACACGTTTGTACCTCACCCTGAGACTGTGTCTGCTGAAAGAGAAGGAGACAGATTTCACCTTGGAGCGTCCCTCCTGGCTGACTTGCCAAGGAATGCACTTTGGACTGGAAGAATTTCCACAGCTGTGTGGAGGGTGGTGTTCTGATGGCCAGGCCCCAGATGATGTTGTTGGTCCATGTGGAAGACTTGATCTTTGCGGGGAGGTCAAGGAAACCTAGATAAAATGATGGAAGGTAGGAAGACGAGAGTGGTAGGAGAAATATGAAAAGCATTGGGAGTTTTTCTCCTTGAGCAGAGGCACCTAAAAGCAGACAATGTTTACATAGTAGCTTGATTGTGAGAAAGCCCTTTTTCTGGGCCTCAGTTTGCTCATCTGGGAAATGAAGGAGATTAACACTGTGATCCATACAGCTGCTTTCGGCCCTAAATTCTGTGATTCTAGAAATAATTACGTATATGAAAGATTTTTATGCATAAGCAAGGGTCTGTTTTCCAACTCCATTGCAACAAAAGAGGAAAATATGATATCTGAGGCAGAGCTTCTTGACTTTGAGAATTGTTTTTCTCTAGGAGAAAACAATGGAAGTTTTAAAATGACAGTTTCTTGGAAATTTATAAGGAAATAATACATTGCTATTTTTTTTTCTGGGATGAAATTATCTAAAGAATCCACCCCCTAAAAATGTGACTTTGAATTTGCATGGAAGTTAATATATTAAAATGTAAATGCCAGGTTCTAAGTTCTGAGACCGAGTCTGGCTCTGTCGCCCAAGCTGGAGTAGAGTGGCGGGATCTTAGCTCACTGCAAGCTCCGCCTCCCGGGTTCACGCCATTCTCCTGCCTCAGCCTCCCGAGTAGCTGGGACTACAGGCGCCCACCACCTCGCCCGGCTAGTTTTTTGTATTTTGTTTAGTAGAGACGGGGTTTCACCGTGTTAGCCAGGATGGTCTCGATCTCCTGACCTCATGATCCGCCCGTCTCGGCCTCCCAAAGTGCTGGGATTACAGGCTTGAGCCACCGCGCCCGGCCAGGTTCTAAGTTCTTAAAAAAAGTTCTTGCATGCCAGCCGGGGAGGTGTGAGGTGACTTCTTTAACAAGTTACTCGTGCATTTTTAGCTATATGAATCCCTCTTAAAGAGGAGACGCTTTCTAAATTGAGCAAGTGCGTTTTATAATCCTGAGACGGACACAGAGCAAAATTTGAGAGCATTAGGTTTTAAAAAAAAAATCATTAAAACAATGCTCTAAGTTTAAAAAATGTGGAAGGCAGAGTAACATATCCTCCACCTCCCCAAGATATCCGAGTGCTCATCCCAGGAGTTTGCAAATATGTTAATTTACAGGGCCAAAGAGAGTTTGCAGGTGTGCTTAAAGTAAGGATTTTGAGATGAGATTATCCTGGGTTGCCCAGTGTAATCACAGGAGCTCCGAAAAGATGGAAGAGGGAGGCGGAGAATGAATGTGTCGACAGAAACAGAGCCTGGAGTGATATGATTGGTGGAAGGGGCATTAGCTAAGGAATTCACCAGTCTGCTAGAACCCAGAAAAAGCAACAAAACAAATTATCCCTCAGAGCCCCTGCAGGCAGCATGGCCCCACTGACACCTTGATTTTGGCCCAGTGAACCCATTTCAGACCTTTGACTTCCAGCACTGTAAGATAATAAATGTTTGTTGTTTTAAGCACTACGATTGTGGTCATTTGTTACAACAGATAGGAAATTCATACAAAAAGAGAAGGCAAAATGAATTAATGCAGGAAAAAACACTTAAGAAAAGGAGCGGGAGAGTCAAGATGAACAGGAAACAGAAGGAGCAGGGAGTGTCAAGATGAACAGGAAACAGGAGACACAGAACTGGGCTCCAGAGGGGGCAGGGGTGCTGCCAGGGGCTGCGGACCTGGGCTGTTGATCTCCTGGAAGCAGGTGGAATGTGTGGGGCTGCAGCGGCCAAGAGAGGAAGAAGGTGATGGGCTGTGAGGATAGTCAGAACAACATTCCCTGCCTAGGTGTCCCAGTGATACGGCTTCAATGGCTGGAGGAACACCATGGTTCTTAGTCTCGTGCTGATTTTGATAAAACGACACGGACACATGTGGAGTGGTTTTAAGGAGAGAAAAGTTTATTAGGCAAGAAAGAAGGAAGGAAGAAGAAAACCGCTCCCCTGTACAGAGACAGAGGGAGGGGAATTGGAACAGAGAGAAAACCTCCCCCCGTGCGGTGGAAAAGTGGCTGCTTCTATTCCGATGCTGGTGGAGGTGGTGTCTGATTTGCACAGGGCCCAGGGGATTGGTTTGACCAGGTGCGTCATTTACGTAACCTGGCCCTCCAACCTTAGCCCTTTAAATATGCAAATGCGGGTTGCCATGATGTTCTGAACACATGGCGTTATCTGGAGGTGGCCATGACACTTGGTACACCTGGTGAGGAGGAAAAGACAGGGGGAATTGCCACATTGAGTGAACCCATTTTCTAAATGGCCGGCATTTGCTTATTAAAGCTTGCCTGCCTGACTCTTCAAGCCACCTTTTCTGTTAGAAAAGAGATGGTTTGGGGGTTGTTTTTCTATTACAGGAAAATTTCCACCGAGAACGTTTACTCTTACTAGCTGCCTGAAAATTATTTCTTAAGAACTCCTGTATCACCAGCCTGCATCTCCCTCAAAGCAGAGCCTGAGATAAAGGCTTCTGTGTGAGTGGTTTTTCTGAGAATGAGGGAAATAGTGAGAGAAAGAAGGTGGAAGCGGGGAAGGAAAGCGGTTACCAGTATGCAGCATTGAGATGGTCCCTGCTACAGGTGGCCGGTTCCTGACCAGGGCAGGTGTGCTGCCAGACCTGGTGAGAGTGGCTCTTGGTTTTGTTCTAGACGCTGCCTCCCTGGGCTCTGCTACGCTGTAGATTCATTTCTATTAATGAGTTGCTCCTTCAATATGCAACTCACATTTGGTGACAATTATTTTCATTAAATAACCAGATGAACAACTTCTCTGGGGATCTGAGTAAAGGACAAAGGCCATTTAGGAGAAAGTCTGACCTGAATGGGTCTCGGTGCCCAAGAAGATGAGAAAGCAGGAGAGAAGAATCCAGAGGAAAAAGAGGGATTCACACAGGAGGTAGGTAAATCCCCCCGAATACACTTTTCTAATGTTTTTCTTTTTTTTTTTTTTTTTTTTTTTGAGATGGAGTCTCACTCTTGTAGCCCAGGCTGGAGTGCAGTGGTGTGATCTCGGCTTACTGCAACCTCTGCCTCCCGGGTTCAAGAGATTCTCCTGCCTCCGCTTCCCAAGTAGCTGGGATTATAGGCGCATGCCACCACGCCTGGCTAATTTTTGTATTTTTAGTGGAGATGGGGTTTCACCATGTTGGTCAGGCTGGTCTCGAACTCCTGACCTCAAGTAATCCACCTACCTCGGCCTCCCAAAGTCCTGAGATTACTACAGGTGTGAGCCACCATGCCCGGCCTAATGTTTGCTTTTCCTTAGGGACTTCGGTGGCAGCCAGTGAGCTGATGCCTAGACCTGGGTATTGGAACTCTTCAGTGTTACCTTCGTCAGAAGCCTGGCCTTCTCATTCCACCTCACCTCCTCCTAGCTGTGTCCTTTCTGGGGTACAGACATCTTTCAAGAGAGCAGGGAACAATCTGCTGACTTTAGGGAATGCTATTGGCCTCATGATGCTCACTGGTATCACGAGGACCGTTCAAATACTATTTGAATATTGAAACAATATTGAATATCCAAATTTGAGGGCTAGGAATCCCTTTGGTCTCCCAGATCCTTATCACCATTCTGGCATTTTAATAATTTCATCTTAGTCATCTGCTCACTGCTCTCCACTTAATAAGCCATTCACCATAATTTGTGGTTGGCGTTATCTGGACAGGTTGGGGGAATGAGCTGCAATTGTGACTTCTGCCCCCAATTCAATGGTATTTGTTCTGCGGTCTTTCACATTTTGTCTTAGTGATCTCTCAGCATTTTAAAAACACGTGCCCATGAGCATAGGGAAGTCCCCAAAGAAGGGTGGACACTTCCAACTACTCAGCAAGAAGGACCTGTTTCAGATTCCCCCGTGTCTTTCTTGGATTACTATGGTTAGGACCAAGCCTCAGTCTGCAGGGAAAGTGCTAATATCACATGCATTTTACTGACTAATTGGAGAAAGAGGAGGAAGGGAGCCAATGTTCTGAGACTAAAGGGGATGCAGATCTCCCCATGTGGCCTTGTCCCATCCATAGATAAGGAAATCCAGGATGGGTCCTACATCCAGGAACAAGCCTCACCCAGGAGTGCTTTGATTCCCTTCTTAAAGCCTCATGATGGGGAGTCAGAACTCTTGGAAAGTAGCTCGTCCCACAGGAGGAGACAATATTTCTAGGCTCAAGCCTCAGATGTTTCAGAGCTCCCTGATTTTGTGTCCTATTGAGGTGGAGACAATGCCACAGGTTCACTTGCTTTGTGTTTTCCTTTCCCTGGACACTGGGGAAGACTGTACTTCCAGCCTTCCTAACACATGGGTTGGGAGCACGTGACTAATTCTGGCCAATGTGTGAAGTGGAAGAGACATGTGTCACTTTTGGGCTGAAACGTGGCTGAGTGGGAACGAGGTCTCCAGGCTTTCCCATCTCGTGCAGAGACTCCCACCAACCCCCTCTGGATGTGTAGCGTAAGGGAGAAGTAAATCCTCACTGAGATTTTGAGACTAACTTGTTACCACAGCATAACCTCGCTGATCCTGACTATTAGCAAGGATAGCACATGTAATAGTTTGGACATTTGGAAATTTTCTTTCTCATTGAACTTTCCCGTGTTTTCTTTTCTTTCCTTCTTAATGCATTTAAGTGCTTATTCTATGTTGAGAATATAATGGGAGGAGACAAATAATTACTGAAAGGAAAGACAAAATTGCAAAGTGGGTGATGATTAACTGGAGTTGTTTCATGCTTGGTAGCTTGTGGGGGTATAACTTGGATGGTGGAGTAAATGGAGAGTGACACAGATTTTGGTCAGATAGAGCCGTAGGGAGTGACATTTGGGGCAGGGCGTATTTATGCTGCCAAGATGGCAACTCTGGTCACAGCGGCCTGTTTTCCTTTTAATAGTTTCTACGTTCCTACTCTACATAAAACTCTGTTTAAGTGTGAGCACAGAGCCACAGGTCATATATGGCCAGGACTGGAGAGAGCAGGGGAGGAAGAATTCATTGGCAGACACGGACACAGCACAAATTTGGATTTTGGCATGGGTTTTCCAGCAGTTGCATGAAGGAAACCCTATCTTCCTTTCAAGACATCTCATTTTTGCCTTCCACCTGGACTTGTCCTCAGGGATCTGCTTTCCAGTCCAAAGGGACCGTGTCCTTTGTGTCCCTCTGATGCCTGTGCTAGTTGTTATCTGCTGTGATGTCTGTTGCTGTCTTTCCTTTATTTCAGTTCCACCCCTTGCCTGGCCTTCTAGGATGCTCTCCATGCTCCCGGCAGTTCTCTCCCCCATAACTCCCTGGCCATTAACTTGTTTTATTGTCATGGTTTGATGCTGAAAAATTGTTCTTTGCTTTCCAAAATGACAGCTAGCTGATGCGTTTGTCCCATCCCTATCATTGTGGGCGCTTATGTGGATGGCTGATTTCATAGGAATGGGGAGGAATATGGATTCGTTTCTTCCTGTCAAAGTGGGTAAAAATAGACCACAGTCCTTCCCCCAAAGAGGTAGATATTTGAGCCAGTTCTCTATCTGCCTCCCAGCAGGGATTCTCAGTGCTGGCTGCAAAGTCAAACTGCTCACTGGATTTCAACAATACTAATGTACAGCTCCATGTTCGTATAAAGAGATTCGTTTTTTTCCTTTTTGGAGTTGGTATTGGTGTTCATTTAATCATTCATTAATCAACAATCAACAGTGATTGATGAATGATGATGAAGTGATGACTTATGCTATGGACTGTCCTAGGGGCTGGGGATATAGCGATAAGAAAGACAAACCGGCTTCGCCATTCCAGTGGAGGTTACATTCTAGTTGAGGAGTGAGGACAGACACTAAATAAGCCACACAGTAAGTAACCAGAGTAATTTCAGATGGTGACATGTTCTGTGGATGAAGGTAGGGAGTGTAATGGAGGGAGGCTGAGGCGAGTGTGTTGCTCACTTAATATGGATGCTTCTGGAAGGTTTACTGAGGAGGTGACAATGAGGCTGGTATTTGAAAGACAGGAGGTGACCTGTCACGAAATGTCTGGGACGGAGTGGTCAAAGTTGAGGGAACCTGGGGTTCACCTGCCCTCAGACGAGATTGGTTTGGGATACTTCAGGACCAATAAACAAGGCCAGTGCGCCTTGAGGAAGAAACTGGGGGCAGAAAACCAAGGTAGGGAAATGAAAGAACAGATAGACATAGAGTCAGATCTGCAGGGTGCAGTCTTGCTGGGAGAAATGGTTTGCCTCCATAGCAGTGATTTCTAAAGGTGAAAGCAGGCAGCTTCTCACCACTGGCCAACTACCCACGCATTCTGAGGCGGCCAGGTCTACAGGCAGGTTCCTCTCATGCCCCCCCCCATCCTTCCCTCCTGTTTCTGGGACCTGTTGGGACCACTGTGCAGGGGGGACAGGTTGCGGTGGCAGTGCTGTGTCCTGCTTTGCCTGTGGCCTGAAGTCCAAGTCTTCTCTTTCTTTAAGAGCAACATGGATCAGGTTGTGCGTTTTCCGGACCTCGATTTCTTTACAGGATGTCGTGGGGATGAAAGAGGGTAGCACTCGTGAGGCTGCCTCCCGCGTCTGGTCATCTGAGATACAGAACACACCTGGGGAACGTTGGTTTCCATTCCTCCCTCTCTGAAATGGCAAAAAAGGACAGAGAAAAGACACGTTCTTTTCCCAATGGTTTTGAATGACAGTAACAGAACTCTATATCTCTTATTGAAAACCTATTTTATTGAGGTTCAATTGATATATAAAAAGCTGTACATATATAAGGCGGGGCGCGGTGGCTCATGCTTGTAATCCCAGCACTTTGGGAGGCGAGGCAGGTGGATCACCTGAAGTTAGGAGTTCGAGACCAGCCTGACCAACATGGCAAAACCCCGTCTCTACTAAAATACAAAAATTAGCTGGGCACCTGTAATCTCAGCTACTCGGGAGATTGAGGCAAGAGAATCGCTTGAACCCGGGAGGAGGACGTTGCAGTGAGCCGAGATCATGCCACTGCACTCCAGCCTGGGCAACAAGAGAGAAACTGTATCTCAAAAAAAAAAAAAAAAAATGCTGTATGTATTTAATATATCCAAATTGATGAGTTTAGGGATAAGAATAAAGCACGACTCAAGCCTGTAATCCCAACATTTTGGGAGGCCGAGGCAGGTGGATCATGAGGTCAGGAGATCGAGACCATCATGGCTAACACGGTGATACTCCGTCTCTACTAAAAATACAAAAAATTAGCCGGGCATAGTGGCGGGTGCCTGTAGTCCCAGCTACTCAGGAGACTGAGGTGGGAGAATGGCATGAACCTGGGAGGCGGAGCTTGCAGTGAGCCAAGATGGCGCCACTGCACTCCAGCCTGGGCAACAGAGCGAGACTCCATCTCAAACAAACAAACAAACTAAAAGAATAAAGCATGAAACCATCATCACCATCAAGGCTGTAGACATATTCAACACCTTTCAAAATTTCCTCCGATCCCCATTATCATGATTATTATTGTGGTGAGAACACTTAAGACAGAACTAGTCTCTTAACAGATCTAATTATACCATATACTAACTACACTCCCTGTGTTGTGTATTGTGTCTCTTACGTAACTGAACTTTGTACCCTTTGACCGTCTCCCCACTTCTCCCACTCCCCAGCTCCTAGAAACCATCGTTCTACTCTCTGCTTCTATGAGCTGGACTATTTTAGATGTTACATATCAGTGGACTCATGCAGCATATGTCTTTCTGAGTGCGGTTTATTTCACTTAGCATAACGTCCTTTGGGTAGATCCATGTTGTTGCAAATAGCAGGATTATCTTCATTTGTAAAGGCTGAGTAATATTCCATTGTGTATATATGCCACATTTTCTTCATTCATCTGCAGAAGAACATTAGGTTGTTTCTGTATCTTGGCTATTGTGAATAACACCACCATAAATCTTGATGAAATCTCATTGAGAAATAAACAACGTGTAACTATGATTGCTTTTAAACCTGAGGAATGGCTGCTGCCCAGACTGAAAGAAAATCAAAAATGCTGTTGTTATCTGACTCCCAAAATAGCCGGCTCCTCCTCACTTAACTCTTACAGTTAATCTCCAGCCCCCAGAGGTGGGCCTCTTACACTTCCTTATCAGGGCACAGAGCATTTCTCAGACGCTCTTTCCATACACGAAGGGCCGTAGTTTTAGCTGCAAGATCTGAGGGAGATGACGTTTACGTCCAGTCTTTATTTAATAAACAAATGTGTTCTAAGCTGCATTTTGCTTTCTACTTCCTGAAGTTAATAACTATATTCACTGCACACTCCTTTCCCAGCAAAAAAATTGTGGTACTTGAATAATGGAGTATTTTCCTGTCTCCAGTTGGATGGCAAGAACTTAAAATTATTTTTAGAAAAGCAGTTGCCCAGAGTGAGTGTAATTCTAACAGGGTTGTCTCCACTCCCTGTTTGTTTTAGCTAGTTCTCACTATGTTTGAATGAGAGCACAGGCCAAACCACAGTCAGCTCCGAATCCCTGTAAAAAACCTCCATTCAGTACCTTCTCCCTAGCTCGGCTGTTGAGGAGTGCTGCAGGTAATACCCCATTTTGATGGTTTCCTGTTGTGTGGTCATTTGCCTATATACATGTCAGTCACATATTGAGATTCTCCAGAGAAACAGAACATCTATATTTATATTTTTATCTATCTATAGATATGTCTCTAACTCTATCTATAGATATGCCTGTATCTACAGATATCTCTATATAAGAGGAGATTTATTATAGAAACTGGCTTACTTGGTTATGGAAGCTGAGGAGTCCCACAGTCTGCCATCGGCAAGCTGGAGAACCAGAGAAGCCAGTGGTGTAATGTTCAGTCTGAGTCTGAAGGCCCGAGAATCGGGTGGTGCAATGGTTTGAGTCCCAGTCCGAGTTCAAAGGCTCGAGAGCGAGGAAGACAGAAGCTGGGTGTCCCAGCAAACATGGCAAGAATTTGCCCTGTCTCTTTGTGATCTATTTGGGCCCTCTGTGGGTTGGACGGGCCCTCAGTGGGTTGGATGGGCCAACAGTGCATTGGATGGGCCCTCAGTGGATTGAGTGGGCCTGCAGTGGGTTGGATGGGCCCTCAATGGGTTGGATGGGCCCTCAGTGGATTGGATGGGCCTACCGTGAAATAGATGGGCCCTCAATGGATTGGAGGGGCTCGCAGTGGATTGGATGGGCCCTCAATGGGCTGGATGGGCCCTTGGTGGGTTGCATGGGCCCACAGTGGGTTGAATGGGCTCTCAGTGGATTGGATGGGCTCTCAGTGGATTGGATGAGCCCTCAGTGGATTAATGGGCCCTCAGTGGATTGGATGGGCCCTCAGTGGATTGGATGGGCCCTCAGTGGATTGGGTGTGCGCTCAGTGGATTGGGTGGTGCCAACATGTGTGGGTGAGGATGGATCTTCTTTACCCACTCCACTGGTTCAAATGTTAATCTCTTCCAGAATCACCCTCACAAAGACGCTGAGAAATACTGTTTTATCCCTTAGCCCAGTCAAGTTGATCATAAAATTAACCATCACAGTCACGAAATATTGTCCTATACTCAAGTCATAACTTGTCATATAGACAAGTTAACATACATAAGGTACAGTGGTCATAGAATCTGAACACTTCTCTGGCAGTCGTGGTTTTGCTAGTTTCTAACCATGTTGCTCTCACACCTTTAAATGGAACGAGGACCCCGCCATACTCACAACTGAATCAACCTCCTGTGACCTTTGTGAGAACTGAAATCTGGGTTTTGCACTCTCAAAAGTCTCTGAATACCAGAGGTTCCTGAGAGTCTTCCTACAGCTCAGGAGTGTGCACAGTTGCCAGGAGGGAGGCTGAGCTCTTGGGGCATTCAAAGTGAGAGGATGTTCCTAACACTTCATTCTAGCAGCTCCAAGGAGCTAGACAGAGAAAAGGAAAAATGAAAAGAGGCACAGGCTTGAGTTGGTGTGAGGCAATGGCAGGGGGAGGCAACAGGGAGGAGAAGTAGCCCTTCCAGCATTTCCTGGACGATAGCGCCTGGTGTGTGGTCTGGCCTCATCACTAGCCTGGCGCCTTCCTTGCCTCTCTTTTAGCCGACATCGGAAGTTGCCGCTTCTCCGTTGCTCAGGGCCAGGTGGCCTGTGAGGCTCGCAAGGCTCTCCAAGAGGGGAACTTGCCTCCCCTCCCTTGATTGACTTCATTCTTGTGTCATCATGTAGAAAATCATTTACACTGAAGTGGAATTTAGCCTGGCTTAACTGCGTGTATCTGGATTTCCGCTTTCGTAGAATATAAAGACAAATTACAGCATCACCATTAATAGTGGCTGGATCCTGGAGACCTCTTGACTTTCCAGGCTCCTCACTTGCTGGTGTGCACTGTGCTAGGGTTATGGTAAGGGTTAAATGTGGCCATGCACCTGTCATTGGTCAGCCCTCAGTGTGGTTCAGAGGGACGTGATAGAAGAATTATGTACTTTCGGAGTTTCAGCCTCTAGTTTATAGATGAGGCCATGAAAATGATTTGTCTATGCTCATACAACTCATTAGTGGCTGGTCCGGGACAAAGCTCCGGTCCCCTGATAGCCACTCAAGGTGCTCTTCTCACTTGTGTGTGGCTGAGAACACAAGGAAAGGAGAACCTGCCTTATCTTTATGGCTGGGGCTAGAGCAGAGTGACATAAACGTAACTGGGTTTATGTGTCCCAAAAGATGAGGGCTGCCAGGTAAAATACGGGATGCCTGGGTCAGCAAAAGCTTTTTGGGATGTACTTACACTAAACATTTATTTGCTGTTTATCTGAAATTCAGACTGAACTGGGCATCCTCCATTTTTATTTTCTAAGTCTGGCAACCTTGTGAGAGATGAAATTTACATTAAAACTATTTAGCAGACCAAACGATGGCTGTGTAGCCTTGTCTAGGGTCTCCACTTAGAGGCAGAATCTCAGTGCTTTCTGAAAGTTCTTAGGAGGTCTGTAGCTACATCTGCAGTGGTGCCAAATCTCCATACGAAACCAGAACAATTCAAACGCTTATTCACAGTCTAGATGTTTGCACCGGGTAGACAAAATATTGAAATGTTTGGCAGAATTGCTCAATTGTCCTTTGGAAGTCTGGCATCTTGCAGCTGCAACCTTGGAGTTCATCCTGTGCTGGGACAGTATCTACAGCCCAGCTCTCTGATCTGTGGTGACCCTGTAGTGTCTCTCCCCTCCTTTCCTAATGAGGCTGGGACATGCTACTAGAATTTTCAAGGATTTAGCTGAAGTCTGGACATGCTTTGCATTTTGTTCATTTTTTGGCCCGAGACTCACATGTATGTACAGTTGTTTTACTTCAGTCTGCTGATAAAGCTCAGACTTCTTTTTCTTAGTTTCTGTTAGGCAGGAAACCCAGAAAGAAATTCAGACTTTTTTTTTTTTCCGTCCTAAGAGCACAATGAACCGCAATAAATCCTGTGCATATAACAACACTTTGACCTCGTTAAGAAGATGGACGAAGAACAGTGATTTCAAACAGCACTGGAAGCCACTAGCAGCTCAGGGCTCCTTCTGAGGAAGGTGCATTCATTGATTCGGTTATTCATTCATTCAACCGACTTTACTGACCCTGTGTGGCATAGGAGAGAGATGAGCAGCTGGGGAACACAGCAGACAGAAACGCAGACTTGATGGCCAGTAGGCCTGGGTTCTGTTACCTATTAGTTACATAATCTTGGCCAGTTACTTCA
Source organism: Macaca nemestrina (assembly GCF_043159975.1). Classification (NCBI taxonomy): domain Eukaryota; kingdom Metazoa; phylum Chordata; class Mammalia; order Primates; family Cercopithecidae; genus Macaca; species Macaca nemestrina. The sequence goes on from NC_092141.1 coordinate 12,429,437, forward strand.
TGTCTCTGCACCTCCATTTGTTTGTTCATCTGTAAAATAGGATGAATAACAGTTCCTACTTCATAGGGTTGTTCTCAGGATTAAATGAGAATTCATGTAACTGCTTAAGAACAGCATCTGACATTTAGTAAGTACTTATAAATGTTAGCTATTGTGTTGAACGCATAGCTATGGAGATGCTTTGATCTCAGAAAGGGCAGGCTCTTCTCCCTAAAGGTGAAATTCAGAGTGATTGTTTGGCATAGCTGGCTCTGAGTCATGGCTGAGGAGCCTTGTGTTGTGTGTCACAACTAGCTGTCTCATTCCCCTTGCCTAGCAATTGGTCTAGGAATGGCCCTGATCCCTAGTTCTGGCTAATGGGGTATAAATGAACACTTTCTTGCTTTTCTGACCAATAAAGGAAAAAAAAAAAAAAAACAGAAAAGAAAAAGAAAAGTCCCTTTGACCTGGAAGCTGCTTGTGATGCTTGGAGATACAGCAACCATTTTGTGACCTTGAGGTCACAGTCTAAGGACAAAGGTCAATGTGCTAAAGGTGGTAAAAAGAAAGAACCCAGGTCTGTAAGGCTGTATTTGAGTAACTTCACCGGATAGCCTACCTCCAGACCTCTTATTAAGTGATGAAAATTAGCGTCTATTTTTTTAAACCACTATAATCACATTTTCCATCATTTGCAGCTAAATGGATTTTTCCTTGGTAAAACCAAATAGGCAAAAAAACAGTCTCTTTCCTCAAGGAAATCACAGCCAAGTCCAGGCGAAAATGCCATGTATTCTCGTACAATAAAACTAACTGGCAAAGTAAACAAAGTGCTCTGTGCACGCAGAAAAGAAACAATTAGTAGGCGATGGGGGTATCTTATTGGATTATAAAGATACAACTCTATGTGATCCCAAAGTAGGACTTATCACCCATCATCTGGTTCTCAATCAGAATACCCCTTCCACAGAAAAAGAGACAAAATTCTCCACCTCAGGGGACAGATGACGATCACTCAACTTTGTGCTTCCCACGTCAGTGCTGAAACAGCCTTTTCTGTTTCCCTCTTGGTCCCTTCTCTCAGGACACTGACCCTCACTGTGTGGCCTGAATCTTGCTGCTTTATTCTTACACTGTAGTCTAGCATATCTGCTTGCCATCTGTTCCTCCCGCCTACTTCCAGCCTACAGTCCTTGCTGGAAGATTTGTTGCTTGTGGTCTGTGCTTGGTTTGGGTCAAAGACAAAAGGACAAAACGATTTGTAGAGAGGAGAGGAAGAGTCTGGGGGCTAAGGATGTCACAGAAGGCATCCTAGAGGGAGGGATGAGCAGAGAAGTTGGTTGGAGAAGAAGAATCAGAGATGACTCTGGAGTGGTGCAGCGGGGCTGACGGAGTGAAGGTTTTGGATGCTAAGAGTCCAGACTTGATGAGACTAGCAGTAGGGAGGCACTTGAGGTCCTGAAATGAGAATGTAGTGATTGCGGAAGGTTCTTTTGGCAGTTGTGGAAAGGCTAGTTTGAAACAGTATTGACTAAGGAATGAAGGAAAGTCTGTCAAAAGATTTGCAGTCGTGAAAGAAAAGGAGACTGGGTGCGGTGGCTCTTGCCTATAATCCCAGCACTTTGGGAAGCCAAGGCCAGTGGATCGCCTGAGCTCAGGAGTTCAAGACAAGCCCAGGAAGCATGGCAAAACTCTGTCTCTACAAAAAATACAAAATTTAGCCTGGCATGGTGAGGCACGCCTGTAATCCCAGCTAGTTGGGCAGCTGAGGTGGGAGGATTGCTTGAGTCTGGGAGGTAGAGGTTGCAGTGAGTGGAGATTGCACCACTGCACTCCAGCCTGTGCAACAAAGAAAGATCCCATCTCAAAAAAAAAAAAAAAAAAAAAAAAAAAAAAGAAAAAAGAAAAGAAAAAGGGAGACTCTTCCAAATAATTTCAGAGGCATAATTGACCGTTTAAGTTAGATATGGACACTGCACTAAGGCTCTGAGATGGGGGCTCCACTTTGCTGTCTACAGCATTAGCCTTGCTAACAGAGTCCACTAACAAGGCTTTGCTGACAACAACTGATTGAAAAGTGAAAACTTCAATCAATTCATGTTTTGGCTACAGATTTTTTTTTTCCTTAATTGGGAAGTGGTTTCTGTGTCTAGAGACACAGCCTATGAGAAGACTTGCTGGATTTGCCTGACTCTGTTAGAAGACAGTCATGGCAAATGAAAAAGTTGGAGGTATTGGGTAGTGCCGCAGTTCATATGAGAATTAAAAATTTTTTTTTTTTTTTTTTTTTTTTTTTTGAGACGGAGTCTCGCTCTGTCGCCCAGGCTGGAGTGCAGTGGCCGGATCTCAGCTCACTGCAAGCTCCGCCTCCCGGGTTTACGCCATTCTCCTGCCTCAGCCTCCCGAGTAGCTGGGACTACAGGCGCCCACCATCACGCCCGGCAAATTTTTTGTATTTTTTAGTAGAGACGGGGTTTCACCAGGTTAGCCAGGATGGTCTTGATCTCCTGACCTTGTGATCCGCCCGCCTCGGCCTCCCAAAGTGCTGGGATTACAGGCTTGAGCCACCGCGCCCGGCCGAGAATTAAAAAAATTTTTATGACAGTGTTAACTGTGTGTTAAGCCCTGGTTTAAGAGCTTTACACATTTGAACTCATTTAATTATCTGAGAAACTAAGAGGTTGCACATAGCATTACTCCCATTTTACAGATTACATTCTCGTTTCAGGGACTCAGATGACTCCCTACTGCTAGTCCCATCAAGTCTGGACTCTGCTAGCATCCAAAGCCCTCACTCCACCCGAGGAAGCTGAAGCTGAGCGAGGCTAGGGAGATTGTTCAGTATCGTACACCTACTAAATGGTGGAGGCAGCATCTGAATCCATGCTATAAAGGCCGTCATCTTTTTTTTTTTTTTTTTTTTTTTGAGACGGAGTCTGTCTGTCACCCAGGCTGGAGTGCAGTGGCCTGATCTCGGCTCACTGCAAGCTCCGCCTCCCGGGTTCACGCCATTCTCCTGCCTCAGCCTCCCGAGTAGCTGGGACTACAGGCGCCCGCCACCGCACCCGGCTAATTTTTTGTATTTTTAGTAGAGACGGAGTTTCACAGTGTTAGCCAGGATGGTCTCGATCTCCTGACCTCGTGATCCGCCCGTCTTGTCCTGCCAAAGTGCTGGGATTACAGGCGTGAGCCACCACATCCGGCTGACCATCATCTTAACCACGACACTTGACAGCCTCCCATTTTTTAAGTCACATTGCCCAAGAGTATGACTAAGTCCCTAGGACTTATCATGGCCATGCCAAAGTCTAGATGTTCCCTAGAAATTAAAGGGAGCACTAATAGAAAATGGTCCCTCTTCTTCAACTCATTATTGCTGGTTCACCACTCATAGGTTTCAACTATGAGCCCTATTGACAAAAAGTGACCTGGGGACCTTATCGAGTACTTACAGCCATGAGAGTGACTTCCAAATCCTAGGACACTGACAGAGCCCATGATGAAGAACCGAGTCACCTCCCTTATAACAAACCAACAATTGAGGGAGAGGCACTAATCCAAAAAGGACAATGTATAACACTTATGAGAATTTTTGAAAATAGTAGAAGGGCATGTGAAAGTCAAATCGATGCTTAAGCCTTTGCATATGGGTGCAAATTATACGTCAGTACAATTAAAAATATCTAATTTGACATTCAAATCATCTTTGAAATTTTTAGACTTAACAGAGGCTGTTTTAGGAGAGATAAGGGAATGGCTTGTAGCTATGAAGGGAAGGGATGGACGCTATTCAGGGTGGAACTTTTGGGCGTGTTGCCAAAGCAAGTCTTACGAAATCTCGTGATATGCCATCTGTAGGAGAAAATCCACAGTGATCACATTTTGATATGAAAGTCATCTCTTGGCCGGGCGTGGTGGCTCATGCTTGTAATCCCACCACTTTGGGAGGCTGAGGCGGGGCAGATCACTTGAGGCCAGCAGTTCAAGACCAGCCTGGCCAACATGGTGAAACGTTGTCTCTACTAAAAATATTTTAAAAATTTAGCTGGGCATGGTGGTGGGCACCTGTAACCCCACCTACTGGGGAGGCTGAGGCAGGAGAATCACTTGAACCCAGGAGGTGGAGGTTGCAGTGAGCCAAGATTGCACCATTGCACTCCAGCCTGGGCGACAAGAGTGAAACACCATCTCGTAAAAAAAACAAACAAAAACAAAACCAAAAAGAAAAAAGTCATCTCTTTTAGGTAGATAAATGCAAACTTAATGAGAATAAACGGTAGCAGAAAAAGTTGTTTTTAAGATGGATGAACGCACTGTCATTTCTTTGAAGTGAACTATCAAGTTGCCTGGCTACGAGGAAGGGCATGGGGCACCAAGTTATACTTTAGTTAAAGGACCTTGGAGTCAATGTTCATTGTGACCTGAGCTTGCAGTCTATTGCTAATTTGGGCAGTGAACAAAAGGTTGCAAAGGGTTTTGTTCATAAAACAAACAGCTACATCTTAAACCGACACCTGAAGACTGTATAGATTCTATGATTACCCCTTAAGAAAGAAAAATTGGATGAAAAGAAGATCCAAAATATATGTGGATGGTCAAAAGGACAGAACAAGATAGGGATAGAGAGTCTACCTTAACGTCAGGCTGAAAAAACCCAACCCTTCCACGGGGGGCATGTTCAAAATCTGTGAATTCACCCACAGCGTAAATATTTTCCATTGACTTCCCACAGGCCAATGTAGCAGGTGTGAATACTATTCCACCAACTCAAATTAAAACCAGCATTGAGCCTCCTCTCTCCTGGGGGGAAGAGATTCCATCTCAGATAGAAGTGGGGCTCTCTCATCTCCCCCATTCCCTCTACCACACTTAGGGCCTTCTCCATGTTCCAAAGGCCTAGCACAGAGCAGAGTGTGGGCAAGGCCTCTATGGTTTTTGGTCTGTGCTTATTAACTGCCGAAGTACCTGTTGTTCAAACTGAAGTGGTCCCTTGATGTTTGATAGTTTCACCTGTTTCTCAGCCATGAGAATCTTTGCTGAAACTAGGACTTGAGAGTGTAGGGTTCAGTTCTCCCAACTGCACAACTCAGCCTTTTATGGCAAGGTAGGCTCCCTTCAAGTACCCAAACTAGGTACTCCTGCTGATCATTGATCTGAGCATAACAGGCTGCACTAAAAGACAACATTTTTTTAGAAAGGTAAATGTCACAACTGCCATAGAAACATAAAATTAATATCTATCAAATATTTCAGTTAACTGTTAATGAGAGGAGCAGTAAGATGATTAAAACAGTTCAAAGGAGAACCCAAAGAACGCACACACACACACAGGCAATCAAATACTAAAATCAATTTTCTAATACATGCAAAACTGGTTTCCCATTTGGGTCACTTGTATGTAACTCCAATTCCTTCTCCAAGAGCCCTTCCAGGAGAGGCGCAGTCCTGGCATGATGCAAGACCTTGTGCTGGGCACAGAAGGTGTCCACCTGGTTCTCACTCTACAGAGCCCATTGCCCGATGCTGTCCCTCAGGCAGGAGCCTCCTTCAACACAACGGCCGCTCCCAGAAGGCACCGTGGTAGTAGCTGCTGTGGCCAGCAAGCACTAGACACATTGAACGCCCCTGCATGTTTGCTTATTTTAAAGTCACTTTTTTTTTTTCTGATACTTGCCTACATATGCTGAATCAAAATGTGGGCTTCAGGCAGAAACCCAGCAACTAAGTAATTCTTAATGACTGAAGGTTGTAGTGAAAAATGAGTTGACTCTAATTAATGGGATTAGGTGGTCATCTTAGAGAATAAAGTGGGTCCTGTTGTGTCCGGAATTGGTGGGTTCTCGGTCTCCCTGACTTCTAGAATGAAGCCGCGGACCCTCGCCCTGAGTGTTACAGCTCTTAAAGATGGTGTGTCCAGAGTTTGTTCCTTCTGATGTTTGGACGTGTCCAGAGTTTCTTCCTTCTGCTGGGTTCGCGGTCTCGCTGACTTCGGGAATGAAGCTGCAGACCTTTGCGATGAGTGTTACAGCTCTTAAAGGCGGTGAGTTCGGAGTTGTTCCTTCCTCCTGGTGGGTCCGCGGTCTCGCTGACTTCCGGAGTGAAGCTGCAGACCTCGGTGAGTGTTACAGCTCATAAACGCCGCGCGGACCCAAAGAGTGAGCAGCAGCGGCGGGCGCGGTGGCTCATGCCTGTAATCCCAGCACTTTGGGAGGCCGAGGCGGGCGGATCACAAGGCCAGGAGATAGAGACCATCCCGGCTAACATGGTAAAACCCCGTGGCTACTAAAAATACAAAACAATTAGCCGGGCATTGTGGCGGGCGCCTGTAGTCCCAGCTCCTCAGGAGGCTGAGGCAGGAGAATGGCGTGAACCCGGGAGGCGGAGCTTGCAGTGAGCCGAGATCGCGCCACTACACTCCAGCCTGGGGGACAGAGCGAGACTCAGTCTCAAAAAAAAAAAAAAAAAGAGTGAGCAGCAGCAAGATTTATTGTGAAAAACGAGAGAACAAAGCTTCCACAGCATTGAAAGGCAGCTGCTGGCTCAGGCGGCCTACTTTTATTCCCTTATTTGGCCCACCCACATCCTGCTGACTGGTCCACTTTACAGAGAGCTGATTGGTCCATTTTACAGAGTGCTAGTTGGTCTATTTTTACAGAGTGCTGATTGGTGCATTTAGAAAGCTTTAGCTACACTCAGAGTGCTGATTGGTGCGTTTACAAACTGAGCTCTGATTGGTGCATTTACAACCCTTTAGCTAGACAGAAAAGTTCTCCAAGTCCCGACTGGATTAGCTAGACGTCAGGGGCTGGTTGGTTCGTTTATTAGCTACGCAGAAAAGTTCTCCAAGTCCCCACCGGAGCCGGAAGTCCAGCCGGCTTCACCTCTCAATGTTAAAGAGAGCCTCTGCTGCCAGGTATTTGCAAGGGAGAGGACAGGCTGGAGATTATATCCAGATGATTGTATCAGAGGTGCACCTGGGGTCAGGGGAGGAGTCCTGAAGTTGGGCATGTTTTATTGAGGTGGTTTAAAGAAGAGACTGGTTTTGATGTGAGGGTACCAGAAATCCTGAACTTTTCATAGAATGGTTTTAGGATTTGCCTTGATGAAAATTTAGAGGAAGAAAAAGATAAAAGGGAACACTCTCTAGAAGTAGTTAGGCATTGGGTCCCTAAATTGGAACCTGATTTTGGTCTGATTTCCTGAAGATTTCATTCTTTCACAGGGGAAACTCAAATGTTACTTTTATCTTCTTAACCTTACGTGGAGCTCCATTCCTCCGGCTTATCAGCTTCCCCTGAAGTTATAGATGGGAGTTTCTTAGGGCATAGTCACACCCCACAGATCCTATAAGCATCTAGGCCACAGACTGTAAATTTTATTTTATTTTTTTGCCTTCCATCTCCCCTGTATCTGTTGAGATTATCATGAACATTTTCCCCTTTAACTTTTTACTTATAGTTTTAATTTTGAAAAAATTTTAGATTTACATAGAAATTGTAAAGATAGTTGAAAGAATTCCTGGATACCCCTCACCCAGTTTCCTATGTTTCTGTGGTACATTTGTTAAAACTGAAGAACAGACATGGCTCCATTATTATTAAATTAACTCCAGACTTTATTTGGATTTCAACGTTTTTTTCTATTAATGTTTTCTTTCTATTCCAGGATCCAGTTCAGGATACCACATGATATTAAGTTTTCGTGTCTTCCCAGGCTTCTGTGGTGTGTGAGTTTCTCAGAACTTTTTTTTTGTTTTTGTTTTTAATGACCTTGAGAGTTTTGAAGAGTACTGGCTGGGCATCCCGTAGACTGTCCCCCAGTCGGAGTTTGTCTGTTTTATTTTTTCTCCTAATTTGATCGGGGTTACGGATATTTGGGAACACAGCCATAGATGGGAAGCGCCCTTCTCATCACATCGTGTCAGAGGGAACCTTGGTCACTTAGTTGAGGTAATGCTGGGGAGGCCTCTCCATTATAAAGTTACTTTTTTGTCTTTTCTTCTCTATTCATCGCAATTGGGCCACTAGGTGATTTGTGATTTCTAGTTCCATTCTTTAGAATGACGTAGACATTTTTGTTTGTTTGTTTGTTTGCATGAAAATTCCAAATAGTTCACTCATACCACCATCTGGGCCTAAAGTCGTCCTGGAGGTAAAATTTTAAAAACCTTTTAAAAGAACTTTCATGATTTCTTCTGGGTGTGATGGCTCAAGCCTATAATCCCAGGGCTTTGGGAGGCTGGAGCAGGAGGATTGCTTCAGCCCAGGAATTAAGGGTGCAATGAGCTGTGATCATGCCAACTGCACTCTAGTCTGGGTGACATAGCGAGACTCTGTCTCTTAAAAAAAAAAAACACAAAAAAACAAAAAGCAAACTTGTAATGTCATATCTATAAAGGTCTTCTACATCTTCTAAATGTCAGAGTTTTTGGTAATTAAACAATATGATCAATTTCATTGTGATTTTGAAATGTAATAGATGGTGTTTTGCCTAGCATATTTTATTCTTGTATGTATATTTGGTATCTTTTTTTCTGGATTTCTAATACAGATGTACATTTTCTTTTCATGAGCAGGCATGCTATTTATGTTGTTTAATTTGTGGAGGAAGTGGTAGGACCTTCCAGATTTATAAGTCTAATGCAGAAATGGGAATTAGTAAGGTGTATGTGTTGCAACAGTGAGGTTTGCTAGAGCAAATAACACTGGAGCCCAGGGGCAGATTCTTGGGTACTTCGGGCAATTCTAGGTGATGGTGGGCCATTAACATAGAAACCTAGGCTTATGCTTACTTCTCTTAGAAGCTCTTTTTGGTAGATATTCTAGTTTGGAAGTATAGAGGCAACATGGAACTCTGGGAGAGATAGAGGACTATTGTCCACCCTCCAGTGCTACTTCTCAGACCTTTTCTGCTAATAGCTACACAAGATTTGGTTATGTCTCCTGCAAAGGGCTTCTGCCCAGCTTGAGATTTACAGCTGTTTTCACCACTATACCGGTAAGATCAGGTATTTTGGGGTATTTGGGCAGGAAAAAACAAACATAGAATGTCAAGTGTGTGTAGGACCTCTAGTTCAAAGCTATCTTCCTTTATCCTCATTTTGTAAAAAAGGATTCCTCTTTTTTTTTTTTTTTTTTTACAATTTTACTTTAAGTTCTGGAATACATGTCCAGAAACTGCAGGTTTGTTACACAGGTATACATGTGCCATGGTGGTTTGCTGCACCTATCAACCCGTCATCTGGGTTTTAAGCCCCGCGTACATTAGGTATTTGTCCTAGTGCTCTCCCTCCCCCTTGCCCCCCATCCCCCGACAGGCCCCGGTGTGTGATGTTCCCCTCCCTGTGTCCATGTGTTCTCATCGTTCAACTCCCACTTGTAAGTGAGAACATGCCGTGTTTGTTTTCTGTTCTTGTGTTAGTTTGCTGATAATGATGGTTTCTAACTTCATCCATGCCCTTCCTTTCTCCTCATTTTAAGGATATGAGAACTAAGGTTAAGTAAGGGCAAATGGATGTTCTAAGGCCACAGAGAAAATCAGTGGTGAAATTAGGACTTGCACCCAGATTTCTTTACTCCTGGTATAGTGCTGTCTCGTAATGCCACACTGCCCTTGGTTTTGACCTGACAGACCCTGTAGGCCATACACATAGAGAAAAGGCGATGATCAATGTGGTAGAGGTAAAACACTCTAAATCCAGGGAGAGTTCCATAGCATGGGTGCCTCTGGGCTCTGTTGTGGAGATATAATTGCAGCGGGACCTGTCCCAGTCAAACTGCTTATAAAGGTTTGACCCTGCAAATCTCCATCAACTGCGCTTTACAAATCCCCAGGGAAAACAAAGGCATATTTGGAGGAGTTGCTTTATCTCTTCAATCTACTTGTGCAGTAATCCTGAACTTTTAGAGCACAGCCAAGGGCTGGGATACTTGCCAGTCCATATACACAGTGTCCATCTGTAGGGCTAGACTAGAATTCAGGCTAAATGGAGATTCCCTCTTTTGGCTGCTGTGTGCTGTCTCAGACTGTGTATCTTGAAGCAGGATCCACATTCTTGGCAGGTCAGCTGTGAAACGTGTTTGACATTGGTGGAAAAGGGCAGTTCTCAGATCCAGGAGCCTTGCTGCTTGTCTGTCTGCACTCCTGAGGAAACCTTTGGCAGAAGGCAACTTTTTGCGAGTCTGTTTGGCTTTCTCTTTGACACTGATGGAGCAGGGTAAGCTGACTCCAGCCTCAGAAAGGTCCCTTCCCTCCACTTTGTGTAGAACACGTACAAACCCTCCTATGTGTCTAGTGGGGATGTTCAATGCCCATTTGAAGTCCCTCGTCGTGAGGGGAGAAATGGGAAATGCAAAACGAGTTAAGGTTACGCTATGATGTGATGGGGTGATGAGGATTTAATGAAGGGAAGATCATTTATTCTCTTCTCAACCTCTAGGACCCAGGCCTGTTGATTTGTTTATGCCACTTTCCATCTGTCTGTAGAATCACAGTACAGTGGGACAGATTTTAGACCTCAAATTCCGGGATCCTGGCATTAGGCCCAAAGTCGATCTGGGATGTCCCTCCAGGACCTACTGCTTTAATAATTTCTGACGGACCTCCTGGAGTCATCTTAAACTGTTCCCAAGGTAAATAAACCGACTGCCCTGGAGCGGAAGCATCCCATTCATACAGACACAAACCCAGAGACAACAAACAAAGGTAAGAAAATGCCTTCCCCTGAGACTGCGCCTATACTTGGTAAAATCGATTCCTGGGGACGCTGTGAATGGTACTTCCTCAAATCATGCCCCATGTCCTCTTCCTGCCCTGGCTAAGACAGGTTGACTGACGGGGTACACTGCAGTCTTGAGATATGCAAGAGAGGGTAGAGGCCACATTGCATAAAGCCAAACCACCTGCTTTAGAAAACTCTGTGCACAGGTATTTGATGAAGCAGCTGCCTCTCGTGACAGACATTCAGCCATAACTCAAAGGAGCTGTGCCAACCAGGCGGCTTTAAATCCCTTCCTCCTCCCATGCAAGCAGTGATGGGTACCTGACAAGAGGCTCCCCTACCTTTGGTGGCTTCCAGAAGAAATGCAGTGAGGGTGGGGCAGGGTAGGCAAGGAACATAGGAAAAATGCAGAGAAATGAGATGTTTATAAAATTTGATGTTTATACTTTCCATCTTCAGGTATTTTTTTTCCTGATTTCAGACTTTTTTCTGTTTCTAGTTTTATAGATGCAGTTTGCTCTTCACTCTCATTGAGATTCCACTCAGAGGCAGTTAGTTTATTTACCTTGAGAACAGAAAACAGTTCTTGTTTTTAGATTTTTTTTTTTTTGAGCAAATTACCATGATAACAATGGTAATTTCTGGGAAGATTGCAACTATGCAATTTTCAAATTATGAAATTTCCCCTGGTCGGAGGCCTTACTGAGCAGCTTGCTTATTCAGCTAATATTTATACAGAAAAAAAAGAAAAATCGACAAGGCTGTGGCTTTAGAAGTTCTGTCATCTCTTATCTGTAGTCTTTTTTTTTGTAATTTTTATAAATATAGAAGTTCAAATCTGCACAAAGATGTGTTTTCACACTGACATCTTTGAGATTCTTTGATCTTTTCATACCTCTGTGTATATAATATTTGAACACGTGTAAAATCTCGCAAATTAGAGGTGAACCAGATTATTATCCTGTATTCAAATTTCTGTCATATCTGCAATTTTCATTTGAAATTGCAACTATGAGACAGACTTCAGGGAAAAGTATTAAGATAGTTTCTAAAATATTTGCTTAATATTAATTTTAGGATTTTTAGAAAACACAAGAAAGAAAAATTAAGAAATTAAAAGTCATGATTTTATCATTTACACTTTAACATTTCGGTGTACACAATTCCAGTCTCTCTCTCGTTTTGATATGTATGGATATCTTAAAATAAAATGGAATTTTAAAAAGTATAACTTTAAAAATCCCTTTTACATATTTTATTTTAAACATTTTCTTTTATTATTTTTTTCTATTATATTATCTTAATGGGTATATATCATCCCACCGTATAGCTATACCATAATCTATTTAATGAATCTCCTGTTGTTGGAAATTTAGATTATTTTCAATAATTCACCATTACTGGCAGTACTATAATGTTAATCATTGTAGCTATATCTTCGTGCACAGTCATGATTATTTCTTTATGATAAATTCCTGGAAGTAGAGTTGCCAGATCAAAATGTATGCAAAAATTCTAAGACACAAAAAGATTGCCTAAAATATAAATTTATAAATTTATCCTCCCACCAGCTATTTGTCAGAAGGCTCATTTCCCTCTATACTTGACAATAACTGATAAATTATTATTTTTTACTCATTTATAAATAAGAAATACTACACCGTTGCCTTATTAAGCACTTATTTGATAACTAGTGATGATACATTTTGTATGTTTACTGTTAATTTCACTTTCATGGTTTTAAATTAGCTTTTCATGTTTTTAAGTTCTTTTGTCTTTGTAAATAGTCAACTTAATTGAATCATCTTATTAGTTGAATAATGTCTTAGTTCTTGCTTTTAGATGTTTCTGAGCAAATTACAATTATAATAATGGTAATTTCTGGGAAGATTACAACTGTGAAATTTTCAAATTATGATAATTCATTCCTCTGTTTTAATGTTTATACTTTTCTTTTTCTTAGTGCATTGGCTGAAACTTCTGTTTGTTCTTTGCTTCAAATCCTTGGAGAATGTCTTGAGCTGGTGTTAATTCCCTGATTAATTCTCTTCAGTACGTAATATGTTACTCATTACCTCCACTGTGTTTAAAAATTTGATGTTTATCTTTTCCATCTCCAGGTATTTTTTTTTCCTGATTTTGGACTTTTTTCTGTTTCTCCTCTAGTTTTATAGAAGCAGTTTGCTCTTCACTTTCACTGAGATTCCACTCAGAGGCAGTTATTTACCTTGGGAACAGAAATTTAAGATGAGACTGGGAATGCGAGACATTTTCCTAAAAGTTTTCTCTTATTTCATGGACTAACACATATTTTTAACTTATTAGTTCTCTTCTTTTGAATTGCTGGATATTTTCATTCTGTTTAGTGATTTTTCTTTGTTTATTCTTTTTTTTTTTTTCTCTCTTTTCTTTTGAAACAGGCTGGAGTGCAGTGGTGCCATCTTGACTCACTGCAGCTTCCGCCTCCCTGGTTCAAGTGATTCTCCTCTCTCGGTCTCCTGAGTAGCTGGGATTACAGGCACATGGCACCACACCCAGCTAATTTTTGTATTTTTGATAGAAACGGGGTTTCACTGTATTGGCCAGACTGGTTTTGAACTCCTGACCTCAAGTGATGGACCCGTCTCGGCCTCCCAAAGCACTGGAATTACAGGCGTGAGCCACTGTGCCCAGCCTGTTCATTCTTACAGTAGCAATGTTATGTTTGTCCAAAATGAAGAGTAGAGATGGCCTTTATCAAATACAGAGTGGATGTTTATTCAAACTCTTTAGTCCTGAAGTTGAGAGCCAGCTTGACTGTGTCCCCACTTTCGTTAGTGTGCTCTTGGTGTTAACTGTGAGTTGTAGAGTCTGCATGTTTCTAACTCTTGCTAGTTTTATCAGAGAAGCTGATTAGTATCGATCCTTCATTGGCTGCCCCTGGCTTGCCTGCCCTACTAGCTACCATGGTAACTCAGACTTAGGGGCCGTCTAAAGTGACTCCTGCTTTCAACATTTTCTTTTTGGCTGTCTCTTAAATGTCAAGGTTCTGTGGATGGATTCTACCATTGTCCTCTTTCCCCCTCATTCTCTACACTTTCCATTGTTTCTGTCGCCTTCATACATGGCATCAACCATCTCCTATGTGCGGAAGACTCCCAAGTCAATTATCTCCAGCCCAGACATTCCTCTTAAATGTAAAACTGGGCATCTCCTTGTGGCTGTCCCTCAGCTGATCAAACAGAGCATGCACAAAAATGATTGCAGAAGAAGCAGTCTTAATCAAGCTTCATTATCCAATTTCTGGGTTGAATAAATTCACCCCATCCTCTCTGTAATTCACAGTGACAATGGCAGCAGAGCTCTGGTGAGCTCTGGTACCACGTCTACCCTTCTGTTTCCACCCGTCTGTGCTCCCCAGGAGCGGGTGTGGTTACTCTCAAACTTGGTTATGTAAGTAAACCTGGCACTAAGACTTGTCCTGTAAAATAATGAAATTTGAACAAGAGGAGCGTTGATGCTCTGAAAACCATATTGGAAGCTTTGTAAAGAATTTGATAAAGTGAACGTACTTAGAGAAATGCTGCGAAACTGGTTATGGGTTGGTTAACTCTAAGAGCGAAGGATTAAAACAAACAAACAACAAACCTTTGTTAGAAAAACCCTGAGAACTTTTTTTTTTTTAATAATTTATTTTTTTGAGACGGAGTCTTGCTCGGTCGCCCAGGCTGGAGTGCGGTAGCTCGATCTTGGCTCACTGCAAGCTCCGCCTCCGGGGTTCACGCTGTTCTCCTGCCTCAGACTCCCAAGTAGCTGGGACTACAGGTGCCTGCCACCACACCTGGCTAATTTTTTGTATTTTTAGTAGAGATGGGGTTTCACCGTGTTAGCCAGGATGGTCTCCATCTCCTGATCTTGTGATCCACCTGCTCGGCCTCCCAAAGTGCTGGGATTACAGGCGTGAGCCACCGCGCCTGGCCAAAACCCTGAGAACTTTAAATTTAGATTGCTTTACAAGTATCTATAATTTTCCACTCTACTTCAAAGATATCAAAACTGGGAATTATAGATGATTCTCTAAGGATATTGCTTCTGGAAGAAAGGTGAGGTGGAACTCCCCACTAACTAACTTGCTCAAAGGCCTTGGCCCTGTGTCATGTGATTGGTGATTGATTGATACATTTGAATATTAAGATAAAAGGTTTAAGACATGCATATTCCATTTTCAGAAATTATTCTTTTTGTAATTTTTATTTTTGAGACAGTTTCGCTCTTGTTGCCCAGGCTGGAGTACAGTGGCACGATCTTGGCTCACTGCAACCTCTGTCTCTGGGTTCAAGCAATTCTCCTGCCTCAGCCTCCCAAGTAGCTGGGATTACAGGCACCTGCCACCATGCCTGGCTCATTTTTGCATTTTTAGTAGAGATGGCATTTTACTACGCTGACCAGGCTGGTCTCGAACTCCTGACCTCAGGTGATCTGCCAGCCTCAGCCTCCCAAAGCGCTGGGATTACAGTCGTGAGCCACCTCGCCCAGCCCAATTTTCAGAAATTATTCTCCTATCATTGATCTCTTGGTTAATTATGAGTCCTGATTTATCGAATCAGAGGACTTGTATTATTTGTATCTTTTATTCCAAACATCCTAGCAGAAAGCCAGGATGCAGTCCAAGCTCTAGGAAACTTGAGCTGCTGAGCTGGTGTGCCAATGAGCTAGCTGCAAAGGCTGGCTTGGATCTGTACTGTAATGGTTCTATATAAGTCTCTAACACTCTTGCAGTTTCTGCAGACACAGAAGAGGGGGCATCTTTGGGGAAGTTTCCATTTTTAGAGAAGGTTATTGGTAAAGCCTTTTTAGCTAATAGTATTTACACTTTCTACTTCATTAAATGTCCATATTTATCATCATGGTTCCCAAGCATTTGTCAGTTCCTATCGGTAGGGGCAGTAAATTTGGCACGGCTTGGAGAACTACCCTTCATTTTCCCCATTAGCTGTAATCTAAGACAGAATCGTCCATGTGGACACAGCTTTATAAAGAGCAAATAGACAACATATTAGAAATATTAAATATGAAATAGTACTAATGTATTGATTGATACAGTGTAAGTGTACCTAACCTGTTTAATCCCTGGCCTGAATTCAGTGGAGTTCAAATGGAAATAGTTTTTTTATTTTTTGTTCTAAAGGATGCCTGCAATCTGACTTCCAGCCTAATTTTTCTGTTTTTTAATTAATCTTGAGCACAGACCATAATTTTCAGGTGATTCTTCACTGTTAAAATTAAGTCCATGGGGACAGGTGTGGTGGCTCTTGCCTGTAATCCTAGCACTTTGGGAGGCCAAGGCGGGCAGATCACGAGGTCAGGAGTTCAAGACCAGCCTGACCAGCATGGTGAAACTCTGTCTCTACTAAAAACACAAAAATTAGCTGGGTGTGGTGGCAGGTGCCTGTAGTCCCAGCTACTCAGGAGGCTAAGGAAGGAGAATCACTTGAACCTGGGAGGCAGAGGTTGTAGTGAGCCAAGATGGAGCCACTGCACTCCAGCCTGGTTGACAGAGCGAGACTCCATCTCAAAGGAAAAAAAAAAAAAAAAAAAAAAAAAAAAAAAAAAAAAAAAAATTAAGTCCAGGGACGTCTGCTCTGGCCATGATGGAGTAACTAGTACTAGATTTATCCTACCAGAAACAACTAAAAAAAAGACAAAATATGTGAAACAAGGGTTTTTGGACAATAGAAATCAGGTAGCAGAGGACAGGGATCAGAACGGGGGAAACAAAAGTGGTGAGCCCTATGACGGCCCCAGGTTACTGCCTGGAGAAAGTCTCCAGGCTGCAGCACAGGAAAAGGAACTCAGGCAGAGCTGATGGTCTCCCTGTGTTGAGAAGACAGAGATGGGAGTGTGGGAACTCAAGGCAGCTGATTATCATAGGGCGTGTATACAAGAGAGGAGAGGGATTTATGGAGAGAAAGCTCCAGAGATCTGCAGAGAGTCCCCCTTGAGACTTAGGTGAGAGCTGAGTAGCTCATGTACGTGAAGAAATGTCCCCAAAGCTGGGGAAAGAACCACCCCAAAGGACTAAAGGAAACAAATTCCTGTGTTCTGGATTTGAGGGTATATTAGAGATACAAAGGAAGATGCGGAAAGACCAGGGGCTCTGGGCATCAGCAGGACATGGATGAGGAACTGGGTTGTGGAGGACTCGTCTTTGGGCAGAGGTCTTGCTCCATTGCCCAGGCTGGAGTGTAGTGGCGTGGTCATGGTTCACCACAGTCTCAATTTCCTGGGCTCAAGTGATTTTCCTAAATAGCTGGGACTATAGGTGCATACCACCATGCCTGGCTTAATGTTTTTAAATTTTTGGTAGAGACAGGGTCTCACTACGTTGCCTAGGCTCGAGTGTCCTTTTTTAAAAGTAGATTTTATTTTTATTTTTATTTATTTATTTATTTTTGAGACGGAGTCTCACTCTGTCACCCAGGCTGGAGTGCAGTGGTGCGATTTCGGCTCACTGCAACCTCTGCCTCCCAGGTTCAAGTGATTCTCCTGCCTCAGCTTCCCAAGTAGCTGGGATTACAGGTGCCTGCCACCACACCTGGCTAATATTTTTTTTGTTGTTGTAGTTTTAGTAGAGACGGGGTTTCACCATGTGGGCTAGGATGGTTTTGAACTCCTGACCTCAAGTGTTCTTCCTGCCTCGGCCTCTCAAAGTGCTGGGATTATAGGTGTGAGCCACCGCGCCCAGCCTAAAAGTAGATTTTAAATTGAGGTGCAACATACAAATAGAAATGTGCACAAATCATAATGTGCTCACTGAGTTTTCACTAGCACACTTGTGTAAAACAGATTATAAAATAGAAAGTTCCCAGAAGCTCCATTTGCACCCCTCCCAATCATTAACACTGCTCCCCCAAAGGCCACTATCACCTCCTACCTCCCATCCATCATCATCACCAAGGCAAACCTTCCTCCTCAGCTGGGCCCATTTACAATCCCCTCTGGAGTTGCTGCTTCTCTGGCTGACACTGCCTGACTTAGTGTTGGGTGGCAGGTATCCAAGTGCTGGCTGTCTTAGGGGTGTGGCTTGAGTTCTTTGGAAGACCCTGTGGGGTCTCCCCACTGCCCAGTTCCCTGATGCAGGCCCTCTGGCTCTGGACTGATGTCCATTCTTCGTCAGCTCCATTATTAAAGTCTGCTCGCCTGGCAGGCAGCCCTCTTGGTGGGGTACCGGAAAGATGGCTTGAGCCCAGCTACATTCCACAGTGTCCGCTCAACCCATGGGAAACTCATGTATCCTGGCCATGCCAGTGGGCCAAAGGCTGCTCCACGACCCCCTCCCATTTCTCCTTTCTCTTGTTATTAAGGCTATGATGGATGGAGATCTCCAACTGGAGAATGGAATGCCGGTGCCAGTACCCCTTCCTGCAGGCCCCCATCATTACTGTAGGAGATGATCTTGGATAATGCCCTTGGCTTGGCTTTGGGGAAGAGTGAGGAAGGCCACTGCTTATCATTAGGCTGACAACGGCCTGTGCCTAATCCATTCTCCTCCACTCATTCTCCTTTTAAAGGGGGGGCAAGGTAGGGAGTGTCTGTGGAGCAAGGACAGTGGTTTAAGGGTGCCTAGGATTTATTTCACCTTGGTATGGTAAGACATACAGATAGGGAAATGACTGTCTAAAAACAGAAGCTTTTTATACTCACAGATCCCTGGAAGCAGGGGGTACTGGATGCCACGTAGGGCCACACAGGGAAGCACCAGGTGGGTCAGGAGGCAGAGGGAGAGGGGGAAGTGTGGGTAAGAGCCTTTACTGGGGTTTCCACAGAAGGAACAGGTGAGGCAGGGTGAGCAAGGTTACCATTGGCTAGTTTGCATAATTTCAGCAGGCTCTGGGGCATAGGGGCTGTCCCTAGTTGTCTGGGACCTGACCCTGGGGAGGATTAAGGGCAGGTGGAGAGTGGCCCAGAGTGTGAGGGCCCGATAGAGGAGGTGGCTGGGGATGGGGGCTCTGGATTGGTTGGTTCGCATTTGAAAGACATGCGCTAGCTGACTCATTTACTGTATCTAGGAATGAGCTAACCTCGGGAGGGGCGGTCCCAAGGGGGTCAGCAAAGTCCCTAGAAGTCAAAGCACCCTAATGCAGGAAAGAAAAGACACAATTAATAAAGCCAGTCTGATTGCCTCATAGTGAGCTCTGGGGGGCCGGGTGTGGGGGTGGAGGGGTTCCGGTGGTTGCTGGGTCTTTTTAGAATGTATGTTACTTTTTACCTCTTTGTCCTCAGCTTTGGGTGCTGGCTGTTAATTCTGAGACAACAGGAAATATCTCAACATTCTGCTGTGTAGTGATTAGTGAAAAACATTACATTGCATCCTATCTGACGTTCCTATTAGAAATTAAAGCAGTAAATGCTGAAATGGGCTACACTTCTGATTGGGGCTCAGGGTCCAAAGATTCTCTGGTTGCAAGCAATAGAATTCGACTGGTTGGTATCAGCAAAACCACGATCTGCGAAATGTGTGTAGAGTAGCTTAAGGGGAAGGAAAAGTGACCGTCAGGCCTCTGAAAGACAGAGAGCTACTGTTGGCTTCCAGCTGCCACAGCATTTTGTATGCCCAGGAGTCAGGTTCCAGGGAGGGAAGAGGTGTGTGGATGAGGGGATCTTTGATTGACATTCTCATCAAGACTACGTCATAAAGAACGAGGAGTGGTTTCCCAGGAGAAAATAAAGGGCTAGTACCAAAAGAAGAGGCTGTGAAATCCGGGTTGGACAAACCAAAAGACGTTCACTACAGGTAGACAGGTGCACATAAAGAGTCCAGATTTAGCTTCGGAAAAGTCGTATTTGAGCTCCTTCTCTGTCACTGATTATTTTGGTCATGATTTTTACGGACTTCTTTGTCCACCTATAATATACAGGGATGTAATACCTACCTTACCCTATTGTTGAGACAAGTAACTATAAATGCTATAAAAATGACAAGCCGCCATATGATTCATACCACATTAGTACAAACTACGTCATTCCTTCTGTTCCTGAATCTCCATCATCTCGTAGATGGTGTGTGTTCTTGTCACTGTGTGTGGATTCACTATGAAGGTACTGATTTGATAGTAAAGCATAAAAACTTTAAACGTCCCATGGAAATGCAAACATGTTCTAGTCTAATAAATTTTCAGGCTCTGAATCCCCATATGGAGCCAATTTGACATCCAGTTGTGCATCTAAAGTACTGTTAAAAACCCAACTCTTTATTTACCTAGATTCTCTATTTATCTTGAAATGAAAAGCATTTGCATGGAGAGGACTTCGTGCTTTTCAGCATGCAAAATGTCAAACAGATCTTATCTGACCTGTTGCTGCCCCCGTGCACAGCCCTGAGTGGCTCCAGGATCTGTGTTGACAATATTCCAACGTGTTCAGCTGATGTGCCAAAACCTATTGAAAACCCTAGGCCTGGATTGTGCTAACAGCACCCTTTCAAGTTCTTGAAATCCAGGCACATCCTGGGAGGAAAGAGGCCTGCGAGGTGTCTCACTTCTCTTACAAGAGAGATGGGTGGGAAATGAAACCTCCTGGGATCCAGACAAAGCCTTGGGTGTTGCTGGGGACATGTCCTTTGCTAATGGACAGACAATTTTGTATAGAGACATTCCAGCTTAACCTGGAGCTGTGCTCTCTGCTGGGATGCGGGTCCTTTCCCATGGGGGCCTTTGCTTGAGTGTCTAAGGACTTTCCAGTGAGAAAACTGATTCTGAGTGAGTACAAGGGTCAGGCGCATTCTTCGTTGCCTTTAATAGTTGTTGGAGGAATGAGTAATTCTGAAAGCAGAGCATGTTATTTATATTTATTTCCTAGCCCTATCTCCCCATGGTTGAGGGGTATTGAGGGGAAAGTGTGGATTTCTAATGTGGGTTGTGGATGTGAAATAAATCTCAGTGACCTACAGTCTCAAGGACGGCAAGACACAAATGACATGACTTTGGTGCTGGAGTGAAACAGCCAAACGGTGAAGCAGAGAAAGAGAGAGAGAGAGAGAGAGAGAGAGAGAGAGAGAGAGGCTGTTGCAATGATCTGTTTCTGCGGGACCATCTATTCCAAAACAGTGGCTTAACACAACCAGCATTGTATTAGCTCTCATGGTTTTGTGGGGGAGGAATTTGCACAGGCCCTGACTAGGTGATTCTGCTGCCTCAAGTGGTGTCTTCCGGCCACGTGATGGTATCTAGCCAATGCTTGTCTAGGCTAAGATGCCTTCATTTACATCCCCGGCACACTGGCAGGGATGCCTGGAAGGCTTGGCTCAGCTGAGTCCTGCTTCTTCTCTGGGGCCTGTCTGCTTGGCAATGGGAGGATACTCAGCTTCAACCCTGCAGCTCAGAGCTTCAAGAGACCAAGGCAGCAGCTGCCAGTCCTGTTCCAGGCTGAAATGGAGTCGCTTTCACATTTTCTCTTGGTTAGAGTAGTTGCAGGCCAGCCCGGATTCGAAGGCAGAGACAGTAAGCCCAGCTCTTGGGAGAAGGAGGGTGAAAGGATTTATGGTAATCTTTTATTTGCCATACAGGCATTGTCTTCTTCTGCAGGCAGTTTAGAGTAGCTACTGCCTGGGGTGAGTTCCTAGGAAAGCACTGTTTTCCCTGAGATGGTAGAGCCTGGTTGTCAAGTATAGACAGTGCCCTAATGAGATAGCTTGCGTGTGCGTGTGACATGGGGCTCCCCTCACACAGTGAGGGAGCGAGAGTGGCCAAAGCAGGTGTTAGCTGACTAGACTTGGGTGTATCACATGGAAACACCCTTTGGGAACTCCCAGATGTACTTGGTGGGTGGGAAGATTGTTGCACCAAAGCTCTCTACACCCTCTGCCTGGACCTTGATGTACAAAAGCAGGTAAAGGCAGCAGAGCCTGCAATATTACTGTTCATGACATACTCCACCAATATATCCTTTCCACCTCACATGCACACCCACAGGCAGATATGGTTTGTGCAAAAGTTGATTATGTGTGTCAAAGATTCACCCCTAGCCTGAAAGTTTCTTGAAGTCCTATCCCTCAGAGGGCAGCAATGCTGTGCAGGCATGGCTCATCAGACCCAAGTCTCACCTCGGTGGTGATATCACCTGGGATGGAGTGAATCCCTCCTGAACACCAAGCTCCTTTTGTTGAGGGCTCACTCCTCAGTATTGCACCTTCCTGTTTAGTTCTCACAGCTCCATTGAACCACAGTATTCAGACTCTCATTTTTACAGATGAAGAAACAGAGGCTGAGAGATGCTAAGTAATGTGCCGAGCTCAGAGAGGGCAGGTGGATCTGAATGTCTGACTGCAATTGTCTTTCCTGAAGGACTCGCTGCATGAAGGGCCCTTCCAGACAACAGCACTGTAAGCCCTCTAAGAGGAGTGTGCTTATTTTTCCTCTGCTGCCAACATGTCCTTTGCCCAAGTTCACAAACGTGGTGATGGCACCCTTTCACTTTCTTTTATTTTTTGTTTGGAGCCAGAGTCTCACTCTACCCCCAAGGCTGGACTGCAGTGGTGTGATCTTGGCTCACTGCAACCTCCGCTGCCTCCTGGGTTCAAGTGATTCTCTTGTCTCAGCCTCCCAAGTAAGCTGGGATTACAGGCACCCTCCACCATGCCCACCTAATTTTTGTATTTTTAGGAGAGACGAGGTTTTGCCATGTTGGCCAGGCTGGTCTCGAACTCTTGACCTCAGGCAGTCCACCCGCCTCGGCCTCCCAAAGTGTTGGGATTACAGGCGGGAGCCACTGCACCCGGCCCCCTTTCACTTTCTTTAGCCAAGAATCTGGTGGGGTTCCTGCAGGACAAATGCTTTCTGCTTGTCATGTTTCCTAGTCTGACACGATCCTGCTGGGTTTCAGCAGGTCTCATCCATCGGGAGATGATGGTGAAGGAGATCGAAGCCGGGTCCTTTGGTTTCTTGTTCCTTTTGTTTCTAAAACAACCTGACTTAAGTTCTCTCACTGGTGGACTCCCAGGAAAAAAGGTTGGTTTTTCTGGCTTTTGATTGAGATTCTGATCATAGATTCTGCCGCACACGTGGGAGTTGTGACAGGGATGTACCCAACTGCTGTCTGGTGTCTTTGCCCCGCACCAAGATTTCATCCTTATTGTTTGGGGCATTCTCTATTTTTAAAAACTGTCAGCCCTCAGATGGCACATCTATTGCTATTTCTTCAAAATCCATCTGAAGTAGTAGTTTTTAAATGTGTCACTGTGTATTCAGGGTTCGGTATCCTCCAGAAATCAATTGTGAGGAATTCCACCTCCAAATTCTACCTCCAAATAGTTGGAACAGGTTTGAGCTCCAACTATTGCCTGGCAGCGCACATAACTGGGCAGCTGACAGCTAAAGGGTGTCATCAAACCTTCCGCTTTTATCCCACCCTCCCTTCCTCTCTCGCTCGCCTTCTCTTCTTGCCCCTCCACATACCTTACAATACCCACAAAAGTAAAACTCTGCAAATGTTTGGGGTCCTGGTATAAAGTGAGAATGAGCTCCTGTCATGTGCCATCCAAACGACCGAACTCAATCCCCTCTATCTGCCCTGCTTTCAGCTGATTTTTCTTGCTGGTGCGCAGCTGTGAGATTCAGTTTCTCCACTGGAAAGCCTTCCCCATTGCACATGGTGGACAATCCATTGTGTTCACATGCATTCAAGGATCTTCACATTCCCACTCCAGCTTATCTTTCAAGGCTCACCACTCCCACATTAGGAGAAACCAGACTATTCACCTTCTCCACAAATGCTTTCGACCTCTGTGCCTTGCTGGTATTACTTGTCTATCTAGAATACCCTTCTTTACTATATTTCGTTTTCAAAAGCTAACCAGTTTCTCTAAGCCACGTACAACAAATTTTTGTCTTCTCAGAGACGCCTTCCTTGAATTTCACAGCCTGAATAAATCTCATATTTCTCTATGTTCTCATAGCATTTTCTAAGTACCTTTTTTATAGGCCTTTTTACATTCTTACACACAGAGGCTGGCATGCTTGGAAATGTTTGCTGAGCTGTGAATCAGTTATTTGTGTGCATGACTAATTAATTACTGATGTTCAGAGACTATGCTCTTGCTTGTCTTTGGGGCCTTTTCTGAAAATCAGCAGTAGGTGCTCAGTAATTGCATAGAGTTGGCCGGGTGTGGTGGCTCACGCCTGTAATCCCAGCACTTTGGGAGGCTGAGGCGGGAGAATCACTTGAGGTGAGGAGTTCGAGACAAGCCTAGCCAACATGGTGAAACCCCGTCTCTACTGAAAATACAAAAAATTAGCCAGGCATGGTGGCGGGTGCCTGTAGTCCCAGCTACTTGGTAGGCTGAGGCAGGAGAATGGCGTGAACCCGGGAGGTGGAGCTTGCAGTGAGCCGAGATCACGCCACTGCACTCCAGCCTGGGCGACAGAGCAAGACTCCTCCTCAAAAATAAATAAATAAATAAATAAATAAATAAATAAATAAATAAATAATTGCATAGAGTTAAATGATACTGGTTAGCACGCATATTTCTTTCCTTCTGGAAATTGATTTAAATTGTCTTAAAATGTTGATAATTTTCAGTCATTTAAAAAAAGAGACAAATTTTTGCTATTCAAAAGTAGACAATCCCTGGTTTACGTATTTGTTGAGTAACTAGCCTATTAATCTGAGGCACAGATTTTTATTTCAACGTGAGCATGGCATTTACTGCCACTTGGTGGCAGTGTACCCCAATTACAAGACTGTCTAAGTGACTACTAGACCCTGATAAGTGCTAAAATTACAAACCAGAAGTTACGAAGTGACAGTCTGTAACAACTCACATCTAGATTCTATTTTAGTGACAGAGAGTCTAGTACAATACCATAATACTTAAATATATCCTAAAATTAATATCTTTGGGTATGTTACTATTCTCCTGTTGAATATCTCCTAATTATCTTGTACTTATGGATGATGAATAGAGATGTAAATCTTATGAAGAATTGCCAGAAAATTAACCACTGGCAACGTTTTATGAAGGATGTTTCAAATGTTTAAGATAAGGTGTTCGCATATAGCTAGACAGGTTTAACCCCTCACTGTGATTTATGAAATCTGTGCAGGAGGAAGAGTTCTATGTAAACTTTCTACTCCTCCAGAAAGTAGTGCAAATGTAATTCTGAAAGGAACAAGGAACATTCTGGAAAAATCAAAGCCCACAAACCCAGGAAGCATCAGCTCTGGCAGTGTTATCAGCAGGGGCAGCTTGATAGTCTGTGGGAGGAAGCAAAGGTGATTTTGGAAGCTGGGTCTGGATACAAGTCACATTTTCTGAACTCTCATTTGTCCTTGTACGTGCTAGGTCATGTCACTCAGGTTGTAACCAGAAAAGATGAAGCCGTGTTTTACATTTGAGGGGAGTGGTGGAGAGAAGCAGCAGCAGCAAGATCAGGGACCTGGAGAATCATGAAGCTTCTGTTGGATGAGGAACTAGGTCGCTGGGGACTCGTCCTTGGGCAGAGTGCATATTCTTGGTGTCGCCTTTTATGTAAGATTTTTGCTACTCCAGAGGTAAATGGAGCTGCTTAACGGCGCCTTTATCTGCAAACCTAATTTCAGAGCTAAAGTTGGGAAGCTTGAGTGTCGTGGGAACACTGGGAGTGGCAGTCATTAAACACTGCAGGGTTACTGAGAGGCTTGTCTTCTTTTTTCAAATGACTCAAGACAAAGTAGGGAAAGAACATGACTGTATGTTTGATGCTTAGAGGAATCTGATTGCACAAAACTTTGTTGATAATCAAAATTTATTTATAATTATATATTATAATTTACATATAACACATTTTATAATTTTATTATAATGATTTACATCTTGTAATTTATTTATAAATAAGGGGACACCTTCATGTGGGGAAAGCTGGCGTGTTGTAAGGATACCATTTACTAAGGCCATATTGTACCGGCTACAAGACCTGCTTCGAGCTCAGCATCATTTAGCACCATTAGCCCGGAATCCTTCTGACTAATAGATCTTGCACTGACAAATGAAATAACAAAACAACACAAACTGCTACTCTTATAGAAGAACCGGTGTGATTACCAGACTCTTATTGGTCCTATTACATAGTGAGTTCACTTAATCCTCCCAATACCTGTATGTGACAATTTTGATGATCTCTGTTGTAACGATCAATAGCACGAGACTCAGAGAAGTTAAATAACCTGGTTAAGCTCAGACAGCGAATCAGCTGTGAAACTGGGACTCAAATCATTGTTTCTGATCCAACCTTGGTTTTCCCAAGGTGATCAAACTTCGGAGGACAGATGGGCCACAGGAGGAGGCGAGCAAATGTTTCTTGGCACACCAGCCACACTGCACAAGTCCCGGAGATGCCATTCAGATAGGCCATCACTGCGCATGCTCTCTTAGTACCCCTAAATTGGACAGCACCGTGAGCCTGTTTGTTTGACTACCTTCTGATGTCAGGAATAATTCAAGAAGCTACCATTTTTGCATACTATAAATTATATAATCAGAACCACCGTAAATAATTATGTCCACCTCTCTGGAGTGTTGAGGTGTTTCATAGATCAGTATCTTGATTTTATCTACCTGCCCGGCTCCTAGAAACTAAACCATTTGAGATTTTCTTAGCCAGAGTCTACAGTGACATTCCTTGTATATGCAGGCACCAAATAAGAATGAAGTTAATGGTTAATGTGGAATAATTGTTTATTACATGCCAAGTGCTTTCCATACATTGTCTTATTCAACCATCGCAATGAGTTTTTATTTAAATCTTTATCTTATGGACGAGGAAATGGAGTCTTACAGAGGCGAACAGGCTGCTAAATGACAGAGCCAGGGCTTGAACTCATGACTCCACAGCCCATCTCTAGTCAGTACTCTGCTACACTGGTTAATTATGCAATTTTACATCAGGGGATGGAGATAATACTGTCAGAAAGGACTTACTAGCTCAAGGGAAGCTGTCCATCTGGCTTAGAAAGTCCAGCCTAGAAAAATTTTGAACCATACTAAACTGTATAACAATCTATTCCTTACCAGCTGGATGATCTTAAGTACATTATTTAATTTTCCTGTGCCTGTTTTCTCATCTGTAAAGTAGGGATAATAATAGTAACTATTTAATATTACTGCCAGGAATAAATGAGATAATACATGTAAAACACTTAGCAGAATGCCTGGCATAGAGCATTAATAAATGCATTAATAAAATGCTTAATAAACGTTAGCTATCATCAGCAGCAGTGGCATTATCACCGTCATCCTTATTATTAGGTAAAAGCTACTTACATTTTAGCTACTGTGCTCAAGAGGAAGCAAGAAGGTAAACATGATGTTAAGTTGATAAAACCAAGATACAAAGACAGTATCTTTTGAGATTTGACATGTAAACAATGAGCCTCTTCAGGAAACAGAAATGGTTGAAGACCCTAAAGCCCAAAGGGACCCAAGTACCCTACTTGGGGGAGGTGTCTTTGAGTTCAGTTGCAGAACTTCCTGAGCATTCTGGAAGTTTCTCACCATCGCTGCATTTGGACCAGATGATGTGAGAGTCTCAGGTATTCCTCGCCTAATGGGTGTTTGCTGTTGGAAAGCTCATGTATGCTCCACTTAAAAAGTTGGTTGTGTAAATCCAAGAGCTTTCTCAGAGAGAACAGTATCAGCAGGAGAAGGCTGTCCTCAAGACTGGAGCTCACTCGTTCACTCATTGAATTTATTGAGCATTTTTTCTGTGCGCTACAACTAGAAAGATTAAGAGATGGCCACATTCCTCAAGGAAGTCACAGACTGGGAAGGGAGAGAAATGTTATTAAATAATTACAAAACAGTGCCATGTCAGCAATGTGCTAAGGAAGATGGTGGGATAAAGCAGGGAGAAGGCCAGGTTTCCTCCTGGGCTTTGGGAAGGCTGGATCTCAACAGTGTACACTCCGAAGGCTTTGACTGTTGTGGGCTACACTGTTACCCCTACAAGTTTCCCCCACCTGCTCCCTCTAGAAGACAGGCTGCCCTTCTCCCCCTAGGTTGCTGCAAGGATAGCCATGCACTCTGCCGAGAGATCCACCCTCAATGCTTTCCTTTCAGGGATCTAAGTGGGGCTGCCTGAAGCTACAGCCTTTGCCAGATCTTCTGGTTCTTGGAAGGGGGCACACATGGTAATTTGGCCAAGTCTGGGCAGGAAGGTAGGCTTCCTAGACCTGGGAAGCAGGAAACTAAGAGCCACGCAAGGTCTCTGCTGTGTCTTAGTTGAGGTAGCAGCATTTTCCACTTAAGGCTGACTCAGATTCTCTCTTAGGCCAAACTGAAGTGTGACTCCTTTAAAAGATGTGAGAGCCCATGGGTGCTTCGGGGAACTGGCTGACATCTAGTTCAGAGAGGAAAGCCCAAACTCCTGCCATGAAAGATTTTGCACACACACTTTCTCTCTCTTTTTTTTTTCCTTTTTTTGAGACGGAGTTTTGCTCCCGTTGCCCAGGCTAGAGTGCAACGGCGTGATCTCAGCTAACTGCAATCTCTGCCTCCTGGGTTCAAGCGATTCTCCTGTCTCAGCCTCCTGAGTAGCTGGGATTGCAGGCGCATGCCACCATGCCCGGCTAATTTTTGTATTTTTAGTAGAGACAGGGTTCCACCATGTTGGCCAGGCTGGTCTCAAATTCCTGAGCTCAGGTGATCTGCCCGTCTCGGCCTCCCAAAGTACTGGGATTACAGGCATGAGCCAGTGCGCCTGGCTGCACACTCTCTTTGGTGCATCTTTCCATTCTTTTCTTCCATCAGTTCTCCATGCAGACTGTTTGCACCAGCTACACAGACTTCCAGGTGTCCCCAGTCAAGCTTCACCCTCTCCTGCAATTCCTCTTCCTGGAATGTGTGGCTCATGAACACCCCCGCCTGCTGGACTTCTACTTGACTTCAGAGGTCCAGTCAAGCTACCCAAATGGGTGTTCATCTGGGATGCCTTTTCTGCTCTTCCTGATCTCAAATTATTTGTATTTCTGAACCCAAGATAAAAAAAATTAAAATTGCGTGGAAATACAAATAACAAAAAGTGCATCATCTCAAAAGGGTCCAGTTTAGTGGTATTAAGTACATTCATAATGTACCTAATGGTGGTCTGCAACCATCAGCACCATCCATCTCCAGAGCTTTTTTATCTTCCCAAACTGAAACTCTGTGCCCAGGAAACACTAAGTCTGCATTTGCCCTATTCTCAGGCCCTGGCAACCACCTTCTACTTTCCGTCTAAGAATTTGACCGCTCTAGATACATCCCATAAGTGGAATCATACAATATTTTTTTGTTTTGTGACTGGTTTGTTTCATTTAGCATAAGGTCCTCAAGGTTCATGCATATTGTAACATGTGTCAGAATTTTCTTCCTTTTTTGTATACATCGCATATATGCCTAGCTACGCAGACTTCCATGGCTCGCCATATACATATGGCAGAATATTATATATATATATGTATCTCATATATATTATATATCCTATTCAGATATATGTGATATGTAATATATGTCATATTGTATCATATATATGATATCTCTATCACATTATATTACATATATATGATATCTCTATCATATATTACATATATATCATACATATATAAATGGTGGTGGAATTATATATATATTATACATATATAAATGGTGGTGGAATTTTATATATATCATACATATATAAATGGTGGTGGAATTATATATATCATACATATATAAATGGTGGTGGAAATATAGATATATCACATATATAAATGGTGGTGGAATTATATATCATACATATATAAATGGTGGTAGAATTATATATATATCATACATATATAAATGGTGGTGGAATTATATATATATCACATATATAAATGGTGGTGGAATTATATATGTATCATACCTATATAAATGGTGGTAGAATTATATATATATCATACATATATAAATGGTGGTGGAATTACATATATATCATACATATATAAATGGTGGTGGAATTATATATATATCACACATATATAAATGGTAGTGGAATTATATATATATCACATATATATAAATGGTGGAATTATATATATATCATACATATATAAATGGTAGAATTATATATATATCATACATATATAAATGGTGGTGGAATTATATATATATCATACATATATAAATAGTGGTGGAATTATATATATATCACACATATATAAATGGTGGTGGAATTATATATATATATCACACATATATAAATGGTGGTAGAATTATATATATATCACACATATATAAATGGTGGTGGAATTTTATATATATCACACATATATAAATGGTGGTGGAATTTTATATATATCACACATATATAAATGGTGGTGGAATTATATATATATCACACATATATAAATGGTGGTGGAATTATATATATATCACACATATATAAATGGTGGTGGAATTATATATATTACATTTACATATAAATGGTGGTGGAATTATAGATCTATCACACATATATAAATGGTGGTGGAAGTATATATATTACATTTACATATAAATGGTGGTGGAATTATATATATATCACACATATATAAATGGTGGTGGAATTATATATATATATCACACATATATAAATGGTGGTGGAAGTATATATATTACATTTACATATAAATGGTGGTGGAATTATAGATCTATCACACATATATAAATGGTGGTGGAAGTATATATATTACATTTACATATAAATGGTGGTGGAATTATATATATATCACATATATAAATGGTGGAATTATATATATATCACACATATATAAATGGTGGTGGAAGTATATATATTACATTTACATATAAATGGTGGTGGAATTATATATATATCACACATATATAAATGGTGGTGGAATTATATATATTACATTTACATATAAATGGTGGTGGAATTATAGATCTATCACACATATATAAATGGTGGAATTATAGATCTATCACACATATATAAATGGTGGTGGAAGTATATATATTACATTTACAT
Source organism: Macaca nemestrina (assembly GCF_043159975.1). NCBI lineage: Eukaryota > Metazoa > Chordata > Mammalia > Primates > Cercopithecidae > Macaca > Macaca nemestrina. Next base: position 12,460,112 of record NC_092141.1, read on the forward strand.
ATAAATGGTGGTGGAATTATATATATATCACACATATATAAATGGTGGTGGAATTATATATATCACACATATATAAATGGTGGTGGAAGTATATATATTACATTTACATATAAATGGTAGTGGAATTATAGATCTATCACACATATATAAATGGTGGTGGAAGTATATATATTACATTTACATATAAATGGTGGTGGAATTATATATATATCACACATACATTAATGGTGGTGGAAGTATATATATTACATTTACATATAAATGGTGGAATTATATATATATCACACATATATAAATGGTGGTGGAATTATATATATATCACACATATATAAATGGTGGTGGAAGTATATATATTACATTTACATATAAATGGTGGAATTATATATATATCACACATATATAAATGGTGGTGGAATTATATATATATATGACACATATAAATGGTGGTGGAATTATATATATATCACACATATATAAATGGTGGTGGAATTATATATATTACATTTACATATAAATGGTGGTGGAAGTATAGTTCTATCACACATATATAAATGGTCGTGGAATTATAGATCTATCACACATATATAAATGGTGGTGGAAGTATATATGTTACATTTACATATAAATGGTGGAATTATATATATATATCACACATATATGAATGGTGGTGGAATTATAGATATATATCACACATATATAAATGGTGGTGGAAGTATATATATTACATTTACATATAAATGGTGGAATTATATATATATCACACATATATAAATGGTGGTGGAATTATATATATATCACACATATATAAATGGTGGTGGAATTATAGATCTATCACACATATATAAATGGTGGTGGAAGTATATATATTACATTTACATACAAATGGTGGAATTATATATATATCACACATATATAAATGGTGGTGGAATTATATATATATCACACATATATAAATGGTGGTGGAATTATATATATATCACACATATATAAATGGTGGTGGAATTATAGATCTATCACACATATATAAATGGTGGTGGAAGTATATATATTACATTTACATATAAATGGCGGTGGAATTTAGCCTCTGTGATGAGGTTAGCACAAATGCCATCGATTCAGAGAAAAGTGCAGGTGGTAGAGTAATAGTAAAAATATCTCCCTGCAGGGAGCCCCCAGTTGAGAATAGATTTGGTTCTTCTAAGATGGTTAGTCTGTCTGTCTTTTAAAGATGTACGTTTTCTATTCCTGTATGCACTTATTGAATCTCTTATTGGGAGTCTCCTGTGTGGTGTACAAGGCATTGTGATGAATATTTAAAAGTGCAATGACTCCATTTTTCATAACTTTTATCATTTATAAATAATGCAATAATAATAATTAGTGCAATATGGCATGTAGAGGAAAAAAGTGGCCCAAAGCAGATGTGATTGAGTCCAAGGTGTGCAAACACTGTGACCTTTGCATGCTGAGGAGGGAGAGCCTTTAACTCAGATGCATTCTGGGAAGGCTGCATGGAGGAGGGAACATGTTGCGGTTGGATTCTGAGGAATGCCTTTTTTGAGAGTCTGTACTAGTATATTTCTTTGTTAGACATTTTGATGATTTCTCAGCCAGGACAAGAAAAAAACATGACATTTGACTCAAACTAACTGCTGCTACAACTGGGGTATGGGAGTTGACATTCATCATTTTGACTTTAAAATCTGAGACTTTCTGAGTCCGTTTAGATTTAAGGTTTCATTTTCCCAGAATTGTCATGGAGGGAAGGAACAAAGCCACACACTTGCAGTACAGTTGAGAAGAAACAGTTATGGAAAAAGGCTTGCAACATTTCTCTTTTTCTTCATCAAATTTATATCAAAGTATTTTCTTTTGACCAGATTCTCATCTTTGAATCTTAATCCACTAATCTTCAGGGAATTTAAGAAATGAAGGGACTGGTGCTCCAGCAAAGATGTGAGTAGAGAGTTTGCAGCAAAGGCTCAACTTATATAAAAAATGAGAACAGGAGCAAGAAAATTCACATGACACCCATACAGTATGGGTGAGACAGGTGGTGGTGTTTATTTTTTTTTTGGCGGTGGGGACCATCGGTTAAAGATTCAACGGGAATAAAAAGGAAGTAATTGAGACTAGTTTGCTCACATGATGCCTTGTAGCACAATTTAAATTAAAAATAAGGGAATCTTGGACACATTTCTTTTTCATGAAACAAGGAAACCGCTTCATGAAACAATCTGGAAGCTCAGAACAGTGGGGATATGACTGCTTGGGGAAGGCTCATCAGGCCAATTATTGAGGAGTATAGAAAGATACCAAGGCTGGGTAGACCATAAAGTATGAAAGGAAATGTGTTTTTCTGTTTCTAAGGGCATTTCTCTTATCTTATTCATAACGTCACAGTGCTCGGCTCAGTTCTTCACACAGAGTAGCCGGCTGATTTCTGTTGGAAGAATTCATTCATTCCCTTATTTAATTATTCAACAGATATTTACTGAGCATTTCCTAGGTGCAGGCAGGCAATTTTCTAGGCTCTGGGAATATAGCAGTATAGAGATACGCTACTATATATGGTCCAGAAAGAATTTACCAGCCCCAAATACTCTCTCTCTTTCTTTGTCTTTAATGTATCTATTCAGAGAGAAGAGAGAGAGAGAGAGTTCTCTATATAAAGAGAATATAGTCTGTCCTATCTTCTGTGAGCAAACAATTCTTGGTGAAGGCAATCAATAAACAAAATAAAATAAAAAGTATCAGCTGGGTGTATCGTCTAGAGAAAAGAAAGAAATCTGGGAAGAAGGATTCTATTACTTTGCTCTGAGATCGCTGAAACAAATTACCACGGACTAGGTAGCTTAAACAACAGGAACTTACTATGTCACAGTTCTGAAGTCTAAGATCAAACTCAGCAGGGCCACAGTCCCTCTGAGGCACTGGGAAGGGATCTGTCCCAGGCCTCTCTCCTGGCTTCTGGTGGTTCCTTGTGGCTTGTGACAGCATGACTCTAATCTTCACATGGCATCTTCCCCGTGAGCCCCAATTTCTTCTTTTTATAAGGACACATGTCATGTTGGATTAGGGCCCATCCTAATGACCTCATCTTAATGGGAATATCTGCAGAGATCCCATTTCCAAATATGGTCACATCCACAGATCCTGGAGATGAGGACTTCAACATTTTTTGGGGAGACGCAATTCCACCCGTGGGAAAGGGTAAGGGGTGGTGGGTTGCAGATTTATAGGGTGGTCAGGTGAAGCCTGATTTGACCATGAACCTGAAGAAATGGAGGGAATGAGCCATGTAGATATCTGAAGAGAGAGCCATTTGGGCAGAGAGTGGGAGAATACTCTGCATGTTCCAGAGAGAGAGACAGAGATAGAGATAGAGAGAGAGAGAGAGAGAAAGAGAGCCCAAGGGATTATGAAGTTTTCCCTCTATATGAGATGGAGCCCATGATGGGTTTGAGTAGCAGCGTGTCATAATCTGTTGTACATTTTGAAAGAACCCTTCTGATGGCTCTCTTGTAAATAGACTGAATGGGGTGAGGGCAGAAACGGGGGGCCACTGCAGGAGAGACTTGACAGTGGCCTGGAGCACAGCAATGAGAGGCGATTGGACTTGGGACACATCTTCAAGGAGGAGACAACAGGATTGGGGGGTGGATTGGACATAGGATGTAAAACCAAGAGGTGCCTCAACGACTCTTAGACTTTTGGCTTCTGCAACTGAAAAGGTGGATTTGCTGTGTATTGAAATGGGGAGAATAGGTTTTACTGGGACAGAAATAAGAGCTGAATTTAAGTTATGCAGAGTTTGAGATGAGGTTTGGCATCCAAGTGGAGATAGCAAATAGGCGGTTGGAGATACGAATCCAGCTTTCAGGAAGTCTTCAGTGTAGATGGTTTGGGATTTAATCACCAAGGGAATGAGTAGAGCTGGAGAAGGAACTCCAGGACTGCTCCTTGTGTTCTCCAGCATTTAGAGGCTGGGGAGGTGAAGCAGAACAAGCAAAGGGGACCAAAAGTGCATGGCCAATGGGGTAGGAACAGAACGAAGAAAAGAGAGGATTCCGTGGAGTTAAATGAAGGGAGTGTTTGGAGATGGCGCAGAGAATCTGCGTCATGTACAGTAAGGACTGGATACCGACCATAGGATTTGGCAACATGGAAATAACTGATGACTTTGATATAAGGATTTTTAGGGAGCAAATGGAATGAAAAATAGATCATAGTGCGTTCAAGAGGACCTGGAAAAGAAATTGTCCACATTCAGCATCTCCAACTCCTTTAAAAATTTGCCTTTGGCCAGGCGCGGTGGCTCACGCCTGTAATCCCAGCACTTTGGGAGGCCGAGGTGGGTGGATCACGAGGTCAGGAGATCGAGACCATCCTGGACAACACGGTGAAACCCTGTCTCTACTAAAAATACAAAAAAATTAGCCGGGCGTGGTGGCGGGTACCTATAGTCCCAGCTACTCGGGAGGCTGAGGCAGGAGAATGGCATGAACCCGGGAGGCGGAGCTTGCGGTGAGCCGAGATTGCGCCACTGTGCTCCAGCCTGGGTGACAGAGCAAGACTCCGTCTAAAAAAAAAAAAGAAGAAAGAAAGAAAAAAATTACTTTTACAGGGGAGCAGAGAAATCACTGTTGCTAAAGCTGTATATAGGGCCAAGGGAGAAGTTCTGTTTTTAATGGATGGTAATACAGCATTTTGTATTCTGATGGAGACAGTGCAGCAGAGTAACGGTTAATGACGGGGAGAGATGGCAGGATTGGTGAAGCCATAACTTTGACCAGGTGAGAAGTTATGGGATCCAGCATCAAGTCCAGGAGCACAGGCAATTAACCCATAGAAACAGGAAGGCAGCAAAGGAAGGAGGTTCCAAAAGGCAGCTTGGTAGAGAGGGTGGTAAGAGCGTATGGAAGGTTTGCTGTTATAACTTCTGTTTCATCAGATAGATTGGAAGTAAGGGCACTTGTGAAGAACGTAGGAAGTTCTTTAAGACTTGAAGACAGAGGTGATGATGTGAAAGAGTTCTCCAGGTGCAGGGAAGAATGACTGGATTTGGGAAATGCAGCTGGATGGCTGAGCAGCTCCAAGCACTTGCTTCAAATTGGTGGTCATTGATTGAAAAATGGACTCGGGCCAGCATGATTGGATAGATTTCTGCAGCCATGTTGAGCTGCACAGGTTCTGGGTCAGAGAAGGCAAAAAGAGTGATAAATGGAGAGAGGAAAAGGAAGGGAGTTGAGGGAAGATACAAGTGATGACAAAGATAGATTCTGGAATCTAAGCTGGGTGAGGGGAAGTGAGGAGGAGAGAAGGGTGAAGGACAGTGAGTGCTGATTGGATAAATGGACTCAGGCCCTGGTGAGATTGAAGGATGCTGCAGTTGGGAGTCATTCAAAAGGACTAGCTGAGAAAGTACGTGGCAGTTATGAGAGAGTCGTTAGGTGCTAGCAATTGGGATGGTGCAGTAGTGGGTACAGTTATTGGTGATAATCAGTTCCAAAGCATGACCATGAAGTGGTGGTTGGGAGAAGGCAGAGGACAATACAATTAGAGGCAAGAACAAGGATTTGGGAGGCCAGGCTTCCAGAAGGATCATTGACTTGGATTTTAAATAACCAGGAATTATGACAGGAGTATTATTAGAGAACCAAGAACTAAATCTTGAAGAAATGAGGAGGAGTCTACTAAAGTCTGTGGGTAACTAAAGCATGGAGGGCTACCCTGTGGTGACATCTGAAGGCATGAACTTTGTAGTCCAGCATGTTGGGGAGGAGAGAGGGATAGTGGTTTGAGAATAGCTGTGAGGAGCAGGGAGGACAAACGCCACCTTCAGGTCCAGTGGCATGAGAAGTGAGAGGAAGAAGCAATAAACACTTCAGAGGTTTTCAGGGAAAACTGTGTCCTTGGGGTGAGCCAGGTTTTAGTCAAATCAGGGTGATGGGAACATTCAGAGGAAGGTTTAGAGTACAGGGAGTCTGCCGATATTGGATGAGTTCAGAGAGGTAAAAACGTGTGAGAGATGTCCAGAGTGACAGTGACAAGGGATGAGCAGAGAACCTTGGGCTTCCCATAGTGACTGGCTTCAACAGGGATACAAGACATCATGGCTTCCAAAGCAGATGAGGCTGCTGGAGTGTCATGGGGCCATGGGAGGGGGGGCTTTTGTCAGGAGCAAGGGGGGCTCTGGTCCCCACCATCTTCACTCTGCTTCTGGCATTTTGCAGCCTAGAGGGGCAATGTCGTATCTGGGACTCTGGAACCCTCCTTGTGTTAAGGCCATGGAAGGAGGTCGCCAACACATCTCAAAGTTCTGCAGATACCACATGGAGCAGCCTGAAAGAGGAGAAGAGACCTTAAAATGAGATGGTTTGTTGAAAAAGAGTGATAATTGGCTAGACCACGAGGGAAGCTCGCAGGCACTGTGTGTCAGGCCTGATACTTAGATTCTGCCTGTTGTAACTGGGCTTGGAGATTCTGTTCAGTCAACTAAATAGAGCCTTATTATCCAAATAGATTCACAATTTGTTTCAGTATGAAAAGATAAAAGACCATTTTTCCCTAATGATAAACAAAAAGAATGTTTTCTCAGCTGAATAAAAGGTTAAGCTGTTATTCATGATGTTTTGTCTGAAAACCTGTGATAGGAGAAACTCTGGTTCTTACCATTTATAGCTACATAAAAAAGATAGAGTTTTGGGTAAGTAAGTATAGTTTATGAAAGGAATTTCAACACATATGTGACCTGAACAGAAAGAGTAAAAGAATCAGAGTCAATTCCATAGAAGGGCTGAAATACCTCTTTGGTTTTGTTTTGTTTTTAATTACTTCAGAGATGAGAATCACGGCTTAATTTTCTAGAGTAACAAAGGGAAGGGATTGTGAGAATATGACTTTTGAAATGTGCCTTTTAGGATGGGAAATATTTAGGAAGGTGTCTGGAGTCATATGGGGAGAACAGTGGGCAGAAGAATTTTAATAGCTAGAAAGAGAAAACGTTTTATCAAGTCTCTTAACAGCAAGTTTATATATACATTTCACGTATTTTTCTTAATAGAAAAGCAATATATGGAAGACTTCCCAACAAAATGGCAGATCTACCTGACCTGTACGAGACATTCTTTTCCTATTAGGAACACAGAGAGATTCTGGGTCAATTATTTGCAAATGATGTTTTATAATCCCTCCTAGAGTTGAAGGAAAGAAGAGGATATCATAAGGTGACAGAAGTTAAGAGATAGATCCAGGCCAGGAGAGTAAGTGGGACCTGATGCTACCCCTGCCCTCTGAGGATGTGAGGCTCCTACCGAGGCTCCTGGGAATGCGGGCTGCAGGTTGATTGTGATTGTCTGCTCGCTGAGCAGATGAGCTAGAGCAGACCTGCCGGCATAAAGCCTGGAGTCTGCAATTGCTGCTCCTTTGTTAAAACCACTCCAGCTACTAGTCTAGGGAAAGCATCAAGGAGGGAGCTGGGCCCTTGGGTGGGAGAAGCAGCAAGTTACCCTTTTGCCTGAGATTTGAATTTCTCAAATCCCAGACCTATACCACAAATTTAGGCTAGCTCCTTAGTGTGAGAAGACTAAACCAAGAAATTAACATAAACAAACTCTTCTAGAAAGATGGAAAGCTTTGGTAATGCAGCATAAACAAATTCGATACTGCTCTATAGGGGTTAGTTTTCCAACTCAGAGCACAACAGAGGAAAATATGAAGAATGTTACACTACGGAAGGGAGTCTGCATATACTTTTAAAAACATCTGTATTCACTCCCTGGATGACATCATTGAGTATTATTTAAAGGTTCCCTTTATACTATTGATTTTTGCATGTATATCTCCAGTCTGAACCTCTCTCCTTAATTCCAGATGGTTCTCAACTCTAGATTATTTTCAAGATCACACCTCTAAGGAGTCTAATAAGCATCTCAAAAATAAGGTGTGTGTTAGCCAGCCTCCTAAATGGCCCTCGGGAATCTTGGCTCCTGGTGCTCACATCCTGTGTAGTCTCTCCCACAGTATGCTAAGTGTTGGTCTGTGTGATTGATGGGGTAGAGCAAAAGTGGTATCAAGTCCCTTCTCAGATTGGGTTATAAAAGATGCTGTGGCTTTTATTTTGGTTGCCCTTGATCTCACCCTCTCTTGGATCCCTTGCTCTGTGGAAGCCACCTACCATATCTTGACATGCTGGCAGCCCCCACGTGGAGAAGAACTAAGGCCTTCAACCAATAGCCAGCATGAACTTGGCAGGCATGTGACTTTGGAGGTAGATCTTCCAGCCCCAGTTACATTTTCAGATAATGGCAGCCCTGGTCTAAGCGTAACTGTCATCTCATGAGCCACCCTAGGTAGAACCACCCGGGTAAACTGAGGTCAGACTCTCAACTCTTAGACTGGTAAAATAACAAAGATTCATTGCTTAACCTGCTAAATTTTGGGATAACTTGTTATGCAGCAATGGATAACTAATACAATGTGTCCAAAAAGGTTCTCTGGATCTCCCCGCAAGCTCTCTCTTCCTGCAGTTTTTCCTGTCTCTGTGACTGGTAACTCTATTCTCCCAGCAGCTCAGGCCAAAAACTATTCTGGTCTGTGTTTCTGACATTTCACATCCAAGTTTTCAGCAAATCCTTGTTGGGTCTACCTTCACAATGTATCTGGAATCTGACTACTTCTCCTTACCCCAGTTACTCTCTAGCTCTAAGTTGCTATCATCTCCTGACTGTTTTATTATAATTGTTCTTTTGGCCTTCCTAATTTGGTATTTGCTCAATTTCAGTCTATTCTCAACAAGCAGCCATAGTTATCCTTTAACAATGAAATCAGATCATGATCATGTCACTTTTCTAATCAAAGCCTTTGAAAGGCTTCCAACATCGCTTAAGGTAAAACTCCAAGTCCTTACATGGGCTCTGTTGCCCTTCGTTATTGTCTTCTCTGATCTCGTCTTTCCTCAGCTCTCTTCCCTCCAGCCACACTGGCATCCTGTTGTTGCTCCAACAGGCCAGGAATTATCCTGTCTTAGGGCTCTTGCACTCGTGGTCCCCTCTGCCCAGAATGTTCTTCTCTTCAGTAACTGCAGGATTTCTTTGCTCATTCCCCACTGGACACAGGTGTCTTCCATGGCAGCCCTATTTAAAAATTCCAGCCTCCCTTTCTTCCCTCCACCTTTCCTGGTTTATTGTCTCCATAGCTTTATCGTCATCTGTCATCCTATGCGTTTTACATATCCTATGTACCGTCTCTCTTCCTCCACTAGAATGCAAACCCCATGAAGGCAGAGAACTTTATGGGTGCATTCCAGATCCCAACAGCAATGCTTGACATCTAGCAGCCAGCCACTCAGATAGTTTTTGAAAAAGCAAGTATTATAAACAGGAGAAATAACGTGATATTTAGACAAGATGGAAAAATCTAAAAGACACTATAAAGTAAGTGTGTTTAAAATTATTAAACGTAAAAGAAGTGAAAAAAAATTTAACGCACTTTTAAAACCATTCGGGTGTGAAAAACAACCAAGTAGAACTTAAAAAAATGAAAAACATAGCAGCCAAAATTTAAAAAAACAACCAAAAAAGGATCCGTTAAAATCAGCTTGATTTAGAGGGAAGATCTGAGGAAACCACCTTGAAGTAGTACAGAGCTATGACAAGATTAAAATTATAAAAAATAAACTAAAGGACTTGGTGTGAGAAGGCCTGGCATGTATTTTGTAGGAGCTCTAAAAGGAGAAACTAGTGACAATGAAGAAGAGGCAGTATTTAAAGAAACAAGGGTAAACAATTTTCTTTCTTTTTTTCTTTTAATTTTGCTTTAAGTTCTGGGATACATGTGCAGAACGTGCAGGTTGGTTATATAGGTTTACATGTGCCATGGTGGTTTGCTGCACCTATCAACCAGTCATCTAGGTTTTAAGCCCTGCATGCATTAGGCATTTGTCCTAATGCTCTCCCTCCCCTTGGCTCCCACCCTCTAACAGGCCCCAGTGTGTGATGTTCCCTTCCCTGTGTCCATGTGTTCTCACTGTTCAACTCCCACTTATGAGTGAGAACAAGCGGTGTTTGTTTTTCTCTTCCTGTGTTAGTTTGCTGAGAATGATGGCTTCCAGCTTGATCCATGTCCCTGCAAAGGACATGAACTCATTCTTTTTTATGGCTGCATACTATTCCGTGGTGTATATGTGCCAGCTTTTCTTTATCCAGTCTATCATTGATGGGCATTTGGGTTGGCTCCTATTATTCTCTATTGTAAATAGTGCTGCAGTAAACATACAGGTGCATGTACCTTTATAGTAGAATGATTTATAACCCTATGGGTATATACCAAGTAATGGGATTGCTGGGTCAAATGGTATTTCCGGTTCTAGATCCTTGAGGAATCGCCACACTGTCTTCCACAATGGTTGAACTTATTTACATTTCCACCAACAGTGTAAAAGTGTTCCTATTTTTCCACATCCTCGCCATCATCTGTTGTTTCCTGACTTTTTAATAATTGCCATTCTAACTGGTGTGAGATAGTATGTTACTGTGGTTTTGATTTGCATTTCTCTAAAGCCAGTGATGATGATCTTTTTTTCGTAAGTTTCTTGTCTGCATAAGTGTCTTCTTTTGAGAAGTGTCTGTTCGTATCCTTTGCCCACTTTTTGATGGGGTTGTTTTTTTCTTGTAAATTTGTTTAAGTTCCTTGTAGATTCTGGATATTATTAGACCTTTGTCAGATGCGTAGCTTGCAAAAATTTTCTCCCAATCTGTAGGTTGCCACTTTACTCTGATGATAGTTTGTTTTGAATAGCAAACAATTTTCTAGGTTTGAAAATAAGATATAAATTATTGGATTTACGTTTTTGGAATTTTGGATTTAAATGGCATGTAGAATCTCAAGTAACATTAAAAAATAAGCTCTACCTGGAAACAGTAGGTTAAAACTGTCTAACATTGAAGACCAAGGAAAAAATCCAAAAACAATGAGAATAAAAGATGAAATACGTAAGGAAGGACAACTATGAGATAGGCAGACTTTTCATAAGCAATATGCCAGCATACAATGTAATTATGTCTTCAATGTGCTAATGGAAACAGCCATTACCCTAGAATTCTACACCCAGCTAAAAGTATCATTCAACATCATGGCCAAATAAGAACATTTTCAAAAGAACCCTCACTGACTCTTGCTGAAATAACTACTAAAGTGTCAGCTTCAGAAGGAGGAAATTGAACACAGAGGACTGGAGTGGAATTGCAGTTACATTGGTATAAAACAAATTGGTGAACATTTTGATAACTCAAACAATGATGTATAAATAAGGAGCTAATTTGGAGGAGAGGATTAAAAACAAGGAAAAATTAATATATTAAACATAAAATGGTAGCTTGGAAAAGGAGATCAGAACTGAACTGTTTCTGGTCTGGAGATTTTGATTGGCCTGATTTTCTTCTTTAATGTCAAGTACGCATTTTAAATATCTAAAAGAACGAATTAGAATGTGTACTTTTCAAGCCTGTAGAAGGGAAAAGTAGAATGAAAAAACCAAATCAATTTAATAAAAGGCAAGAGAGAAGAAAAAGGAAACGAAGAAAAAGCATATTAATCTTAAATGCAAAATAACATAATAGAAGTACAGTTGATCCTTGATATGGGTTCACTTATATGTGGATTTTTTTTTCCACCTCTGCCACCCCTGAGACAGCAAGACCAGCCCCTCCTCTTCCTCAGCCTATTCAATGTGAAGACAAGAATGAAGATTTTTATGATGATCCACATCCATTTAATGAATAGTACATATGTTTTCTCTTCCTTATGATTTATTATTATTTTTTTGAGATGGTGTCTCACTCTGTTGCCCAGGCTGGAGTACAGTGGCGCAGTCTTGGCTCACTGCAACCTCTGCCTCCCAGGTTCAAGCGATTCTCCCGCCTCAGCCTCCCAAATAGCTGGGACTACAGGCTCACGTCACCACACCCAGCTAATTTTTTGCATTTTTAGTAGAGACGAGGTTTCACTGTGTTAGCAAGGGTGGTCTCGATCTCCTGACCTCGTGATCTGCCTACCAGGTCTCCTAAAGTGCTGGGATTACAGGCAAGAGTCACTGCGCCTGGCCTATGATTTTCATAATAACATCTTCCCTGTAGCTTACTTTATTGTAAGAAAACAATATGTAATACATATACAAAATATGTGTTAATCAACTGTTGAAATGTTGTAAGTAAGGCTTTCAGTGAAGAATACGCTATGTGCAGTTAAGTTTTTGGGTGGTTGAAAGTTGTATGTGGATTTTTGACTGTGTATGGGGTTGGCATTTCTAACCCCCATGTTGTTCAAGGATCAACTGTAATAGTAAATGTACCAGCAATCATAATAAATATAAATAGCTTAGCTTATTAGTTAAAAGAAAACTTTTCAAATTGGATTAAACAATTTTAGTTTCATGTTATTTGTAAGAGAAATTATTAATTGATTGACTTAAATATTGATTTCAGACATAATGGCTCAAAAGTTTGAAAAAGAAGTGGACAAAAATATGTACCAGGTAAACAAAATAAAGAAAATTTGAGTAGTGAAATTTTTATTAGATGAAATTGATTTTAAGACAAAATGCATTGGTGTGGATAAAAACACATTACTAGTAATTAGTAATTTTTAATTCCTAGTAATTACTAGTAATTTTTACTAGTAAACACATTACTAGTAATTAGTAAAAGCATTCATGAGAAAGCTACAGAAATTCTAGTCTAATGATATAGACTTAAAATATAAGGGAAAATGGGTTGGGCACAGTGGCTTATGTCTGCAATCCCAGCACTTTGGGAGGCCAAGGCAGATGGTTCACTTGTGGTCAGGACTTCAAGACCAGCCTGGCCAACATGGTGAAACCCTGTCTCTACTAAAAATGCAAAAATTAACCGGGCATGGTGGTGCATGCCTGTAATCCTAGCTACTCAGGAGGCTGAGGCAGGAGAATTGCTGGAACCTGGGAGGCAGAGGTTGCAGTGAGCTGAGATTGAACCACTGCACTCCAGCCTGGATGGCAGAGTGAGACTCTGTCTCAAAAAACCAACAAACAACACATACACATACATTGGAAAATAAACAGAACTATAAAGAACATTAATTAACACATTCACTATTATAGATGTCAATATATCTCTATCAGAAACTAGTAAATCAAGAAGACAAAGGAAGACTCGATGTCTGTTCTTACATATATATCCATGAACATTTCCCAGTGTTTTTTTCAAGCATACGGAACAGTTATGTTTACTGATTATGAAGACCGCATAATTCATATTGTACTGAATATATTTTTGACTACCATACATTAAAATAGGAAATCATTTTTTAAAAGTAATAAATAAAACCCCCCTATTCTTTTAATAGATATATTTCCAAGAAGTAGTTAAAAAAGGAATCATGTCAGGAGTTCTGAAATAGTTAGAATCACACAGCAATCGCAGCAATATATGTGGGATAGAGATTTATATACTAGAAAAGACAAAAAGTTGAAAAATCCATGAATTAACCATTTGACTCAAAAAGTTGGTAAAAGAGAAAACCTCAACAAAGAAGACATTGTAATAAGAAGATATTAAATAAACAAAGAAATAATAAGGTAAACAAAAGTAGTGCATATGTCTATTTATTTTTTTAATTATAATTCATTATTATTTTTTTGAAATAGAGTCTTGCTCCGTTACCCAGGCTAGAGTGCAGTGGCAGAATCTTGGCTCACTGCAACCTCTGCCACCCCGGCTCAAGCGATTCTCCTGCCTCAGCTTCCCCAGTAGCTGGGACTACAGGCATGTGCCATCATGCCTGGCTAACTTTTGTATTTTTAGTAGAGATGGAGTTTCACCATATTGGCCAGGCTGGTCTTGAACTCTTGACCTCAAGCGACTTGCCTTGCCAACTCTTGACCTCAATTCTCCCAAAGTGCTGGAATTACAGGCATGAGCCAAAATGCCCGGCCAGTGGTGCGTATTTATTAAAACAGAACAATACACAAAGAAAACATAAAACTCACTATACGTCTCATTCTGCGCCAATGTTTTTTATTAACACTTTTGTGCAAATCCTTCCTGTTTTACGTAGAGATGGAACAAATACTCATGCTGTGACAAAGATGGAGGAAGGGAATTGCTGTCTTTCCAAACAGAATTTCTGAAGCAGGAAATGTGGTTTGCAAGAGGCAGCTGGGAGAAAGGAAGACTCCCACTCTATTTCTTGGTCCTGGCACTTGGGCGTGGGAGGAATACACCAACACGAGAGAGTCGCAGAAGTCTCAGCGGACACCTGGGTTTCCACTGGGTAGGCAAGAGGCAAGGGCTTTCAGAGAAGAGACTGAGGATATAGGGAAGTGTGCTGGTCATAATCAGAAATTCCAGAGATCACACTGAGAGGGGTTAGCGGGCAAGGGGATGGTGATGAATGGATCAGTCTGGAGAGAGTACAAAATACAGGGAAGAGAGTTCCAGTGATAATGGATCATTTTAGCACAGTTGGACACCTGAAAGGGACTGTGATCCACAGGGAGGAGGGGTGTGACATGGTTGTTCCTGGTTGTCTTTTAGAGAACTGATAAGTAATCAATTGAAGCTGTGGTCTTCAAACTTGAATAAGATGGTGAGGGGGTCTTAGACAGAGAGAGATCTTTCCTAAAACTCAAGAAGGTTGCTGGGGAAGGGGATGAAGGGAGAGGGAGGCTGCTCTACTCGCCATTTAGTCACCCTTGCGGTTTCTCTTTCTGTATTTTCTTCTGATTTCTGGTCTACTGAGAACACCTCTTCTTATTGTTTAGTATAATTATGCACTACTGTATTTAAATGTTCTCCTGGCAATTCTAGGAATGGGGCAGGAAGCAAAGGCTGTGGCTTGAGCTCAGTGTCCCATCTAGATCTGAAAGCAAAGCTTCAGTTTGGTCCTTATTTTCCCTTGACTATGGGGTTCAAGTTCTCCTTTCTGCTTAGCTACTTCAAAAAATAATTTTCTGCAAAGGTCACAGTTCCTGATTAAAGCCAACTAAGATGAACAACAGAGCAGGACAGGATATCAGAAAAAAAAATTTAAATGAAGAGCATTGAATTAAGTTACATTTGTCATTCTGTCAATCATATTTCCCATGTCACTTCTGAAATGTCCTTTGGGCTTGGCCTCCACAAGACCGGCAGGAAGAGGTTTATTTTCCCTGAAGACCTGACTGTGCTCTCTGTGGCCCTAGTAGGAGTCCTTACACCTACTGCAGCCACCTTCTTTGATTAAAATTCGTTTCTGTATCTCAGATGACTCAGGCAGGACGTGCCTGTGCAGTTTTACAGGTGACAGTTTTTCCGAGTGCTCACAAACTCGGTGTTTTACAAGTGCATTTGTTCCTTGCAGACTTTTGGCTGCAGTATAAGCTCGGGCTGAGAAAGAATAGTTGATTCTGGTTATCAAAGCTTTGTCTAAATAAACGAGGACCTCACTATATCTCTCTTGGCTATAGAGCTAGGTATATGGACAATCCATCTTGGAGACTCTCCAAAGTGAGGATAGTTATTGAAGTCTAAAACAAGACCTCCTTATAAGGAAGTTTCACCTAAGAAGAAGGCCCCCAGCGTTGGCTTAGCAAATAACATTCTGGTGTAGCTCTGGGATATTGGAGCCAACTATGATTCTCCCTGTCCTCAACCAAAGACCTAGCCTGGTTTTTATAGGCCAGACATAAATCTGAGAAAGTGTTTATAAAATAGACCGGGTCTATCTGGAAGGCTTGAAAAACAACTTTTATAGGTTCATTCTTAGGAAATCGATTTGAGGATATTTAAAGTTGCTCATGTACGAAATGGAATCCTTCTCACCTTATCTCCCCTTGTCCAGTTGGGGTGCGTGATTCATTTAACAAAACAGCACTATTAATTTCAGGCTCCTCGTACTCTTATGGGCAGGGAGACCTGCCTTACTGAGCCCCCATTAAAGGGCAGACAGAACCTTTATTAAATATTTATTAGTGGACCTCAAATCTCAATGCTTGCCTTTCTACCTGGTGACACCACTTCCGGTTTGTATTCCCACTTGGTATCCCAGGATCTTATCCATTGAAATTTTGTGCGATAAGTTCCTTGGAAGCACATTGGGCTAAACCTGCCAATTATATAGTTGAGGAGGCTGAAGACCCTAGAAAAGGACCCTCTTCTTTCAGTAAACACCAAAACATGATGCTTGACCCTTTGTGGTATACAAAAATACATGGGTCAATGTCCTTGTCATCAGTAATTGTTACTTATGAGAAGTGTAGGAATAATTGTAATATGTGATTGTAATATATGATGTGATGAGAACTGTAAATGTGTTGGGTGCAGTGGCTCACACTTGTAATCCCAGCACTTTGGGAGGTCAAGGCGGGCGCATCAGGAGATTGAGACCATCCTGGCTAACATGGTGAAACCCCATCTCTACTAAAAATACAAAAATACTAGCCAGGCGTGGTGGCAGGCACCTGTAGTCCCAGCTACTTGGGAGAATGAGGTAGGAGAATCGCTTATACCCAGGAGGTGGAGGTTGCAGTGAGCTGAGATTGCACCACTGCACTCCAGCCTGGGAGACAGAGTGATACTATATCTCCAAAAAAAAAAAAAAAAAAAAAAAAAAAAAAAAAAAAAAAGAGCTGTAAATGAAGGAAAAATACAAAATGCATTTCGTATTTAGGTAGAAATTAGCACATTTTGAGGGGGCAGGGTAGCAGGAGAAGCAACCTGGTAATTATTATTTATTTCCCATTTTTTTCTTTTAACTTTTATTTCAGGTTTGGGGTGCATGTGCAGGTTTATTATGTAGGTAAACTGATGTCACAAAGGTTTAGTGTACAGATTATTTCATCATCCAGGTACTAAGCATAGTACCCAGTAGGCTTTTAAAAAAACTTCTCCCTCCTCCCAACTGCTACCCTCAAGTAGGCCCGAGTGCCTGTTGTTCCCCTCTTTGTGTCCACGTTTCCATGTGTTCTCATTATTTAGCTCCCACTTATAATAAGTAAGAACATGTGGTATTTGGTTTTCTGTTTCTGTGTTAGTTTACCAGGGATAATGGTCTCCAGCTCCATCTATGTTTCTCCAAATGACATGCTCTTATTCTTTTTTATGGCTGCATAGTATTCCACAATATATATGTACTACATTTTCTTTATCCAGTCTAATGCTGATGGGCATTTACGCAACCTGGTAATTACTATGATGTACTTGGCATTTAAGGGCAATTGAGTGAATCTTGGGATTTTTGCCCTCTGCAGATGGGAGTTACAAGAAAATCTACTATATTGAGAAATCCTCTGGCATGGAAAGGAAATACTAGGAAGTTCAGTTTGGTCAGAGAGTAGACCAAAGTAAGAAAAGAATAATAAATAAGGTTGGAGAAATGGATTGGGACAAGATTACAGGTGAAAAAGGATGGCCAAGACATATTGAGCAGGAGCCAGATTTCAGGGGGCTAAGCAGCGAGTGGTTGATGAGAATACGGAGACAGACAATGAAAAATCCTTAGGAGTCATTTGCTAATAGAGAAAAATAAAGATTAGTAGGTAGTTTGTGGGGGGAAACAATGTCTGCAGGGAATGAGCATAGGTAGAGAGGAAAGTTGCAATGAAACTAGTTGCAATGAAAGCCAGGATTTTCCGATGGCTGGAACCCTAGTGAGGGCGCAGGCTCTGCTCCTGAATGCATCGGTATGGCCAGCATTTCCCAGAATCTAAAAACCCACAGGTGCTATTTCATCTCTCATGTCATCACTAAGAATCTTGAATTTAGAAATCTAGAGCTGAGTAGAACATTATAGTGCTGAGAATTGCCCCCAGATGTGTGGGACACTTGGATGATGTACAGACTGCTAAACTGCACACCAGGGTGGGCTCACAGCTCTGTACTCATGCGTCATCTGGGGACACTGAGGCTGTGCAGTGTCATGATGGGAGGCATTCACAAGGATCTGCAAAATATAGCGAATAGCCATTTGGATTACCCTGACTCTGCAGATCACATCAAAGGAGATTAAGTTGAAGTGCTGCCCTCTTTAGTGAAGCACTTGGCAAACGTCTCAATTCTTTTAGAGATGATTTTGAGTTTTGGAGAATTAAGTCTTTTCTTTCCCCCCAAGCATATTTCTCCCAGTTTTCAAAAGGTTGGTTACTTGTAGGAAATTTAATCCACATGTTTATGATTCACTTCGACTCCACTCCTTTCAAATTTATCTTTGGAGCATGAGTTGGTACTCGAGAAGCCTTTTAAAGTTCAGGACTTTTTAGAACTGGAGAGTTACTGTGCTGGATGTGTCTTGAAAACACATATCAAACATTTTCGTAAAATCAAAACTCAGAGTTTGGAGGGTGGTCTGAATGTCCCAAACTCCCAACTCTCAGCAATGTATTTCCAACAGCTGATCTGTAGACAAAGGACAGTGTAAGCGTGCAAAGAGCTGCTTCACTGAGTGGTAAAGGAAGGGTATCTGTGTTTACAGGAGTGCCATCCCAGTCTCTTAAAATATTCCCAGAAAGAGCAGGCCTGGGAAGCATCATGACATTCGTGTCCTTCCTGGTAGGCAGTCTTGCTTTTTATTATAGTTTCTTCTGCCTAGATCCTTGGGCCAGCAGAACAATTCCAGATCACCTCATGTCTAGTTCACCCTCTTCATTTTATAGGTGAAACTCAAAAAGGTTCAATGTCTTGCTCAAGGTTTCACACACTTCACTGTTAGAATCTCTTCAACTTTCCACCACGTCCATTTCATGCCAATGAGAAGCAGCTGTGGTAAGAGTCGAGGTCATTTCACTGGGACTAGGGGTGGAGTGCGGGCAAAGTGCTGGAGGCAGTTTTTGGTGAGTGGAGAGAAATTGAGCACTTCTTTCCACCTGCTCTGCCCTCTTTGAGTTTCTTTCTCTTTCAGATTATCTGTTAGCTTTGGGTCACTTCTCCCCTTTGGGAGATGGGGTTTCTGCAAAAGGATACTGATGGAATGGGTTCTTAAAGTCTGACATCCAAAGAGGTGTCACTTGGGAAGGGTGGAGTACTCCGTTGTGAAGTCCTGTTTCTGCAATCTTATTTAAGGGATACTGGGATCCAGCTGATTGCTCTGTAAACAAATGCCTTCTCTGCTCAAATGGATACTTATTTCCTGTTCCAGAACACTAATGCTTATTTGATGAGTCAATGGGTGACCATTCTAAGTATGTTGGATCCACTCAGTCGCTGCAGGGGAAATCTATTGACCTTGGATACACACTTTGGCCCAGAACGGCTACACTTGGTTATTTAATTTAGTTGTAAAAATGTGGGAAATAGATGCATATCAGCAAAGGTCTTGGTCTTTGTTCAGCAAGGAAACTAGTGAAATTTATGAAGGGTTTTTATCAGACTGAGGTCAATGGAATATATTCACACACATGCCATTTAAAATAGCATTTATTTGTTTTATAAATGATTATAAAAGTACTATATGTTCATTGTGGAAAACTTGAAAAATGCCAAAAGTATAAAGAAGAAAAAATAAACAAATCACTTATAATTTCACTACTTAGAGATAACTAATGTTAACATTGACATTGGAGAGTTTCCTGATTTTTTTTGTAGTGGATTTACAGATTTTTAATATTTTTTTTTTTTTACAAAACATACATTTTTCATAGGTTATAAACTGTTTTTTTATTTTTTTATTTTATTTTATTTTTAGTTGTAAAGATCAAAAAGAGAAAAAGATGTTTCATAAGCCTCTAAGACCAATAGCCATTGTCTTACTGGGTCTCCAGGACTCGTATGAGATCCAACACATTTTGGACCCTTCGCAGGGCCTGAAGCACTTGAATTCATAGATTTTTTTTCTCTAAAGCACCCGCTATTAATGCAACTCACTTATTTGGCCTAAGTTGCTTTCCTTTCTGTCTCTTACTTCTCCTCCCACCACCACTTACTGACCTCCATTTTCCTCTACCTAGTAGCTTCTTCTCACATCATAACTTCTCATTTCTTATATTTTTGGTTTGCTGTGACTCACACACAGCCCCGTTCTACCTCACGGCCTCTCTTTCCACATACCATTTGTGTGACATTTTCCAGTTCAAGCGATTCAGAGAGAGAATCTGATTTATTCAGCTAACGACTCTTTTTCTCTGTTTGAGTACATCTTGCACACAGGCTCGGCCATAAGTTGCTGGCCAGTTAGGACAATTACTTCTCTAACCCATTTAGGTATGGGCAGATGATGAGGAAGTTCAGCTAACATTTAGCAAATTATACAGAAGACAGTAAAAATTTATCCCAAATCCTGCCACTCAGTAGTGACTACTGCTAATATTTTTGTGAGTTTTTTCTTTCAGTCTTTTTTTTTTTTTTTTGAGACGGTGTTTTGCTCTTGTCGCCCGGGCTGGAGTGCAATCGTGCAATCTCGGCTCAATGCAACCTCCACCTGCCGGGTTCAACCAGTTCTCCTGCCTCCTACTCAGTCTCCCGAGTAGCTGGGATTACAGGCAACTGCCACCATGCGTGGCTTATTTTTGTATTTGTAGTAGAGATGGGTTTTCACCATGTTTTTCAGGCTGGTCTCGAACTCCTGACCTCAGGTGATCCACCTGCCTCAGCCTCCCAAAGTGCTGGGATTACAGGCATGAGCCTCCACGCCCAGCCAGTCATTTTTAATGTAATTATGTATGTGTCTATATGTGTATGCATGTGTGAGTATATGTTTTAAAACTTGATTACATTCTGTTTTTTAGCTGAACATTATAGCTTAAAATATTTTCTTATACTTTTAGCTTTTTTTCCAAAACCTGATTTGTAGTGGTGTACAATAGTCAATTTTCTGGGCATAGCAATACTCTATTTCACAGTTTCAGTATTACTAGGTACTTTCTGGTGTCTGCCGTGGGAAGAGCCTGCATCCTATGTCATATAATGGCAACATTTCCTAACATTGGAAAAGGTGTTCTATTTCTAGGTGGCCAAAAAATGCCAAATATCTATGATATGGTCTCAGGTGGACAATGTAGTTTTATGATAATGAGGACACATATTCTGTCTTTTTTTTTTCAAAAATTTTTCTAGACCATATGAAATCTATTTTGCCATATAGCGTCAGGAAGTAATTTAACTTTAAACATTTTTTTTTTTCTTACAAGTTTTATTGTCCTAGAACCATTTATTCACTTAACCATTGTCTCTCAGTTGATTTGGAATATCGTCGGATTATTTCCTTGATTCTCAGATGTAAATGACTGTGAGATTCACCCCAACTTAGAAATCACAGCAAGTTGAAATTCTTTTTTTTTCTTTTGAGAGACAGAGTCTCCCTTTGTCGCCCAGGCTGGAGTGCAATGGCACGATCTTGGCGCACTGCAACCTCCACCTCCCGGGTTTGAGCAATTCTGCTGCCTCAGGCTCCTGAGTAGCTGGGATTACAGGCGTCCGCCACCATGCCCAGCTAATTTTTGTATTTTTAGCAGAGATGGGGTTTCATCATGTTGGCCAGGCTGGTATTGAACTCCTGACCTCAGGTAATCCACCTGCCTCGGCCTCCCAAAGTGCAGGGATTACAGGTGTGAGCCACCACGCCAGCCGAAATTCTTGAGTCACATCCTGATATCAGAAATATTAAAATGAAGGCAATGTGGTACTAACTTGTCATACCAATCTGGGTGTTTCTGGGCTTTCTAGTCTCTTGCATCGACCTATTTTGAAGCATATTATTTATCTGCTTGTAATATTTATATTATGTTTGTTTGTATATTTACTCTCATTTATTCCTCTACCCCATTCCCATTCTCTTTCTTTCCACCGCCCATAAGCAATTATTCTAACATTTTAAATATGCATTTGTTTATTTGGCTCTATCATTTTGAGTGTGTATTATCGTGTGACCTGTATTGTTAATTTTTTCTGTTGTAGATCTCATTCTGTTGTCACTTTTTAAACTACATCGTATGTGTCTAAGAGCCATGGTGTTGCTGTTTCTGATAGCTGGGTAGCATTCTGGTGTGTTCACAGATCTCATCTCTTCAGGGTTTGTATCATGTTATTGACAGGTTCACTAAATAAATTTTTGTTTTTTAAGATGTTGGCAAACTTTAACATGTACAGAATACATGTTCCTTGAAAGTTTGAAAATTTAATCTGTAAAATAATTTTCCTCTGGTGCCATTTGGGGAATAGTTGTTAAAATACACACACACACACACACACACACACACACCCACCCCATCCCATCATCCTTTCTGTCATTTTTGATTTATTCAAGTTTTTTCTCTTATAGGGAAATTTTTAAGAATTAATCTTTTTGAGAGCATATACTTTTCAAATATAGTAGCCTATAGTTACTAACAATATTTTCTTATAAATTCAGTGTAATCTCTTTTTTTGATTGTGGTTACATTGTTTGTTTATATTCCTAATGCTTCATATTTGTATTTTTGCACTGGCTTTTTAAAAAGTAACTTCTACTTTTTTCTGATATAAAAGTAATATATGCTTGTTTAATAAGGGGTCTTTAGCCATTCTCTATGTGTGCAATTAACCTTGTCTAGAACTTGTTCTATTATATAATTTTTATTAAAAAAAGTTTTTAAATCAATTTAAATGCTTTTTAGTTTTATGAAATACATTTTAAAAATAATTTTATCTTTGTCTATTTCCCTACCTGCATTTTTTAGATTTAGTTTTTGTTCTATTTTAGCTGATTGAATTGGATACTTCATTCTCATAGTTTCTGTCTTTCTTGTTTAAAAATCTCAGTGCTATTAATTTTCCTCAGTATATCTTTGGCCATAGCCCCTACATTTTACATGTTCTGTTCTTCTTTGTCATAATTTTTTAAATAAGCTGTACTTGTAGTTTTTATTTCTTCTTTGTCTCAAGAGTTATTTAAGAGCATTTGACATTTCTAGTGTTTTTAAAAAATTCTTCTGTTATGAATTTCTGGGTTTATTACATTGTGGTTAGAGAATGTGAGAATGCAGTCTGCATTGTTTCTACTTTTTGGAAAATAGTAAGATTTTCTTTGTGGCTTAATATATGAACAAATTTTGTTAATGTTCCATGGCACTTGAAAAGAATATGTGTTTTCTGAGTATATCGGAAGTTTGATATATATCTATTAAATCAAACATATTAATGTGTTATTCAAATTCTCTATATCTTTTTCTCTTCCTGCATACATGTGTATGTATGTTTGGTCTATTTGAACTGGAAAAGCCTGAAGATGTTATATGAATGGCTCCCCCCGCAACTATAGTTTTGTCAATTTCTTCATGTGTTGCCAAGTTTTTTGCTGTCTCTGCTTCATTGGTGGAATTGATGAAACATCTCCCTACATTTCATTAGTTGTGCTCTCTAAAATGTTGAAAGGACAGGCACATCAGGAAGCAAAACATGTCTGTATTTTACTTAGTCTGGTTTGATTGGTGTTGTAGGGGAAATTTTGGCCCTATTCTAACATTAATTCAACCTTGGTTATCATTGGTAGGTGAGTTTCCATTTTTCTGTATCTTTGTATCTTCCTTTATATATTCCTCAATATGTATTTATGGAAGACTTCTTCCATCTATTTCCATTGAACACTGACTATATATTTATTGGAAACCATTTTAAATTTTGTGTGCCTCTCCCAGTGAGAGGATTATTCGTTCTCACCTCAAAGAAATCTGGTTCTGCCATGTGACTTGCTTTGGCCAATAGACTGTGATCAGAAGTGACGTATGCCACATCGAAGTGCCCTGCTTTCAGCATCATTACATAGTTTGTCACTGTCCTTCTCTCTGCTTTAGGAAAAGCATGTCCAAATAGGGGCCATTCTCTCATCCTGGTCCCTGAATGAAAACAATCCAGTGTGTCAGCCATAACCCAGAGAGAACTGACTAGTATGGACATGCACTGTGTCCCGGGTTCTGTTTTAGGCATTGCAGATCTAATCAGAATGGAAACCAGCATGGCCCCTGTTCGCCTAACACTTACGGAAAGTTGGAAAAGTCTGTATGACATGCTACTAGCCACTATTTTTATAGACCTCAGTCATATTGGATAGTTTTCTTTATATGGATTTTATATACTTCCTATTTGGCATTTCCAAAATATTTTTTGTTATTGTGAATATAATCTTTTTCGCCATGTTATTTAGGAACTCGTAGCTGCTGTATGAGAAATCTATAGATTTGTGTTTTTACTTATATTATCTGGACACTTTATTAAGGTCTCTTAATTATATAGTTATTTACTAGATATTCCAAGTATATAATCATATTTCAAATCAATTAGCAATTTGCTTTTTCTTTGCAATGATTATAAACCAAATTCTGTTTTATATCTCATTTAATTGGACAGATTTTCATCAAAGTGTTAAATAATAATAGTAATAGTATTTTCCCACAATAGGAAAGTGGCCAGTGTTTGACTCTTGAATGTGACTTATTTGTTTAAGACAAATCATCTTTGCCATGTTGAGAAGATCATTTTTTGTTTCCAGTTTTCTCTGAGTTCTTATTCTGAATATGTGTAGCATTTTAACAAATGCCTTTTTAGTGTCTATTGAGATTTTTGCATGCCTATCTGTATTTTGTTAATAGATTTCCCAATATTAAAATACATCAGCATTCCTTGGATAAATCTAGTTATTATGGTGTATGGTTTTTTTAGTATACAATTTTGTTCAGTTGTCTTATATTTTATTTAGCGCTTAAAACTTTGTGTTTATGATTGGCTTTTTCTATAGTTTTTTTTTTGTGTGGGTGCTATCTTTGTGAGATTTTGGTATTAAGATTATACTTACTTGTAGGAGAGACTTTACATTTTATTTTATTTTATTTTTCACTATTCAGGAACAGTTTATATTGCATGGGGATTATCTGTTCCTTGAAAGTTTGAACCGACTTGATAATAAAACTGTCTGGGTGTACGTCTCTTTAGGAGTAATACTTTAGTAATTTCCTCGGTTTCTTTGATGGTTTTATTTTTCAGATATGTATTGCTTTAGTCAGCTCTGTGGTGGCTCCTTGGACTAGGAGTTGGTTCAGATCTGAGCCTATTGTCTGATGGAAGATTACATCACCTGATCAGACTAGATGTTTAACAGAATTCAGCCTCTTGCATCAAAGTCTTTACCTTGAGTGAAAATTTCATGTTAAGCACTTGTTAAATTGCCTAAAGGACAGAGCTGAGACTTCAAGTTGCATGTCTGTTTTTGTTTCTCCCCATTAGCCCATATTTTTATGTGCACTAGAATTTGATTTGAGGTGTGCTTTCACTGTAACAGATATCAAGAAATCAAACTGGCTGGGGTACAGCACACCTAGATTCCTCCTAGCTTTCTAATTATTGGAACTTACTGGATATTCACGAAATAAACTGGAAATTATGAGCAACCCAATTGGTTTGGGTTGGTGTGTTCTCAACAGTCCTTTTGCTGTATATGAGTGGAGTTGGCAAAGGAGTATTCTGGCTTCCTTGAAAACATTCTCTGCACAGTGAAGAGTTACCATTGGTACTAACCTTAAGGACCTAAGTGAATTGTTTTCTTGGAGCTGCCATAGCAAAGTACCACACACAGGGTGACTTAAAACGACAGAAATTCATTGTCTCACAGTTCTGGAGGCCAGAAGTCCGAGACGAGATCAAGATGTTGGCAGAGCTGGTCCCTGCAGCGGGCTGTGAGGGAGAATCTGCTCCAGGCCTCTTTCCTAGCACCTGGTTGTTCTGATGCAGATCTTCGGTGTTTCTTGGTTGTCGATATATTGCTTCATATTCACATGCTTCTCCCTTCCTCCTGCATCCCTTCACATCATCTTCCCTCTGTACACATCTGTCTCAGTGTCCAAATTTTCCCTTTTATAAGGACAACAGTCTTATTGAATTAGGGTCCACCGTAATGACTTCATTTTAACTTGGTGACTTCTGTTAATGCCCGATCTCCAGATAAGTTCACAATCTGAGGTTCTAGGGGTTGCGACTTTCACTTATCTTTTTTCAGGGAATGCATTTCAGCCCATAGTTGTGAGTAGGGCTGCCGAGAGAAAGTAAGTCAGAAGGGCTTTCCTTCTGTTGCTTGAACTGATGGCATCCTCTGTTCATGCAATGAACTTGCGTGGGCAGACCATCAGCTGTCTTTCTTTTCTTTTCTTTTTTTTTTTTTTTTTTTTGAGATGGACTTTCACTCTGTTGCCAGGCTGGAGTGCAGTGGTGCAATCTTGGCTCACTGCAACCTCCGCCTCCCGGGTTCAAGCAATTCTTCTGCCTCAGCCTCACTAGTAGCTGGGACTACAGGTGCACGCCACCACTCCCAGCTAAATGTTTTTGTATTTTTATCAGTGATGGGGTTTCACCATCTTGGTCAGGTTGGTCTCGATCTCTTGACTTTGTGATCCACCCACCTCAGCCTCCCAAAGTGCTGGGATTACAGGCATGAGCCACCGCGCCCGGCCCATCAACTGTCTTTCTTACCCACTCTACCAGCCATTTCAGTAGATAGTCCTTTCAAAATCTATTAACGGACGGTTCCAACATTCCCAATGTTAACTTTCCAGGAAATCTTCAGCTTTGGGATTTTCTTTGTCTTTAACAGTGTTTTACTGGGAGGAGGAGAAGGGCCATAGCAGGCCCTGCCAGCTAGGAGTCAGTTAAACCACAAGTTATTCTTTCTCCTGGCTCTATTTTCCTGCCTTTTATTTTTTCCCTGTCCAAGGATCAGCAGGTTGCCTCTCCCAGGCCACACCTCTGAGAGCATCCTTGCACTGGGGTGCTCTGCTGATTGTGGCAGAGCTCGAATCTAGGAAGGCATCATTCACATGGACTGCAAAGGCAAGGGCTTGTGTGGGAGACCATTTGTGGGTTTGGAGCTGCTCTTCACACTTGGGATATCATACTGATGGTCTCTGCGCAACCTCTGCAGGGATCCCCAGCTGTCTTTATTGCTCACAACTTTATTATCTTCTGAAGGCTTGAAGCTTATAAAATAGCTGTTTTGGCCAAAGCTGTACAATAAAGAATCATATTTGACTCTCACATTTCGCCTCCTCTCTTGCTAGCTAAATAATGTGACATTTCGAATTTGGAATCTTCAAGTTTAGCTTACATTTTTGGCTTTTACTAATTTTATCAAGGTCTTGCTGGGATGTTTGTCAGTTTCCAAAGTGCTTTGATATGATCTCATCTTATTCTTGCAATAAGTTGCTTTTTCTGCTCATTTTTCATGGCAATAACTCACAGAAGTTACTGGAGGCACGGGGGCGACTTGGCCGAAGTCACACAGATAGCAGTAGAGCCAGGACTCCAACTCAGGTCTGCTGACACTCAGCCCGGCTGCTTTCCATGAGGTCATCCCGCTCTCCTACTACCTCATGGTAAAGCCAAGTCTCAGCTCGCACTCAAGATCCCGAAATACCACCGCCTCCTCCCCAGAGCCTTCCCAGATTAAGCTAATAACTGACAGCTTTCCATTATATTGCTCAGTCTATCTAGAACAGGGGCTGACAAACCACTGGCTCCTTGCCCTGATGTTGCTGGTCTACAAATGTTTTTTACATCTTAAAATGTCCATTAAAAAAAAAAAGAATAAAAATATTGTGGCAGAGACATAAGTGGCCCTCAAAGCATTATGACTATTTACTATCTGACCCTTTACAGAAAAGGGTTGTCAGCCCCTGGGTTAGATAAATGTACCTCCCTTTATCTGCTTTTAAATGTCACCTACTCTCTGCTATGGAATGAATAGTCATCAAAATTCTTGTGTTAAAACTTAATACCCATTGTGGTGTAAGAGGTGGGTCCATTTGGGAAGTGATTGAGTCATGAAGGCAGAGCCATTAATATGGATGGACTAGTGCCATATTAAAGGGCAGGAGGGAATTATTATAGCTTAGGCCTTTCACAAAGTGAGGACATGGCAACAAGGCACCATCTTGAAAGCAGAGCACAGCCCTCCCAAGACACCAAACGTGCCAGCGCCTTGAACTTGGACTTCCCGGCCTCCAGAATTGTGAAAAAATAAATGTCTGTTGTTTACAAGTCACCCAGTCTCAGGTATTTCATTATAGCAGCCTAAATATAGGAAGACACTGCCTGCTTATATTTCTTAAACCAATTTTTGTGTTCTATTTATTTATGTACTGTGAACTGAGGATTGTTGCTTTGGAATGTTCAAAGTTCCTGCTTCCTCTCCCCTGATATTTTTCTTCCCCCCTCTATCAAACTCTGAGGGATAGACAGATACAACATGAAATAGACCATCCTTTACAGCTTGTTTGGAAAGGGAGGCAGGGAGGACCTTGGTGTCAAAGATGTGTTGGATCCTGCTAGATGTCTATGAGTAGTATATACAGGAAGAATACATGTGCATATCAAAGGAGAGGAAATGCTTGAGGACTGGAACGTAAACTCCACGGGAATGTTTTTTTTTTTTTGCTCACTGCTATCCCTAGTGTTCAGCACAAGTGCCTGAAAAAGATTTGTTGACCAATGAATGAGGCCTGAATTACCAGAGGAAGATACCGGGTGGGAAACTGGACTTCTACTAAGATGTGAAGAAAGGGTAAGACTTGAATAAATAAATGAAAGTGAAGGTTGTCTTTTGGGCACATTATAAGAAGATATAGCCCAGCGTACATCTTCTTTACAGATTCTTTACCACTGAAATGAATGAACAGTTGGTGTATTTAATTATTGATTCAGCAGGAAATGGCAGGCCCCCTGAGTGGAGGGACCTTGGCTTTTTCACCATGTATGCCCACTTCTTAGCAAAGTGTCTGTCATTTAACAGGGACTTGGTGACTCTCTGTTAAAAGGAATAATGACTTATAAGACTATGACAGCTGATTAGAGCCTTAGAGTGGGGAATCTTCCATGCCAGGCCAATCACCTTGAAATTGATCCTTTCTATAGTCCAGGGGTCCACAAACTAGAACCCATAGGCCCAATCCACACATTTGTTTACCTATTGTCCACGGATGCACTTTCACTGCAGGTGCAGAATTGAGCAACTGAGACAGAGATGACATGTGGCCCCTTGGCCTACAAAGATTAAAATACTTGCTGTCTGCCCCCGGACAGGTAACATTCACCAACCTGTGCTGAACTTTGGAGAATGGCACAGGAAGTCTGATGCTTTCATGAGGTTGGTGCTGGGTTCTCATGGTTGGCAGGCTGAAATTGTACAGCGCAGAAATCTACTAATGCCCTCAGGTCCAACTCCCTCATCTCTCCTTCGATCCAGAGACTTCTTGGGGATTCCAGTCTTGGCCTACAGTTCTCATGGTCCTGTTCAGGGAGGCCTTTGATTCTGAGGAAACATGGTGAGCTTTACTGGTGTCTAGATGACTCCCTCACATCCTGCACATTTGCTAAGTTTATAATTTATAATGAGAGGTATCCAGCAAATCATTTCCTTGGTAATTCCCCAGCCTTCTCTATTGCTCATAACTCTCTTAGCTTCGAAGGTTAGCACTTTATAAAATGGGATGCTTTGGCCAAAGGTGCATAACAAAGAATTGCACTAGCCTGTCTGTTTCCTCCCCTTCTCAAGGTAGTTGAGGAACATGGCATTTTGAAATTTGAATCTTCATGTTTAGCATATATTTGTACCTTTCCTTTTCTTTTCTTTTCATTTCTTTTTTGAGATGGAATCTCGTTCTGTTGCCCAGGCTGGAGTGCAGTGGTGTTATCTCAGCTGACTGCAGCCTTCGCCTCCCGGGTTCAAGTGATTCTCCTGCCTCAGCCTCCGGAGTAGCTGGGACTACAGGCACCTGCCACCATGCCTGGCTAATTTTTTGTATTTTTAGTAGAGACGGGGTTTCACCGTGTTAGCCAGGATGGTCTCTATCTCCTGACCTTGTGATCTACCCATCTCGGTCTCTCAAAAGTGCTGGGATTACAGGCATGAGCCACCATGCCCGGCCAGTCATTTTTAATGTAATTATATATGTGCCTATATGTGTATGACTCCAAAAGTGCTGGGATTACAGGCGTGAGCCACTGTGCCCGGCCCTCCAATTTGATTAATAAATTATCACCCAGGCAGCATCTTAGGCAATTTTCTGGTTGTCCATTAGACACTCTTTAAGCTCAGAATTTTAGGCCATAAAGTATAGTTCAAAAGATGCTATAAAGAGTTAAGAGAGTTTCCAAAGAAAGTTGGGTAGACCGTGAGAAACTATCTAGCCCAGGTATGCAACGTTTGTATGACTTCTGCTCAGCTGTGCCTGGTACTCTATAAATATGCCGTATTTATCTTCTTCATATTTTCATTATTTAATGTTCTTCTTTAAATATATGAGTAACTTTTGGGACTCCTATATTGCCCAGTTACAGCTCTTTAAGTTTTTATGTTCCAATATAACTTGAAATGATTTCAGGGCCTTTCGTAATCAATAGTGTTATCAAATTCGGGGGACAATATACCAAAAATGTGTGAATTACCCAATAGGCCAAGTATTGAAGCAAGGGATTCCATGGGACAGCAGTTACTAGCCCGTCAGGAGGCAAAAGCCATTGTAACTTTCCTTATTTTTAGGGAATCCTGAGTCTCATCTTCCCTCATGCCTGTCCTACTAGAATTCTATGGTTTATATCATAATCTTCCTCAGTACATGGGCCTTTTTGCTCAAATTTCTAAAATTTGAAAACAGTGTGCATAGGACTATGTTTTAAATGTGAAGATTTTGATTTGAGTGGCCATGGGTAATCGGGTATTTTTGTTGGGCAGGATCCAAGACCCAGACACCTCTAGGCAAGGGGGTCCATCCCATTCCCCAACCTTCTGATCTGAACTGGGCTGGGACGTGGAGCTACTTGGACTCATTTGCATAGTGACTGAGGGTTCTACTTGGGGATCTATGGGCTGGAGATGAACCCTCAGGAGATGAACCTGAGTTTTATGGTTATAAAAGCATTTGGTAGATTGATGTAGGCTCAGAATGAGACCAGATTACAGGAAAGAAAACACCAGAGGCTCTGAAAGGGAACAAACCCTAAGGCAAGAGAGAATCTGAAACTTGAAATGAAAGGTTCAGCAGCAGAAGGACGCTGCTGGTTCTGGGCATAACTTATAACTGAGACTAAAACTCTCTGTTTCTGTTTCAAGCAACTAGAATCTTCTGCATCTTTGGGATTAGTAGAGCATTCAGGTTTGGAGAAAGTGACTTAAACATAAAATAAAATTCTACCTGAATGGCCCAATATTTGTGTGACCTTGCTGTGTCTTTAACATAAAACAGAGCAATGCAATTTATTTCATGAAAATACAAAGTCTAGCTAGGTTGAGTTGTAGACAATTCTATTCAGAGGCGCAACACGCATTGTACTTGATCATGTTTTCCTGTTAAGTCCTCACCGCCTTCTCCTTCAGTGGCTGGAAAAGAAGCCATATTTTACTTTCCCTTTTTGGATGGTTACTCTTTTTCCTCTCATGCTTCCCTGCCTCTTATTAGTCTCCTGCAGCAAGATAATCTGGTAATTTAAATAAACGAATAAATGTATATGTTTTATATTTTTCTCTAGACATATATAATTAAAAAAAGATTAATATATAAAATATATATACTATATAAAAACATATATGTATATACTAATAAACATACACATACACATATATATTAAGGGGTTGATTTTTAAAAATTGGGATACCATTAAACACACTTTTCTGCATCTTGATTTTTTCACTCAATTATGCCTAAATGAAAATCCTGAGTCAACACAATCAATCTAATTTGTTTTCTGTGGTTGTGTGATATATTCCATGGTGTAGCTGGATTACAGTATATGAAGTTGCTTTTTAATGGAGTTGCATACACATTTTTCAATTTCTTTCCTCAGATATTGCTACAATAAACATTCATCTTACTAAACGAATAAATCAGTTTCCAGCTTGGGGTTGAAGAGTAGGGGAAGGTGTAGACTCTAGAGAATGTAGAGATGTAGACTCTAGAGAAATTCTGGGAATAATATCTCCTTAAGTTGGTTAAATTAAACTAAGTCTAAATAAGCCAGAAATTAAAGTTCCCTGTTCAAATTCTTACAATCTGATTTATACTTACCATTAAGAAACTATAGTCATTCCTTTGTTTATTTTTCCTTTTGTCCATCTATCCATCCATCCATCCACTCAATTATCCATTCATCTATTCAAACATGAGCTGAATATCTGCTATGACCTAACACTGTTTTACGGGTAATGGAAGATATAAAAGTTATATATGCTTACAATATAGTTGGGAAGCAAGCCATATCTATAGGAATAGCTGTTTAATTAGCAGTGGCTGTCAAAGGTTAGACTGAGATTCAAGACAGTGACCAGAGTCCTTACTCTGCCTTTGCTTTCTTCTTGTTCATTCCGGGACTGTGAAGAAGTCAGTTTACCATTCTAGGCCTCAGTTTTCTCATCCGCAAAATGGCAGAGTGGGCCTAGATCATAACTGAAGCATCCGGGGACCTGCAAGCCAAGCCCACCCCATAGCCGTCTTGTCTGGCCTGTCACAGTTGAAAAAACAACAACAACAACAACAAAACCCAACATTTAAAAAGCAGTAAATTTCTTATAAAAGTATAGATTTTTGGCTTCTTTCAAAAAACAATGGGAAGATTTATCAACACAGTATCTACATGCCAGTCCCACGAAGCAAAGATTGGCTAAAGCTGGGACATGTTTGCCCATTTCAAACAAGAAACTCATTCTCCATTTCACCACAGTCCCTACCATGCCCTAAAGTTGCCCTCCCATGTGAGCTGTCAGTGGTCAGTGACCCCTGGGCTAGCAATGGCTGATTCTTCTTTGCTAGAAAAATACATTGCTTGCATCTATGTCAAAAGTAGCAATACGAAAGATCTACTGAGAAGCCTTCACACTTCAAGAAAAATGGGACAGATTATACAGAGAGAGAGACAAAGTGAGAAATACTCCTTCATGTTTCAAACTGGAACAGAAACTGTTGAAAACCACACCTGGAAGTCCCAAGACCTGGGTCGGGCTGGGCAGGCTGGCTTTTGCTGAGTGGCAACCCGCCCCTCCCCGACCACTGCAAGCCCTTGTCACTGCCTGTTAGACACAGCATGTCAAGCTGCACCAGAGGAGAGCCGGTTTGGAGCCAGCTCTGCACAGGAAAAAAAGACAGAAGGAGAGCAGGCTCTGCTATTTAGAGAAATGTCCTTTCTCCTGCAAAGACTGTCTTGGAAGGCTTATGGTCTCTGATTTCTATATGGTTTTTGGCACATCGTTTTAATCAAAAGAAGAAAAGGAAACACCGCAATGCCTTCAAACTCTAAACACAATGAGCTGGCAATGGAGGATGTAGTTAAGTCATTCCAATAATATGCCAGGCTCCGAATAACAACATCTGTTCCTGCAGGGCAGTTAGCAGAGGATTAAAAACAAGAAAGAAACCTTAGATTTTAATGCAAATAGAGGTACTGACTGGCGGCCTGGACCGTCTTTCTATTAGACAGGTCAGAGTTACTGTCAATAGCATGTCTTCGCCTAATTGTAGGCTGCCCGGGGCTAGGTGCAATGGTCAGTGAGTGGGAGAGAAACGACCTCTGACCTCCATAGTTTAAAATCCACGTACAGCAACACTTTGATGCATTACAAAGTGCCATGCACAATTATTATATATCAATATTTTTAAAAAGGGCCACAGCCCGCGGTGGCTCACGCCTGTCATCCCAGCACTTTGGGAGGCCGAGGTGGGCAGATCACGAGGTCAGGAGATCGAGACTATCCTGGCTAACACGGTGAAACCCCGTCTCTACTAAACAAACAAAAAATTAGCCGGGCATGGTGGCGGGCGCCTGTAGTCCCAGCTACTCAGGAGGCTAAGGCAGGAGAATGGCATGAACCCGGGAGGCGCAGCTGACAGTGAGCCCAGATCACGCCACTGCACTCCAGCCTGGGTGACAGAGTGAGACTCCGTCTCAAAAAAAAAAGGCCATGGCCGTCGTGGGAGGGCATCAAACCCTAAAAGATTCCCTTGGCTTCATATAGGAGAGGTTCTGAATTCCCCTGTAATAAGTAGATCCACAAACATTTGCCTTGGGTATCAATGCAGCAGTCAGTTATAAAGCACTCCCTTTCCTGGTAATTTTTCAATTCTTCTGAGTCCTTCCAAGAGAGATCCTCAATTAGGTGTTAATGATTACCGTCTAATTTCCCTCACACCCTAGGGCAAACCTTTCTGCTTCCAAAAAATCTAGGGTTGTAGAAGTGATAAATTTGATACCATAAGATCTTTCCATGACCATTCTCCCAACCCCTTCTGTGCTCCTCTAACTTACACCACGAGTTTAAACTTCCTAGATTCAAACCCAAGGTATGCCAGCATCTTGGCCATTTTGCGTGGTGTTTTTTTGTTTTTGTTTTTTTTTTGAGACAGTCTTGCTGTGTCACCCAGGCTGGAGTGCAGTGCTGTGATCTCGGCTCAGCTCACTGCAACCTCCGCCTCCTGGGTTCAAGCAGTTCTCCTGCCTCAGCCTCCCAAGTAGCTGAGACTACAGGCGCACGCCACTGTGTATGACTAATTTTTTTGTATTTTAACAGAGACGGGGTTTCACCATGTTGCCCGGGCTGGTTGCAAACTCCTGAGCTCAGGCAGTCCGCCCACTTTGGCCTCTCAAAGTGCTGGGATTACAGGTGTGAGCCACGGCACCCGGCCCATTTTGTGTTTTAACCATCATCTCTTCCCAAAACACTTACCGTCTAATATATGTCATTCATCCCTCTATCTGGATCACTTGTGTAACTCCTGCATATTATTTGAGGATCACTAAAAGGTCACCCTCTCCCTAGGACTCAGGCCCCCTTCTCAGACTCAGGTAAGTTCCTCTCCTGTGCCTTCCTTTGGTGCTTGCTGTTTGTGTCTGTGCACGTAATACATGGCAGCATAGAAGGTAAAGTCTTCCACCATCTAACTGTGATAGATACCATTTAAAGATTAATGAAATAGATATAATCATTTGTTCAGCATTGACTGGTTTGTTTGTTTGTGATATTTGCTTTAGGGGCAAGTAATGAAGAACCAGATTTCCTCTCTATACTCAGTGGATAGGGGAGAAAAGCCATGTCCCTGTCATCACAGGATCACAGGTATTCTATTGGCCAGTGCAGCCTGAACCACAACCTATTGAAAATGAATTAATTGACCTAGTAAGTCAGGAAGCTTTGTTAATTTCTTCGGCATCATTAATGCTTCCTTTCCTAGTCTTCAGTTTCTTGTAAAATGAGGGATCCCTAGATCCCTTTTAACTCTGGGATTCTGAATTCTTGAATCACTCTTCCAGTTGTCCTCTACATCTAACATCTGGGCAGGTTTCTGCAAATTTTCCCTACTTATGGTAGAAAGATTTTGCTGCTTCTGTACATGGCTTGGTCAAGGGTCTAAACTCAAACCACTCCGTTTAACATCTAAAATGCCTTTCTTTTCCCGAATAGTGTGTACTTCGATGTTAAGCAAACCTAGGTTTGAATTGTGTCTCTAGTTAACTAGGTGACCTTGGGTGAGTTTCTTAATCTCTCTATGCCTCAGTTTCCTCATTTGCAAAATGGAGATAACCCCACACAAGTCAAGGAGTTGTTGAAATTATCAAATAAGATAAAGCAAATCCTTAGTACGATACTTAGTACATGGGTAGTGCTTACTAAATGTCAGCTTTTTATTAATTATTGTGACCCCTCACTTACCCATTTGATATGAAACAATGGCTTTATTAGTAGTATAATTGTGTCATGTGAAAATATTTTAGCATAAATATTGTGATATGTAAGAGTGAGTTATTTCTATTTGGGGCTATTAATTAGCCTGTGAAATATTCTAATATAAATTAATACTAGATTTGTCAAATTACTGTAAAAAAAGAGGTAGTTTTAGAGTGATGATATTCATGATGTTTAAGCTATATGATTAAGGAGAAGCAGTGCAACAGTGTCCACCAGTCCTGCACAAATCAGGTAGAAGGAACTAACCAACTCTGAATTCTATGCCAGTTCTGCCAATTGTGTAGCACTGGCCCTACACGTATCTATATCAAAGGTGGTCCTGCTGCCTCCTCTGCCTACCTGGGCCTGTGAACACTTCTCCATCCTCTTCCAAGGAAGCTTGTTCTGCAAGGGACTGCTTAGGGGCACCTGAGACTGCCTCTCCCAAGCTATGGACACTTACAGTTTATGCCTGCTTGCTAATCTGACATTTTGTCTGAGACTTGATTAGAACTGGTAGTAAGGTTGCAGGGAATGGAAAGATTACATCACCTTCTCCAACCACCAGACGGTATAACAAGGATCTGTCATTCCTGGATGCCAGATTGGCTTAGGTTGATTGTTTCACAAGTTTCCCCCCTACCTTGCCCAGCACTTGCTAATTCTTTTCTTTTCTAATTCTTTTCTCAACCTTTTCTTTTGGTTCTCACCTTTCTTAAGTATTAGTTGGAAATTTTAGCTTACATGAGTTTTCTTCATTTGCTCGATAAACAGTCAAGTATCATACTGATAACCTTATGTTATTAAAAATAAGAGCTTAATAATTTTTGAAAACCGTACTACAGATATTACAGATGATTTACTGACTTGAAAATTAATGATATTAATATTTACACTATACATTTGTTGGAAATACCAAGATTCCATGTTGCATTTTTAAAAATTCTGTTATAGTAGAAATAACAAGAAGAGATTTTTTCCCCACACCTTGTAAGGATCTGTTTGAATTCATTGTAACTCATAAAGAATTAAATGCGATTTCCTATTTCAAACAGGTAAGCAAATATAGAGTGAGGGATAATGAAAATATAATACGCAACCACTGTACAGTAGTTAAAGTAGAATTTCACAGGACAGTTTCTTGTAAACAAACTACTGAATTTTATGATGACAAGACACAGAATAAAGTATAAATATGGCAAGAAAGAGCCTTCCCAGGACTTGGCTTACTGTTTAAATTCTTTGTAAGTTCAAGGTGAAGTCTTGCCTTTACCGTTATCTATGTAACAAGGCAAAATGGCTCAGTACATTATATTTTCGGAGCTTCATGCCAAAATAGCTCCACCTTTCTCAGTCTTCTGGTATAAATTTGGTGGCCTTTGGCATCAATTTTAACGTTAATTGGTGCTAAGTTAAAGAATTTGTATCCTGTAACTTTACAGTCTATACAGTCTATATTTCTCAGTAACAAAGCGCATTTTACAAAGTAATGTCCAGTTGCAACGTTCCTCCTCCTGCCTACCCCCATCTCCTACTCCAAGTGAGGCTTCCTGAACCTCCCTGGGAGCAGGAGCTGAGACTAGGGCAGTTTTTTCCTCTATGTGTTTATAAACTTTGCATTCTCTTGCCTGTTCTGGAAGTCACAATTTCGAGCACTGCCTGTTTCTGGGTCTTCTCATTTTCATACCCATCCTGCTACTTTTTCATACCCACACTGCTACTTTACCATACCCATACTGCTACTTTCCTCAAGGGAAATAGGAGTGTGTAGAAAGGAGGGCACCAGGATGACTATTTCAAGATTTTCTCCTGCAACACACCTCGTCTCATGTAATCCTTATAACCACAACGGGTGCAGCATATTACGCAGTGTTATCTGCATTTCATAGCTGAAGATGCTGAGGTTCAGAGAAGCTGTATGCCCCACATAACAATGACAATATTCATACTCCAATTTTCTTCCATGTACACATGGCACAGGAGCCAGCAAGCCGGGTCCAGCATGAGCCTCCGTCTTCAGTCTCTGAATCCCATGCGTCTGTATTCCACCTCACTGCAGAAATGAATCAGGGAAGGTGTGATGGTTAATACTGATGTCAGCTTGATTGGATTGAAGGATACAAAGTATTGATCCTGGGTGTGCCTGTAAGGGAGTTGCCAAAGGAGATTAACATTTGATCAGTGGGCTGGGAAAGGCAGACCCGCCCTGAGTATGGGTAGGCACAATCTAATCAGCCGCCAGCACAGCTAGAATATAAAAAGGCAGAAAAATGTGAAAAGAGAGACTGGCCTAGTTTCCCAGCCTACATCTTTCTCTTGTGCTCATGCTTCCTGCCCTCCAACATCGGACTCCAGGTTCTTCAGTTTTGGAACTGGCACTGACTCTCCTTGCTCCTCAGCCTGCAGACGGCTGGGACCTTGTGATCGCATGAGTTAATAACAAACATACATGTATAGATATAGATGTATTTTATATCTATATCTATATCTATATATATCTCATTAGTTCTGTCCCTCTAGAGAACCTGACTAATACAGAAGGGCACACTGTGGAATGGGGATTTTTACCAGGAGCTAGGATCCACCGACCTTCTATGACTGGGGAGCCATGTAAATGCCATTTGGGAAAACATACATCTACTCAGGAGGCTGAGGCAGGAGAATGGCGTGAACCCGGGAGGCAGAGCTTGCAGTGAGCTGAGATCATGCCACTGCACTCCAGCCTGGGCGACAGAGTGAGACTCCATCTCAAAACAAACAAACAAAAAATGTGAACGACGGATACAACAAATCACCAAAAGGACCAGGGAATCGAGACACAGACTCGAAATTTATTTCACGTGAAGCCCAGCAAGCTAATATCATGGTGATTGCTATCAGACTTCAGGGGAGAATGAGTTTTCGGAGGCTCTTTCTTCAAGGCCCCGCCCGTTAGCCTCTCCGTTTTGCAGCCTTCCCCATCCTTCTCTTTCTCCTTATGTTTCTGAAGCCTGCTGTTCTAGCGCCTTTGCCTTTGCTAGTTAGCAAGCCCAGGATTTTGTTTTTTCAAGCGTCTAGTGTTTTTGATCGTCATCACAAACTCTTCCAGGGCTCTGAATACAACGTTTAAAAATAGCCTCCAGGATCCCTGGGGGTTATTAACTTACAGTGTGACAGTTTAGACACCCTGCACCCCTCCCCATGCCTACAATTATTTTTCACGGTTCTATTTTCAAACAATAAATAACTATGTGGTGAGCGTCTTTCCTACAGTATCCTATTCCATGGAGAGGCTGTAGATATGTCTGTCTTTTGGGCAAGCTGGGAAGAAAGTGGGCTGAGGTATTGAGTTGAAAATGAGTTGGCTGTGGTCTTTTTATTTTTTTTATTGTAGTAAAACATATGTAGCATAAAATTGACCATTTTCATCATTTATTATTTTTTTTAATTTTTACTTTTTTTGAGACAGAGTCTCACTCTGTCGCCCAGGCTGGAGTGCAGTGGCGCGATCTCGGCTCACTGCAAGCTCCACCTCTTCGGTTCAAGCCATTCTCCTGCCTCAGCCTCCTGAGTAGCTGGGACTACAGGCGCACGCCACTACCCCCAGCTAATTTTTTTGTATTTTTAGTACAGATGGGGTTTCACCACGTTAGCCAGGATAGGATGGTCTCAATCTCCTGACCTAGTGATCCGCCCGTCTCGGTCTCTCAAACTGCTGGGATTACAGGCGTGAGCCACCGTGCCCGGCCGATTTTCATCATTTTTAAGGGTACAGTTCAGAGGCATGAAGTTCATTCACATTGTCTGGCAACCATCACCACCATCCATCTTCAGATCTCCAGAGTAAGTTGTGTTTTAAGAGGGCCTGGCCCCCTGAGATAGGGGACTGAATTAGGCAAAGTGGGACCGAATTAGTCTGCTCAGGTTGCCATAACAAAATACCACAGACTGTGTGGCTTAAACAATGGCCATTTATTACTCACAGTTCTGGAGGCTGGGAAGTCCAAGATCAAGGTGTGGGCAAGGTAGATTTCATCCTGAGGCTCCTTCTCTTGGCTTGTAGGCTGCACCATCTTGCTGTGTGTCCATATCATCTCCTTTTTTGTGTGCTTGTGAAGAGAGGCAGCAAATTCTCTGGTGTCTCTTCTGATAAGGGCACCAATCCCATCACATGAGGGCCCCACCCTCATAACCTCAACTAACCCTAATTACCTCCCTAAAGTCCCATCTTCAAATACCATCAGATTTGAGAAATTGGAGGATAGGAATTCAACAAATGAATTTTGGGGAGACATAAACATGCAGTCCCTAACAGTGATTTATCTGATGATTATGAAGGACTTATTAGAAACCTCCAGGACTGGCAGAGTCCCAATGATGTTGACAGAAAAACGTTGGATAACTAGGAATGGAGCTGTTCCAGGGGAGAAGAAATAGACCAGCAGGTGTTGGGAAACAGTTGAGAAGAACAGGCAGCCCCTCAGTCCACACTGATCATTCTGAGAGACGTGGAATAAATGAAGCACCCAGCAAATTAAGAGTCAGCCGATGCTCTGTGGGGACACTAAAGTGGCCGTGTGTAGAGTACATCACATTTTAGTGCACAGATGCTGAAAGCTTCTCTGCTGAAAATTGACCCAAGGAAGGAAAAGTATGGAATCAACAACAACAAAAGTATGACTAGGAGTCAAACAGCATGAATTTAAGCATGAGAGTATGCAAGCATGAATTTAAGAAGAAACACAGAACACTTATTATATTTGTAAATTTCCATTTTCTTCTTATGCTTTTTGAAGTTGCTATTATTTAGTATAATAGTATACTCAGATTTAACTATTTTTGGGGCATATATCCACCCAAACATCTTTGTTTATTTATATTTTTGGCAGCTGTTTTCATGCATTACTTTATATTTAATACCTGTACATGCCACGTAATTCCAAAGGTTCAAAAGGGTAGACAGCAAAATATAACTCTCTTTCCCATCCTGACCCTCCAGCCACACACACACAAAAAATCTCTTATTTCCAGCTTCTTATGTGTGCTTTGTGTGTGAGTGTGTACCTGCACGTGCATATGGAAAATTTTTACCCGAATAGCACATGGTGTTACCCAAATATACACATGGTTCTGCACCTTGCTTGTTACCCTGTTATATCTTGGAATTCATTTCGTATCAATACATATACAACTTCTTCATTTTCTGAAACAGCTTTAGAGTATTCCATTGTTTGTATGAACCAGGATTTATTTATTTTTTGGTCGCTTTTATTTGTTTATTGTCTGCCCTCACCAGTTTTCCTCCATGAAAAGAGGAAGGATTTTGTTGTGTTTCCTGCTGTATCTTTAGCAATTATAACAATGCCTGATAAACACATAAATATTTGTACTCTGGAGTGTTGACTGACTACATAATTTCATACCTGAGTAATCTGAATTGCTGGAACAAGGGGAATGTGTAGCTGCCATTGTGTTAGCTATCCATACTGCCCTCCATGGAGGCTGTACCAATGTATTCTATCACCACTAAGGTTGGAGTATATCTGTTTTCCCACACCTCTGCCAATACCTATGGTAACACCCATGCCCACCAACATAGCGTGCTGCCAAGGTTCATTTTTTCCTGTCTGATAGAGGAGAAATGGTATCTTAAGATTTTATATTTCTTTCTTTTTTTTTTTTATTATATTTTAAGTTCTAGGGTACATGTGCATAGTGTGCAGGTTTGTTACATATGTATACTTGTGCCATGTTGGTGTGCTGCACCCATCAACTCGTCAGCACCCATCAACTCGTCATTTACATCAGGTATAACTCCTAATGCAATCCCTCCCCCCCCTCCATAATAGGC
Source organism: Macaca nemestrina (assembly GCF_043159975.1). NCBI lineage: Eukaryota > Metazoa > Chordata > Mammalia > Primates > Cercopithecidae > Macaca > Macaca nemestrina. The sequence continues at coordinate 12,501,615 of NC_092141.1, forward strand.
CCTGGTGTGTGATGTTAGATTTTATATTTCTATATTTATTTATTTTTCTCTATGTTTTTGCATTTTTTTATTATAATTGAGTTGCACATGTTTAAAAGCATTTGTATTTTCTCTTCCATGATTTGCGTGTGTTGTTCATTGAGAAAGGGATTTCTCACTTTGTCTGAGACATGTTTGAACAGTTTTTCCCCAGCATGTCATATCATTTGAGGTTGCATATAGCCCCATTCAGAACTTCTGATGTATATATTTTAGAACTTTTCATTTCGAAGAAGTCAAATTTATCAATATTTTCTTTTGGGGCTTCTTGGCTTTTGGGAGGGGGATGGATGGTCATAATTAGAAAAGTCTTTCTCAGTGTAGGATTATTTTTAAAAATGTTTGCATGTGTTCTTTAGTACTTTTTCTAGTTTGTCAAAATTTAAATCTGTGATCATCTAAATTTATTTTAGTGTTAGGAGTGAGGTAGGGATCTTTTTTTTCTTTCCTTAATTGGTTATGAATACCACTTGGTGAATGGCCAGTTTTCTTTTTCACTGACTTGTTGTGTTATCATTATTATTTATGAAACTCCCATATGTTTGGGGGTTTATTGGTGGACTCCTTTATATTTTCCATTGATTTACTGTCTATTCAGTCGTGAGTGTCACATCATTGCAATTAATATTTTTTCAGTGTGGTACTACTGGTTCCCATTTTTCCTTATTTCATAAATGCCCCAACTCTCATTGCATGTTTATTTATCTACATACATTTTAGAATACATTTCTCTATTGTTTTGAAAACCTATTTGTACCATCTGCTGCAATTACTATAGATTAGAAATATTTGAAATCTTTATAATATTTAGTATTCCTATTCAATAACTTTCTTTTTTTATGGAAACAATTTATTATAGAGGTGACATTACTAATCATTAGGAAAAATGATGGGTGACAAAATATGTGAAGCTGGTACAATTGGTTATCCGTATAAAAAATAAGTTTGTTATCTCACATTATATCTTAATAAAGATATAATATCTTTATTATATCTTACATAAATATCTTCCTAGGGCATTAAAATATAAATGTTAAGAGCAAAACTTAAAAAATTTGAGACTAAAATATAAGGAAATATCTTTATGATATTGGAATAGGAAAGAAATTTTTTTTTAAGTTCAAATCTCTTCCTTTTTTCTTAAATAATCTTAAAAAAATTGTTTTCAGTCACTTTTGGGTTTTTTTTAAAAAACTTGATCAGTTTCACTTTAAATTTTTCTTGAGATATATTTTGCAGATTTTTATAACTTTTTAAAGTTTTGTTGCTAGTGTAAGTGAAATAATTTTTTTATTGTATTTTCTAACTTCCTGTGGTTTTTATATAAAAGGCTATTATTTACATATTTACTATTTATAATAGTTTTAAACTTCTGAGTTTTATAGGCATACACCTATGTAATTTGTAAATAATGAGATTACTTCCTTCTTCCTATGTTTTATGACCTTTTTATTCCTTTGTCATATCTAATTGACTTAGTATCTCTATATCAAATTAAATAATGGCAGTGATAGCAAACATCCTTATTTTGTTCCTTTTTTAATGGTAGTGTTATTAGTATGTTTCCATTAGGTGTGCAATTGGCCTGTGGATAGATAGCTTTATCTATTTCTATTCCATTTAGTTTTTTATTTGGTTAAGAATAGATATTGAATATTATTATTAATAGGTGCCTTCTAAGTGTCTTTGAAGAAGCTCTCATGATCTTTCACTACTGAATGAAATATATTAATCAATTTATAATATCAAATTATCTTTTTATTATTCCTGATTATAATTCCTGATGTTACTTGAACTTGGACATTGATTTTGAATATGCCTCTGCAGTCCAACATCCTATGTAAGATTTTAAAACATCAATATTTACAAATGAAATTTAACTATTTTAGTAATGTTTAGTTTTCAAGTGTCCAGATTCACAAAAATAATTAGAAGTTTTACTTATTTTTTATGCCTTGAGCAATTAAAATAGAATTGGAATTAAACCTTAAATGTTTGACACAGTTATTTTGTGAAGTTATCTGGAATACTTTATTATGGAGAGCAGGTTTTATTTATTAATTGTGTCTGTGATTTCTACTATAATCGTTCCATTTTGGCTTTCTTTGTCAGTCAGAGCAGTCTTGTAAAAGGCAAAATTGGATACTACTCAATTTCTTTCTTTTCCTTCCTCCCTCCCTCCCTCCCTCCTTCCTTTTCTTTCTTTCTTTCTTTCTTTCTTTCTTTCTTTCTTTCTTTCTTTCTTTCTTTCTTTCTTTCTTTCTTTCTTTCTTTCTTTCTTTCTTTCTTTCTCTCTTTCTCTCTTTCTCTCTTTCTCTCTTTCTCTCTTTCTTTCTCTTTCTTTCTCTTTCTTTCTCTTTCTTTTTCTTTCTTCTCTCCCTCCCTCCCTCCCTTCCTTCCTTCCTTTCTCTCTTTATTTTATTTTTCTTACCTCTTAAAAGCAGTTTATTCTTTTTGTTGCTATTGTAAAGTGAAATAATTTTCCATTGTATTTTCTAACTTCTTGTGGTTTTTATATAAAAGGATATGATTAATTTCTTAATTCTTTATCCTCCCTCTCTCCCTCCCTCTCTCTGATTCTTTCTTTCATTTTTCTTTCTATCTTTATTTTTCCTCCCTTCCCCTTCCCTCCCCTCCGCTCTCCTTTCCTTTCCTTTTTTGACAGGGTCTCACTCTGTTGCCCAGGCTGGAGTGCAGTGGTGCAAACATGGCTCACTGCAGCCTGGACCTTCCAGGTTCAGGCAACTCTCCTGCCTTGGCCTCCCAAAGTGTTGGGATTACAGGCATGAGCCACTGCACTCAGCCTCTTCCTTTCTTGAGAGCATTAGTTTCTCCTATCTTTAGGCTCTGAAGTTCAAGGTAAAATTGGAACTCTTTCCTTGGGTTTACTAGGCTTTCCCAGTTCATTTCCATCTCTCCAGATTCACTTCCTGCTGCCTTTCCACCAACATTCTACTTTATGATCTACTTCTCCCACAAGTTACTTGTTTTACTTCTTCTATGGTCATATTTGGTCATTCCTACTTTTCTATTAAAACATGTCATCTGGCTTCTTAAGTATATTTGAATAGTGCTGAGCAAAGTACAATAGTTTCTTATTCTCTTTATTTTCTCTGCATTTGTGCATATTTCTGCATTCAATTTCTTATTTTGTGTATTTACAGACTTTTTTTCCTAATTAGGGTGGCTAATATCTCTATTTTGCCATATTTTTTAAGAAACCACTTTTGTTATTTACTCATTTATTTATTTATTTTACTTTTTATTCTTTTTTGAGACCGAGTTTCCCTCTGTCACCCAGACTGGAGTGCAATGGCATGATCTCGGCTCACTACAACTTCTGCTTCCTGGGCTCAAGCGATTCTCAATCTCCTGAATAGCTGGGATTACAGGCATGTTCCACCTTGCCCAACTGGTTTTTCTGTTTGTAGCAGAGTCAGGGTTTCATTGTGTTGACCAGGCTGGTCTTGAACTCCTGACCTAAAGTGACCTGCCCACTTCGGCCTCCCAAAGTGCTGGGATTACAGGCATAAGCCACTGTGCCCAACCAGAAACCACTTTTGAATTCACCTATTTTACAATTTTTCCCTTTATTCTATTTTTCTACTTATTTCCCCTGACTTAGCTAATTACTTATTTCTGTTAATAAAGTTAATTTTGTTGTTCGTCTCTAGCTTCTGGAGTTGAATCTTTAATATATTTAATTTTTAAAAGCTTACATTTTTATAAGTAGTAAGGCTATGATCTTTCCCCTGAGCACTGTTTAAGTTATAACCCACAGGTTTTGATGGCAAATCTCTTTATTGCTGTTAACCTTCTATGGTCTATACTTTTAGTTTTGGTGACTCTTAGGCCCAAGAGCTGTTTAGAACTTTTTTCAACTTTTATTTTAGGTACATGTGTAGATTTGTTACATGAAAATATTGTGTGATGATGAGGTTTGGAGTACAGATCCATTTACCTTGAGAGTGAGCATAGCACCTGATAAATAGCTTTTTAACCGCCCCCACCCTATAGTATTCCACAGTATCTGTTCTTCACATATTATGTCTATGTGTGCTCAATGCTTAGCACACAGAAATGCTCAATGTTCTCACCTGTAAGTGAGAACGCGTGGTATTTGGTTTTCTCTTCCTGTGTTGGTTTGCTTAGGATAATGGCCTCCAGCTCTACTCATGTTGTTGCAAAGGACAAGATCTATTTGGTTTTTATGGCTGCATGGTATTCCATGGTTTATATGTACCACATTTTCTTTATCCATTCTACCACTGATAGGCATTTACATTGATTCCATGTCTTTGCTATTGTGAATAGTGCTGCCATGAATATACGTGTGTGTGTGTCTTTATTTTTAGATAGAATATTTATATTTCGTTTGGTATATACCCAATAGTGGGATTGCTGGGTCAAATGGTAATTCTGTTTTTAGTTCTTTGAGATATCTCCACATTGCTTTCTACAATGGCTAAGCTAATTTACACTCCCATCAGCAGTGTATAAGCATTGGTTTTTCTCCACAGCCTTGCCAGCATCTGTTATTTTTTGACTTTTTAATAATAGCCATTATGACTAACATGAGATGGTACCTAATTTTGGTTTTGATTTGTATTTCTCTAATGATCAGCGATGTCGAACATTTTTTCATATGCTTGTTTGCCACATGTATTTATTCTTTTGAAAATTGTCTGTTCATGTCCTTTGCCCACATTTTAATGCAGTTATTTGTTTTTTGCTTGTTAATTTGTTTAAATTCCTTATAGATTCTGGATATTAGATTGTTGCTGAATGCATAGTTTGCAAACATTTTCTCTCATTCTGTAGGTTGTCCGTTTACTCTGTTGATAGTTTCTTTTGCTGTGAAGAAACTCTTTAGTTTAATTAGATCCTATTTGTCAATTTTTGTTTTTGTTGTAATTGCTTTTGGTGTCTTTGTCATGAAATCTTAGTCAGGGCCTACATCCAGAATGGTATTCCCTAGGTTATATTCCAGGGTTTTTATAGTACTAGGTTTTACATTTAAGCCTTTAATGCATCTTAGGTTGATTTTTTTGTATATGGTGTAAGGAAGCAGTCCAGTTTCAGTCTTCTGCATTTGACTAGCCAGTTATCCCAGCACCACTTATTGAATAGAAAGTCCTTTCTCCGGTGCTTGTTTTTGTCAACTTTGTCAGAGATCAGATGGTTGTAGGTATGTGGCAGTATGTCTGGGATCTCTATTGTGTTCCATTTGTCTGTGTCTATTTTGGTTACTATGCTGTTTTGGTTACTGTAGGCTTGTAATTTAGTTTGAAGTCTGGTGACATGATGCCTGCAGCTTTGTTCTTTTTACTTAGTATTGCCTTGGCTATTCACGCTCCATATTTTTTATTCCATATGAATTTTAACATAGTTTTCTTGAATTCTGTGAAGAATGTCATTGGTAGTTTGATAAGAATAGCACTAAATCTGTAAATTACTTTGGGCACAATGATCATTTTAATAATATTGATTCTTCCTATCCATGGGCATGGAATGTTTTTGTATCATGCTGTTTGTTTCATCTCTGCTTTCTATGAGCAATGTTTTTTATTTCTCATTGTAGAGATCTTTCACTTCCCTTGTTAGCTTTATTCCTGGTTATTTTTTTCTTTTGTAGCTATTGTGAATGGGATTGCATTGTGATTTGGCTCTGCGCTTGGACGTTGTTGGTGTATGGAAATGCTATGATTTTTGTACATTGATTTTGCATTTTTAAACTGCTGAAGTTGTTTATCAGATCTAGGAGCCTTTGGCAGAGACTATGGGGTTTTCTAGGATAGAATCATATTATCTGCTGTAAAGAGATAGTTTCACTTCCTTCCTTCCAATTTGAATGAATTTTCTTTCTCTTGCCTGATTGCTCTGGCTAGGACTTATAGTACTGTATTGAATAGGAATAGTGAGATTGGGTGTCCTTGTCTTGTTCTTATTCTCAAGGGGAATGCTTCCAGCTTTTGTCCATTCAGTGTGATGTTGGCTGTCAGTTTGTTACAGAGGGCTCTTATTATTTTGAGGTATGTTCCTTCAATGCCTAAGTTTGTTGAGGATTTTTAACATGAAAGGATGTTGACTTTTATTGAAAGCTCTTTCTGCATCTATTAAGATGACGGTGTGGTTTTTGTTTTTAGTTTTTTCTATGTGATGAATCACATTTATTGATTTGCATATGTTGATCCAAACTTGCATCTTAGGAATAAAGCCTACTTGATGTGCTGCATTAGCTTTTAGATGTACTACTGGATTTGGTTTGCTAGTATTTTTTTTTTTTTTGAGGATTTTTGTATCTATGTTCATCAAGAATATTGTCCTGAAGTTTTCTTTTTTTGTTGTTGTGTCTCTTCCAAGCTTTGGTATCAGGATGATGCTGACCTCATAGAATGAATTAGGGAGGAGTCCCTCCTCCTCAACTTTTTGGAACAGTTTCAGTAAGAATAGTACTAGGTCTTTTTTATACGTCTGGTAGAATTTGGCTGTGAATTTGTCTGGTCCTGGGCTTTTTCTGATTAGTAGGCTTTTTATTACTGATGCAATTTTGGAATTCATTATTGGTCTGTTCAGTGATTCAGTTTATTCCTGGCTTAATCTTGGGACTATCTAGGAATTTTTCCATTTCTTCTAGATTTTCTAGTTTGTGGGTATAGTCTCTTAGGGTTTTCGGTATTTCTGAGGGATTAGTGGTAATGTCTCCCTTGTCATTTCTGATTGTGTCTATTTGGATCTTCTCTCTTTTTTTCTTTATCAGTCTAGCCAGTGGTCTGTTGATCTTATTTATTCTTTAAAAAAACAAACTCCTGGATTCGTTGATCTTTTTTTTTCTTATCTTCTGCTAACTTTGGCATTGGTTTGCTCTTGTTTCTCTAGTTCCTGTAGGTGTGATGTTAGGTTGCTAATATGAGATCTTTCTAACTTTCTGATGTGGCCATTTAGCACTATGAACTTCCCTGTTAACACAACTTTAGTTGTGTCCCAGATATTCTGGTATGTTGTATCTTTGTTGTCATTAGTTTCAAAGAATTTCTTGATTTCTGCCTTAATTTCACTGCTTATCCAAAAGTTATTCAGAAGCAGATTGCTTAATTTCACATAACTATGATTTTGAACAATTTTCTTAATATTTGTTTCTATTTTTATTGTGCTGGGGTCCAAGAGTGTGTTTGGTATGATTTCAGTTTTTTAAAAATTTTCTGAGGATTGTTTTATGGTTCATTATGTGATCAATTTTGCAGTATATGCTATGTGTGATGAGAAGAATATATATTCTGTTGTTTTGGGGTGAAGAGTTCTGTGGATTTCTATTAGGTCCTTTCGGTCAGTTGTCAAATTCAGGTCCCAAATATCTTTCTTAATTTTCTCCGCACTGATCTATCTAATACTGTCAGTGGGGTGTTAAAGACTTCAACTATTATTACGTGGTTATCTAAGTCTCTCTGTAGGTCTCTAAGAACTTGCTTCATAAATCTTGGTGTTCATGTGTTGGGTACATTTATATTTTGGACAGTTAGGAATTGGGTATACATATATCTAGAATAGTTCTTGTTGAATCGAACCTTTTGCTGTTATGTAATGCCCTTTTTTGTCTTTTTTAAAATCATTGTTGATTTAACATCTGTTTTGTCTGAAATCAGAATAGCAACACCTGCTTTTTTCTGTTTTCCATTTGCTTGGTAGAATTTTCTCCATTCCTTTACTTCAAGCCTGTGGGTGTCATTGTGTGAGATGAGTCTCTTGAAGGCAGCATACAGTTGAGTCTTGTTTCTTTATCCAGCTTGCCACTCTGTACCTTTTAATTGGGGGCATTTAGCCTCTTTACATTGAAGCTTAATATTGATGTGGGTGGATTTGATCTTGTCATCATGTTGTTAGCTGGTTATGCAGATTTGAATGTGTGGTTGCTTTACAGTGTCAATGGTCTGTGTACTTAAGTGTGTTTTTGTGATGGCCAGTAATGTCTTTCCTTTCCATAAGGACTTCTTATAAGGTGGGTCTGGTGGCAATAAATTCCTTTAGCATTTGCTTGTCTGAAAAGGATCTTGTTTCTCCTTTACTTGTAAAGCTTAGTTTGGCTTGATATGAAATTCTTCATTGGAAGTTCTGTTTTCTTTTTTTTTATTTTTATTTTTAAGACTGTTGAATATAGGCCCCCAATCTCTTCTTGCTTGTAGGGTTTTTGCTGAAAGATTCACTATTAGCCTGTTGGGATTCCATCTGTAGGTGACCTGCCTCTTCTCTCTAGTCATCTTTAACATTTTTTCTTTTATTTTAACCTTGGGGAAAATCTGATTAATATGTGTCTTGGCGATGGTTGTCTTGTATAGTATCTCACAGGGGTTCTCTGCATTTCCTGAATTTGAACATTGGCCTCTCTGGTGAGGTTGGGGAAATCCAATCCTTATGGATGATATCTTTAAACATGTTTTCCACGTTATTTGCTTTTTCTCCCTCTCTTTCAGGGATCCCAAAGAGACATAGATTTGGTTGCTTTACATAATTCCCTATTCTTTGGAGACTTTGTTCATTCTTCTTTATTCTTTCTTCTTTATTTTTGTCTGACTGAGTTATTTTGGAGAACCATTATTTGAGCTCTGAGATTCTTTCCTTAGCTTTGTCAATTCTGTTATTAATATTTGTGATTGTACTATGAAATTCTTCAAGTGTTTTTTTTTTTTTTTTAGCTCAGTCAGATCAGTTTGGTTCTTTCTTAAAATGGCCATTTTGTCTTTTATCTCCTGTATCATTTTGTTGTATTCCTTAGATTCCTTGGATTAGGTTTTGAATTTCTTCTGAATGTCAGTGGTCTTTATTCCTATCCATATTCTGAATTCTACTTTTGTCATTTCAGCAGTTTCAGCCTGGTTAAGAACCATTACTGAGGAACTAGTGCAGTTGTTTGGAGGTAAGAAGACACTGTTGCTTTCTGAGATGCTAGAGTTCTTGCACTGGTTGTTTCTCAGCTTTGTGGGCTGATGTTCCTTCAGTCTTAAAAGTTGCTGTCCTTTGGAATTTTTTTTTTTTTTTTTTTTTTTTGCTTTTATTCTCTTTGATTGCCTTGGAGGTTTGATTGTGGTATAAGGTGGGTTCAGTTGACTGGATGTGTTTCTGGGAGATTTTAGGGGGTCATGGCTCAGCTGTACACTCCTGGTCTGCATGCTCTAACTCTGGGAAGCTGATATCAGGCCCCCAGCTTTGTTCTCTGGCCTCTGGAGGTTAGGAACCTGTTGTGCTGAAGGGACTGAGGCGCTCTGGGTCTGCTGGCCACCCCCTCTATTGGGTGGTGCTAGCCAAACACTTTGTTGGGGTAGTGGCAGCAAGATCTGTGCTTCCTTGTGTGTGGCAGCAGCTGTGGCAGCACAATGAGGTGTATGTGTTGGCTGGGGTGGGGTACCATCTGAAGTGGGGTTGCAGCATTCCTGTGCACACTCAGGCTGGCGGTGGGGCTCAGGCAGGGGTAGGGTTGCTGATGTCTGTGTTCACACTCACACCAGTGGCAGCGGCAGCAGGGTGGAGTGCTGGCAGGTGCTGGGCTGCTGGTCTTTGCATGTGCTTTTGCACTGGTGGTGGTGGGAGTGTGGGGGGTGGGTGGGGCAGCTGGCATCCAAGCGCTCACTCGTTTGCACTGGCAATGATGGCAGCACTGGGAGGTAGGGGGTGATGGAGGGAGGGACAGGGTCACTGGCATCTGTAACATTTTTTGTATGCTAATAGCTACTATAAGCTCCATGAGCTCCCTGTTCACTCCCATATCCCAGTATTTGGGATTTGTTAAATAAATGCTTCTTGGTAGCTTGAATTTCTTCTTAGCTAAAATTCATATTCATGGTCTTGCTCAGTCTTGTCTATTGGTTATATTACAACATCCTGTTTTCCCCATCTAGTATATTTGCTATACTTTTTGAGCTTATTATTATTACTTATTAATTTTTGGTAATTTGTGATACACAGAAGTTTAATTTGTGATACACAGGTTTTTTTTTCAGGCAGTCATAATTTCTTTCAAAGTTTTTTCCTTTCATTTTGTACTCAGTCTTTCACTACCTTGAGATCAGATGAATATTCACCAATATTTTTTTCTTGTTTTAAGGTTTATGTCTGACTCTAACTCTTCTGTAATTTATATCAAGGGTATCCTTTGTCATCAGAACTCTAAGTTTTAAAATATATTTTATTATTTGAAAAATTATTTTTTGGTGAGAGCTGTGATGAGACCGTGAAGTGGAATATACTCAGCTTTTTTTCCATTTAATATTTTCTGAAGTAACCTATGACTAAACAATTCAATTTTGGCACTAACTAAAAAAAAGAACCAGCATGTTAGACAAAATTGTAGGACAAATTAAATAGAACACCAAACTAGCTTCATCTAGTGAAATTTGAAAATCTCTCACTGAAGACTTAGAAAATGGGTTATATTTTGGAAATTATCACAAAAATGAATTTTGACATTTGCTGTGAGACAGAATAAAAATAAACCAGGTTCCAAATTCATTCCAACAACCTTCACATATGGTTTTAAGCTAATTAAATATTTTTCTTGACAACTGAACTAAAACTAAGAAGCTAAGTAATGATTATACTCATTGGTCTTCCTATATTATGGCTTTAATCAGCATTTGGTTTTAGTTCTAATACACATGAAATGGGACTCAAAATAAATGACTCTTTTTTGAACCAACTGAGTGTTGTTCCATTCAATGCTGCCACTCATCCTCATAAAACTGCCATCATTGGGGGACATCTCTCAAAGTTGTCTTGTAAAATTGCCTTCAGGGCTGAGAATACATTCCATTTGCAGTTCTCAATATACTTCTAGAGAGGGTATAAATTTTGACAACAGTCTAAAGAAATCTGGATTAAAGCTTGGAGCCTATGTTTTCTGGGTATGCTTGATAAATAAAAAATGAGACTACAATGTTGTATCACTTACAACATTGCGTTGAGCTTCAAATAATAGAAAAATCCACTTATGGTAGCTTAAAAAATGAATTAATTTTTCTAACACATTAAGAAGTCCAAGGCTTGTGACATGGGTATAAGTTGCTCAGTGATGTCAGGGCTCGCCTTGCTGCAATTCTTTTGCCTTTTACTCATGACAGCTGCCCGAGGGTCACAAGGTGACTGGTCTACTTCCAGGCATCACTTCTATATCCATGGAAGAAAGGGAAAGAGTAAAGAACATTGCCAGTGTTTTCCCCATTTATTAGGGCAACCGATGATTGCTCCAGTGTCACTGGTCAAAACCGGGTCACACTGCCATCCCATCAGCTAGAGCACTGGGAAAGCTGGGAACAGGCTTGTCATTATTGCCTTGGACCAAGCATAATCCATAGCTTGGATTGGAGCATAATGCTTTCCCAGACAAATTGAGGCTCTGATGACAAAGACGAGATGGGAATGGGGTGGTCACCTACTGTGTTTGCCACAAGTATGAATGGTTGTAGACTGGCTGTGAAGAGAGTTCTAAAAAACAGTTGCAAAGTAAACTGTGGATGTCTCTTTAGATTTTGTGAAGAATACATTGATTTGGTCATGTGTGCTCTGTCACTTCATTATAAAAATAATAGTAATACTTTTATTCACACTTTCCATATATGTTTTGTTAGTATTTTGGGTTTGTATTTCTTATTAGATTGCATTTTTCCTTAACATAAGAACTATGTTTATTTTTTATACTACCATGTATTTAGAATCCCATGTAATTTCTGGCCACTAGGGACATGTCTATTTAGTGACTAAGTCAATCAATGGAATTCCACATTTATTACATTTCTCCAAAATGCAACATGCTATGCTTGGTATCTTACACATTCACGAACAGTTACACATGTGGCATGCATCATTGCAAGGGGACTCATCTCAACTCAGGACATGCCAGGATGTTCTTAGCAATAGGGTTTGGCTAAAAGTCTCAGGATTGATCAGAAAACTCTGAAATCATAGAAGCCTCAGAAATACTCAAAAGCTAACTTTATTAGTGCTTTTGACTAAATATTGAACAAAGAATGAGAAGTACACTAGCTAGAACCCTTCAGCTTTATCTCAATAAGGAGACATTCCAGATTCCTGCTTTTGACATTTATTTTTGTAGTGTTGTGCTTCAGAGTGTGAATAATCCAGGGAGTTACACAGGTGTACAAACAAGCTTGTGTATTCCCATGCCCAGAAAAATGAGGTTTAGGTTTGGATAGCATGAGATCTGTGTGGTAGAAGTTCCCGAGTTAAGTTAATTCCTGAGAAAAGAAACAAGGTGAATAGATGGTAGACTTGGGAGCAGAAATTATTAAACATAGGTTTTAGGCCATCGCACAGAGGTCCTCCCTTAGCAACATTAAATGATATGAGAACTAAAGAACAGTAGGACTCTGTGCTATAAAACTCCAGAAAATTGGTGAATGATCCAGGATTCTTTTCTTACAAAATGGTAGGTAACCCAATCCAAGCTACTCTTGGAAAAGAAATAATTAATTGGCTCACATAATTGGTAAGGCCAGGGTCCAGCTGGATGCAAAGGTGCAAATGTCTTCAGTAGAATCGGATTCTCATAGTCTCTAACTTGGTTCTGTTTTCCTTGCTATACTGGTTGCTTATCACCCAGGTTTTTTTTTTTTTCATGGGAACAAGATGGTTGTCTCAAATCCTGGTGTCACATTCTGTGAGCCTCATATCTAGAAGGAAAAGAAGGAGCTTTCTCTCCCAACAGGGAAACCAATGCCCAGAGCCTGGCTTATTGATCTGAGCAGGGTCACATGGCATTCAATCACCAATCCCTCCCAGTGGTCAGGAGGTAGGACATACTGGTTAGTTTCATCCACCAGTATCCACTCAAGCTCCGGGACTATCAGTAACCCTCACACTCTTCTTTCCAAATCATGTCAGAATATCTGTGGCTATGTACCTTCTGCAGCATGCCTAGAACAGTGGATCTCAAACAGGGATCCTTGGAACGACAATACAGCATCACCTGGGAGCTTGCAATAAATAATATTTTTGGCCCCACCCTAGGCCTGCAAAGTCAGAAAACCTAGGGATGTGAATCTACGTGTGCTTTCTCAAATCTCAAATTTCTCAAATGTTTCTGGTGCACATTAAAGTTGGAGAACCATCAGCTTGGAGAAGCAGCCTCCTCATGAGAAAGAGGACTTGTTTAAGGGGAGAATACGTTTTCATAGCAATAATGGCAGTTTAGCCAAAGGTCAAATTAGATAAACTTCTAGAATCTATCAAATGCCAGAAAAAGAGAGAGGAGAAAAATAACTGCAAGAGAGATTGTTGTGTGCTGTCTGAGCATGGCTATTTTGACCCTGAAAAAATGCAAATGCATTTTTGTTCCCTTAGCACACACTTTGCAGTCCAGTAATAATGCATTGTAAACAGACCATATTAAAACAAACAGTTCTCTCTAGATCTTTTTTCAATATTTTCTCTAAATAGTTATTTGGTAATACACATTTTTCTGTTTTGTAGAGTCCCTAAATAGCAGAGATCTCAGTTCAGAAGAGCCAACTCGTGCCTCCGAGTGCCAGAACGTTCATGGAGTTTTCTTTTTACTAAATAAAGAACTGGAGCTAAAGTCGACCCAGTGGTGGCACTGGGCCCTCGACCCAGTAGGAAAAATAAGGAACTCCCAGTTCTCTTCCCTTCCTCAACCCAGAGCTGGTCTTAGACTAAATGGCGCCGAAAGGGAATCACAATCTCTGGTTTCCCATTTCTTCCTTTCTAGGCATTTATCTTCACAATGCCTGGATTGATGAACTTTGTCACAAAATTGGACACATGTTTTTAAACATCAGGTGACAATGCCTTCATTTATGTCACATAGCTAACAAATTCTCCTAAAGTTAAGGTTTTCCTGACTTGGTGTGGTGACTCACGCCTGTAATCCCAGTGATTTGGGAGGCTAAGAAGGGAGAATTGCTTGGGCTCAGGACTTCAAGACCAGCCTGAGCAACGTAGCAAGACCCCATCTTAACAAAAAAGGCAAAAACTAGCCAGGTGTGGAGACACACACCTGTGGTCCCAACTACTTGGGAGGCTGAAGCAGGAGGATCTCTTTAAGTGATCCAACAGTTCAAGGCCGCAGCGAGCTGTTATCACACCACTGTACTCCAGTCTGGGCAACAGAGCAAAACTCTGTCTCAAAAAAAAAAAAAAAAAAAAAAACAGAAAACCAACCAACCGAACAACAACAACAACAACAACAACAACAAAAAGAAAACCACTTTCCAACGTAACACTTACCTGAAAGGTTAATATTAAAAAGATAATTGTAACAGAAGCTGATAATGTTCTGATATTAACTGTATTATTTGACACCAGATCGACAGCTTTGATGATTTGTTCTTCATGTTTATTCCTATAGCAGCTTTCATTAGCTGCCTGTTAACTCCTCATTTCCTTTGTCGTGGAACCGGGACCACCAGCTCCCTACGACTTACTAGCTTTTGCACTCTGGCCCTCACAGATCCATGATCTTAGAGGCAGAAAGGACTTTGGCAATTGATCATTATCTGCTGATTTCCTCTGAGGCAGACTCTGTGTCCAAATGCCACAAGATCACTTAGGATTCTAGTCATAGAGAAAGAGGCTCTCTCTCGTCCATGGTTTCTGAGGGCTTATATTTTATATCTGTTCCTCTAAGCACTGCTTGAAGGACATTCTCTGCCATTAGAACTATCCTGAGTTCCCCTTCCCCTGACTGTCAGATGTAGTATTCTGCAAGAGTTTGCTTAGTGTTTAAACATGTGGGCTCTGGAAACAACAGATGTTTTAATCCTTTTAATCCCGACCAGGCTGCCTGTTGGCTGTGCTACCTGGGCAGGTAACTTAACTTCTCTGATCTTGACTGTAAAATGAGTACTATAATAGCACAAGAGGGTTATGGTGAGCAAGAGAGGAATGAATAGACATAAACTGCTTAGACTCATGGCTGAAGCATGGTGAGCACTCAACAGAAGCATTAGCAATTGTTTGTACCTCCCTGCAGTTGTGCTTTTCTCTCTCTGCCTCATAGCCCAAGTTGGAAACATGACTCATCCTCCCCTATGAGATGGGAAGGATCATGTCAAGGGCAGGAGCTGTATCTGCTCATCCTTTAGCATCTAAACCTCAGCATGGCATCTTGGGCTTAATAGGAGCTCAAGAAATGAATTGAAACTCCTCTGCCCGCACCCTGAGCCTATTTGGCAAATTCCAGAAAAATAGGCATCTGCTGCTCCTCTCTTTCACCGAAAAGTGAAG